>NC_043708.1:73568505-73569816 GCF_006229205.1 Suricata suricatta
AGCCATCTGGCCCTGGGCTCTTATTCATTGGGAGATTTTTGATAACGGATTCAATTTCTTCACTGGTTATTGGTCTATTCATGCTTTCTATCTCTTCCTGTTTGAATTTTGGTAGTGCATGTGTATTTAGGCATTTGTCCATTTCTTCTGTGTTGTCCAGTTTGTTGGCATATAGTTTTTCATAGTAATCTCTGATGACTGCTTGTGTTTCTAAGGGGTTGGTTGTAATAGATCCTTCTTCATTCATGATTTTGTCTATCTGAGTGCTCTCCCTTTTTTTTCTGAGGAGCCTGGCTAGAGGTTTATCAATTTTGTTTATTTTTCAAAGAACCAACTCTTGATTTCATTAATCTGCTCGACTGTTCTTTTGGATTCTATATTGTTTATTTCTGCCCTTATCTTTATGATTTCTTTTCTTCTGTTGGGTTTGGGGTGCTCTTGTTGCTTCCTTTCTTGTTCCAGTAGGCTGTTAGATTTTGAATTTGCGCTCTTTCTAGCTTGTTGAGATTAGCCTGGCTTGCAATATACTTTCCTCTTAGGACTGCCTTGGCTGCGTCCCAGAGATTTTGGATTGCTGTATTTTCGTTTTCGTTGGTTTCCATATATTTTTTAATTTCTTCTTTAATTGCCTGATTAATGCAATCATTCTTTAGTAGGGTGGTTTTTAACCTCCACATTCTTGGAGGTTTTCCAGACTTTTTCCTATGCTTCATTTCAAGTTTCATAGCATTGTGATCTGAAAGTGTGCATGCTATGATCTCTATTCATTTATACTTATGGAGGGCTGCTTTACGTCCCAGTACGTGGTCTATCTTGGAGAATGTGTCATGTGGACTCGAAAAGAAGGTGAATTTCCTATCTTTAGGATGCAGAGTTCTAAATATATCTATCAGTTCCATCTGTTCCAATGTGTCGTTCAGGTCCATTGTTTCCTTGGTGGTTTTCTGTCTGGTTGATCTATCCATTGCTGTCAGTGGCATATTAAAGTCCCCTGCAATTAGCACATTTTTGTCAATAAGATTGTTTCTTTTTGTGATTGTTTTATGTATTTCGGTGCTTCCGAGTTAGGCGCATAGATATTTATAATTGTTAGCTCTTCCTGATGGACAGATCCTGTAATTATTATATAATGTCCTTCTTCATCTCTTGTTACTGCCTTTACTTTAAAGTCCAGTTTGTCTGATATTAGTATGGCTACTTCAGCTTTCTTTTGGCTTCCAGTTGTCTGATAGATATTTCTCCATCCCTTTACTTTCAACCTGAAGGTGTCTTCCGGTCGAAAATGCATCTCCTGTAGACAGCAAATAGATG
>NC_043708.1:73569916-73575548 GCF_006229205.1 Suricata suricatta
AAAACATGGAAGGAGCCTAACTGTCCATCACCTGATGAGTGGATCAAGAAGATGTGGTATATATTCACGATGGAGTACTACATGGCAATGAGAGGGAATGACGTATGACCATTTGTAGGAAAGTGGATGGACCTTGAGGGTGTCATGCTGAGCGAAGTAAGCCAGGCAGAGAAAGACAGAAACCATATGTTTGCACTCATAGGTCTAACAGGAAAACAGGAGAGACCTAATGGAGAACCAGGGGGAGCGGAGGAGGGAGAGAGAGTTGGGGAGAGAGAGGGATGCAAAACTTGAGAGACTATTGAATGCTGAAAATGAACTGAAAGTTGAAGGGGAAGGGGGAGCGGGGAAAAGAGGTGGTGGTGATGGTGGAGGGCACTTGTGGGGAAGAGCACTGGGTGTTGTATGGAAAACGATTTGACAATAAAATATTACGGGAAAAAAAAAAGGATAAACACCAAAATTTCCCTGCAAGTTTGTACTTTGCTATGTTCATTGGCCTTTAAATTTTTCTTCCTTTATGAATTGTCAATTCATCCTATTTTTTCTTCCTATGGTTCTACTGTTTGATTTACTAGAGTAGAAGTAGGTATCTGTAGTAATTTAAACTTTATTATTTAAATGTATTTAGTTTTAACTTTTATCATATTTAATATATTTCAAACCTAGGAAAATCATAGTCAGGGCCTATTTTCAATGCAGTAATTTTATTGTACTTATTGTGTACTAACAGTTTTTGGGTGAATTATCTTATATTTTTCAGATTTGCCACCCTCTGACATTCTTTTGGTTGGTTTCCTATTGTTTCTCCGGGAAGTAAAATGTTTGTGCACGCACTTCTCTCCATCTCTATGCCTTTTGTCTTAATCTGTTTCTACCCCAAGTGTTCTCATCCTTCTCCATTCTAAGACTTTCACATTTACTCATGCTTGGTTTTCTTAATGGTCATTTGGAGTTTTGAACCCACAATGAGACTTAGCTGAGCAAATGTGTCAAGATTTCTACATTCTACAACCTATTTTCCTGAAAGCTTTGGAGTTTTTTCCATTTAAAAAATATACGATACATTTTTTCTTTTCACTAGAGATTTCTCTGGATTATATCATAAAATACAGTTAAAAATGTATGTAAGAAATAAAATAGTAGATCTTTATTTTTTTTTTCTCCTTCCCTTATAATCCTATGAGACAGTTCCCTTGGACTGATGACCTCAGGCTGAGAATCCCAGAACTCTAATGCATCATTTGGTCACCACCTTGTGCTCCAGCTTAATTAGGTGTCTTTCTCAAAATAGCAGAGTTGTATGTAGCTTCTTGTCCTAGGGAGGGTGAGTGGAAGGATATGGGCAATGCTTAGGGACAGGAGGGAATTCAGTCTGTGGAACTCCTGTGATTCCCGCACCCTGATGTTCTGAGCTCTTTTGACAGATTAGGTAGGTGGTGGTGGTGAAGAGGGGCGGAGGGGGTGGTGAACCATACTCTACAAGGAGACTCTGCTTCACAGGTTCCTATGATTCCAGAGAGGAGGGATAGAATAAAATGGGCAGAGGTGGGAGCAACTGTATAGAGAAAGGCACATGGAAGAAAGTGAAATGGATTTTTCTAGCTTTATTGTGTCACAATTGACATACATCACTATGTAAGTTAAGGTGTAGAATATGATGGATTGGTTTATATATATTGTGAAATGACAAACACAATAGGTTAGGTTAATATCCATCATTTCATAGATAAATAAAAAGAGAAGAAAATTCTCCTTTGGATGAGAACTCTTAGGATTAACTCCCTTTACAATTTTTTTGTAGATCATAGAGCAGTGTTATCTATAGTCATTATGTTGTAGTGATTTTTTTTTAATGGGAATCCATCTTTGAGAATGAAGATAAGGGAAAAAGAGTAAACCCTAGAGTTTCCACAAGCTTACAATTACTGTACCTGCTTTTAAGATCTCTGATTTCTCCGTATGTTAGTTCATGTTTGGCTTCACTTACTGCATTGCCTAGTATGTGATTTGGTCAAACAATTTCACTGTGACCTCAGACCTCCAAGGATCTCTTTCTTTCTCTCTCTCTTTCTCTCTCTCTTTTTTTCCCAAGGGAATGTATTTAATTTTAAATTAAATTTTTAATTTGAATTCCAGATAGTTATAGTATTATATTAGATCAGGTGTGCAATAACGTGATTCATCAATTCTGTATATTTTTCTGTGCTCAACATTATAAGTGTACTCTTAATCCCCTACACCTGTTTCATCCATCCTCTCACCCACCTCCTAGATTGTAACCTCCAATTCTCTCTTGTTAAGAGTCAAAAGGATATATGCTCCCCTGTGTTAATTGTAGCATTATTTACAATCCCCGATTTATGGAAACAGTCTAATGTTCATCTATAGCTGAAAGGATGAAGAAGGTGTGGTAAATTTGTATACCATGGAGTATTATTCAGCCATAAGAATAATGAAACCTTGGCATTTACAACAACATGGATGCATCTTGAGAGTATAATGTTCAGCAAAATAAGTTAGAGCAAGACAATTACCACATAATTTCACTCATGCAGAATTTAAGGAACAAAAATAATGAACAAAGGATCTCTGACTATTTTGATACCCCATTTTCTTTATTGTGTCGAACGAATATGCTGCTCTAAAATTCTGAATGGTCAGGTCCTGAATGTTTCTGAATGGTGTCTCAAAAAGATTTCTTCTAGTTTTTGTCTAAGTTTGAGATACCCAGCTTCAACAAGATTCTCACAGTTGCTTGGGAACTCTTTATCTCATAACTGTAGATTTCTGTCACTCTGCAAACTTTCTGCACATAGCATATTGCCTTATTTTCCCACTTTTCTTTTCCCAAACCTCTTCCACTAGATTAGTGAAATTATTTGTCTTTCCTGATCTTACTTTCTCCACTTTGGCACAATTAGTTACCTCCCTAAAATCTTGATTTTCTCTGTTTTGATTTTATCTGGTCTCTTTAATGGCACCAGTGATATCTCAGCCCTACATCTATGCCTTTGACTTAGTCTTCTCGCTTTGATCAAACTTTAGCATATGAAAGGGAGCCATTACTTAATTCTTTCCCCTGCTTTTTGTGTAAAGGAACACGGCTTTTAAAAGGCAGATAATATGTAAGAATAGTAATAGTAATAGTATAACAATGCTGACAAATACTATGTATTTGTCTTCTTTGGCCATGCATGTTTCCTCCATTAGCTTTTATTTTTTTTTTAAATCTCTTTATATGTTAGTCTTTAAGCAAGTATTTCTTTCTGATGACTTCACATTTTGGATGGCTTCTAAATTTCTGTGTCTAGCTGGGATAGTTCTTGTTTGTCAATCACTGTCACTTTTTATGAATAAATGGCCTTTGACTTTGGCGAGTCTTTTACTAGCCCCAAAACTTTGGTGGATTTTTCCCCTTATTTTAATCAGTAACCACCTCTTTCTTCCCTTAAACTTGTACACTAGTATGTAGGTTTAGTCTTGGCTCTGTCACTAGTAGCTATAAAACCTTGGGTATTTTAATTTATATATGTATTAGTTTATGCAGGTGGGATAAAATATCCTTCTGAATAAAATGGAATTCTTTTCTTTTCTTTCCAGATTTATTGAAATACATTGACCTGTAACATGTTCCAGTTTAAGGTGTACATTTTTTTTTGCATTTGTGGCTAAAATTTACAACAGTAATCATTGTTTTAGATCCTGCACAAACATGCCTATTTGCTTGATGTAGTCAAAACAGCACTGGATTTGGCATCAGAAGGCCTGGTATTTGGTTTCAAACTATGTAACTATGCTTTTAGGTAAGTTACTAACTTCTTGGGATTTGGGATTTTTCATCTGTGAGTGAAATTAATTCTAATCTAATAAGGGATGAGGAGGGTTTGGAAATGTATATTGTAGTACCCTCTACATAACCACTAGCTAGAGGAGGCTATTGAGCACTTGTAATGAGTCGAATGAAACCAAGGAAATAGATTTTTAACTTCCTTTAATAACCATATAGAACTAGTGGCTACTGTTTTGGACTGAGTAGATCTAGGTTTGGCATATCTCTTCTCACTCTATGATTTTTCGGAGTATGGAGTCTGAAGTCATATGTAGACCAGAAAATCTGGATTCTCTGTAATTAGTAGTTTGTTCCTCACTGGACTACTGTTTTCTCATTTGCAAATGATTAGTGTCGACTAGGTAATCATTAATGAGGATGTGTAGATGATAATTTTTAATGACACCACGGAATTTGCTTGGGATTCTCTCTCTCTCCACCCCTCCCCCTCTCATGCTGTCTCTGTCTCTCTCAAAATAAATACATAAACTAAAAAAACTAAAAAAATGTTACCAGTGCATTCTGGCAAATGCAATCTTAACCTCTTCTTTCTTTGTCTGTTTGTGTTGCATTGCACCACCTTCCCAGCCCCTTCCAATCCTTGCTATACACATGTATGTTACCATATTTGCTATATTTTATTGTTCATAGATCATTGTTTTAGAAGCCATGGTGTTAGGGATATTGCATTTGGAAGTGACTCAACTGCTTTAGGTGACCCCCGGTAAAATGCATATTTAATAATGAGCCTGAGAAGGAATTGAGGGAACATATTGTTTTCATAATGTGAATATCCTTGATTAATGAATCATTTTAATGTAGAACTTTATTAACATTCTCATTTCAATTTGTTTTTATTTTCTTTTATCTGGAAACATTCTAGCTGATAAATCAAGGGATGGAGTGAATGACTCTGTGGTGTCAGAGTTTGTGTTCCTGGGACTCACCAATTCCTGGAAGATCCAACTTCTCCTCTTTGTGTTCTCCTCCACGTTTTATGTGGCAAGCATAATGGGAAACTCCCTCATTATGCTCACTGTGACTTCTGACCCTCACTTACACTCCCCCATGTACTTTTTGTTGGCCAACCTCTCCTTCACTGACCTGGGAATTTCTTCTGTCATTTCTCCCAGGATGATTTATGACCTTTTCAGAAAGCGTAAAGTCATCGCCTTTGGTGGCTGCATCGCTCAAATCTTCTTTATCCACGTCATTGGTGGTGTGGAGATGGTGCTGCTCATTGCCATGGTCTTTGTCAGATATGTTGCCATATGTAAGCCTCTGCACTATTTGACTGTTATGAATCAAAAAATGTGTATTTTGCTTTCAGTTGCTGCATGGATAATTGGCTTGGCCCACTCTGTGATTCAACTGGTTTTTGTCATAAAATTGCCATTCTGTGGCCCTAACGTGTTAGACAGCTTTTATTGTGACTTTCCTCGGTTCATCAAACTTGCCTGCACAGACACTTCCAGTCTAGAGTTCATGGTCATAGCCAACAGTGGGTTCATATCCCTGGGGTCATTCTTCATATTGATTGTCTCATACATTTCTATCCTGATCACTGTTTGGAAGCACTCTTCGGGAGGCTCATCTAAGGCCCTCTCCACTTTGTCAACTCATGTCATGGTGGTGATTTTGTTCTTTGGTCCTTGCATCTTCGTTTATATCTGGCCTCACCCTACCTCACACCTAGACAAATATCTTGCTGTTTTTGATGCAGTTCTTACTCCTTTTTTAAATTCACTCATCTACACATTCAGGAACAAAGAAATGAAAGTGGCAATGAGGAAAGTATGC
>NC_043708.1:73575648-73579152 GCF_006229205.1 Suricata suricatta
CCTCTCCACTTTGTCAACTCATGTCATGGTGGTGATTTTGTTCTTTGGTCCTTGCATCTTCGTTTATATCTGGCCTCACCCTACCTCACACCTAGACAAATATCTTGCTGTTTTTGATGCAGTTCTTACTCCTTTTTTAAATTCACTCATCTACACATTCAGGAACAAAGAAATGAAAGTGGCAATGAGGAAAGTATGCGGTCAATTTATTATTTATAGAAGGATTTCTTAAAAGACAGAAGTATTACAAAATTTCTTTATTGACTTGAAGTAATGTTACATTTCGATGGTTTCAATATGAGTTTCCAAGTACCTTACTACTATTTAGTTGTCCCAGAATAAAATAACAAGGTTCTTTAGAAATCTTAAAGGTTCTGAGAAATTGTGTTGCTGCCTATGGTTGAAGGAGGCATGTGGTGTGACACAAAGTAGCTCCCAGAGAAGGGCAATTGTTTGCCTCTCAGGAGACATTACCTTGACGAATTTACTATGGTCTAGATTACAAATTGGGTCTCTTCATTGTCTCAATGGGTTATATAAGGGAATGCTGACTGACACTAAACAAATTGCTACTAGATAGAAATATATCTATATCAAGATGTCAATTTACTAATTTGCTGTAAAAAATCAGAACATGGCCTAACCTATTAGTTCACTAATGTATTTTACACATAACCTATTTGTTCCCTGTAGGGAAATTTATGAGCAGGCAAGGGATGATAAGGACATTAATGAAGAGGGAATTAAAGTAAGAGGAGTTAGCTGGGTATTCAAATAATCAGATGAGGTTTTGTGCCTATGAGGATATGCCTGCCATCACAAGTGGAAAAATAGGATCCATAGGCCAGGCCACCTACCTATCAGGACAGTGCTGGTTGGTCTCTCAAGATTTAACTTGTGATTTTTTTTGTGTAGTCTGTTTCAGACTAACTCCTATGTCCTTAATGATTCATTCTTATTTTTGTTGTAACTAGCCAAATTCTTCCTTTTTCTTCTGCTAGGAAAATACTATTCCCATTGCACTGACATGATTTGAGTCATTGCAAACTCAATTTTAGTTTGGGAGTTTTTTTGGTTGTGACTGTATTATATTCTATAGGTGGGATGCATTTGTATCCATGGATTTTGGAATTTCAGTTCATATCCATTTTATCAAAGAGGAACCAAATCTTATTCTCAGAGATGTAGTACAAATACATCTGAACCTTAAATATCCTTCCACTTACTCCTTACCCAGTTTATCAATATTTCTCTTGTGTTATTAGTGGTCGTTATTTACTTCATAGTTTATTTCACTCGATAATGTATTTGCCTTTTCTTTCAATTTTGATTGTTCTTGTATCATTCATTGATTTTTTTTTGTTGTTTGTTTTGAGCCCCCTGTAGGACACTTGGAAAACAGTTTACTAGTAGGCACTTGATGCTCGTCTTCTAAGATTTGTTTGGGAGTAGGGTTTTTAAAGTGGAAATTCCACTTAGGTTTCTCTCTTACTGATTGAGTAATGTTCGGTAAGGCTAGTAGGGATTCCCATACCCCTCACTGTTGAAATGTGTTGATTAAAAAAACACCTACTCCTCCCAATCTTCTGTCTTCCTGCTTTTTTTTTTTTTTTTTCATCAGGGCTATATGTATGATAAGACAGATTCCCCAACTGCATAGTACCTCAAAATTTTCTGTATCATTTAAAATTAAAGGTCATTCTTTTTACTCTGAAGTAACTGCCTCTAGTGGACTTCTTGTCTGTTTTTTTCTCAAATCAGCAACCTCCTTCTCCTGGTAAATGTAGCTTTCCCTTTTAGTAACTTTGTGGTATGATTAGAAGGAGACATGTAAATCCTACCTTTCTGACCAGTTCTGTTTATTTAAAGGATAGGCTTCTGAACCAAGTCATAATGACACATCTCTTAGCCATGGTAGAAGGGTTCAGGTATGAGCCTCTGACCACGATTGGCCAAATCTGAGCTTTTCTTCAGAATATTTGACTCAAAAACAGAAGATAAGCTCATCCCTTTCGGAACTGTGATATGGAGGAATGACTGGCAATCGTATTTCTTGCTGTCCCAAAATCAAGTCTGGGATACTGAGAAAAACATATGTGAGAGAAGACATAGGATTTAAAGATAGAAACTTGGCAGTCACCAATTTCTTGGTTCTAGCAGTCTTCAGCATTCAGCTTCATTCTTGCTCTCCAAGACCATCTGAAATAATAAATGGGCCAATACATTAACCTTCTTGCTTAAGTTTGTTTAAGTGTGGTTTTGTCATCTGTAATTAGAAGGGTATTGATAAATACATTTCTAGTTTTAAGAAGAGTGTATTTTCCATTATTTCTGATGTAAAATCCTCCATGATTTATCTATCTAAGAAAATAGTACTTTTCTGATACCAATTTTTTCTTTTAATAAGAAAATTTATGTTGAATAGGGATGATAAAATAGAAACCACCCATAAAATCACCATATGTAGATAACTTGTGGTAATATTACTTATTATAGAAATATACTTATTTCTAGTGTTTTTCTGTGCCTAATAAAAATATATATTTATCAAACGGAGATTTAGTGGTCTCTACATTTTTATACTGCCTTTTTGATGAATATTACATCAGAGAAATTTTTTACATTACCAAATATTTTAGTAGAAAATTATTTTAAATATTATATAGTATTGAAATATATGACTCACAATTATCTTTGTGATTCTTTCTTCATTGATCAATTAGATTATCTTCAATATTTTACTCTGGAACATGTTACATATATGTTATCTGAATTTCAGATTACTCCCTTTAGAGATTGATATGTTTGGAATTAATATAGGATAATAATCATTTAAATTCTTTATTCACATTGTAATTTCTCCCCAAAGGTTTTTACATGCTAAGAAATATATCCACTTTAGTACTTCTGTCAGAGTTATATGACCATTTATTAATAATATTTGCCAATTTAGAAGACAAAGGTTGTCTTGGTGGCTCATTTGGTTAATTCTTTAACTCTTAATTTTTTGCTCAGCTCATGATCTCATGGTTCATGAGATTTATCCCTGTGTAGCACGGAGCCTGCTTGGGATTATTTCTCTCCAGCACCCTATGCCCCTCCCCCACATAGGTGCCTGGTGTTGCTCTGTCTCATGCTCTCTCTCTCTCTCAGTTAATTTTAAAATGAAGACAAAAAGATAAAACCTATTTTAAATTTCTTCAAATTTTATTTGCTTGTAATTTTTCAAATGTTGTTCCTAACCTGACCTCTTCAATTACACGTGTCAGGAATCCAGTGAAAACTAGCTTAAATTTTAACGTAAAAAATAAATGTGTATTTTTTGTAAGAGGAAAAAGATCTAGAAATGTTTTGTAACAGTGTACAATGTAAATACACTTAAGATTTCTGTATTAAATACTTTAAACTGCTTAAGATGGTAAATTTTATGTTCTGTCCATTTTTAAAAACCACAGTTAACAGTAAAGTATTTTATAAAAAAGGAATTTATTGACTTTAGTTATT
>NC_043708.1:73579252-73580945 GCF_006229205.1 Suricata suricatta
AGGAGACATGTAAATCCTACCTTTCTGACCAGTTCTGTTTATTTAAAGGATGGGCTTCTGAACCAAGTCATAATGACACATCTCCTAGCCATAGTAGAAGGGTTCAGGTATGAGCCTCTGACCACGATGGGCCAAATCTGAGCTTTTCTTCAGAATATTTGACTCAAAAACAGAAGATAAGCTCATCCCTTTTAGAACTGTGATATGGAGGAATGACTGGCAATCCTATTTCTTGCTGTCCAAAATCAAGTCTGGGATACTGAGAAAAACATATGTGAGAGAAGACATAGGATTTAAAGATAGAAACTTGGCAGTCGCCAATTTCTTGGTTTTAGCAGTCTTCAGCATTCAGCTTCATTCTTGCCCTCCAATTAATTTGGTGGCCATCTGAACTAATGAATGGGCCAATACATTAACCTTCTTGCTTAAGTTTGTTTAAGTGTGGTTTTGTCATCTGTAATTAGAAGGGTATTGATAAATACATTTCTGGTTTTAAGAAGAGTGTATTTTCCATTATTTCTGATGTAAAATCCTCCATGATTTATTTATCTAAGAAAATAGTACTTTTCTGATACCAATTTTTTCTTTTAATAAAAAAATTTATGTTGAATAGGGATGATGAAATAGAAACCACCCATAAAATCACCATATGTAGATAACTTGTGGCAATATTACTTATTATAGAAATATACTTATTTCTAGTGTTTTCCTGTGCCTAATAAAAATACATATTTATAAAAGGGAGATTTAGTGGTCTCTACATTTTCATACTGCCTTTTTGATGAATATTATTTTCAGAGAAATTTTTTACATTACCAAATATTTTAGTAGAAAATAATTTTCAATATTATATAGTATTGAAATATATGACTCTCACAATTATCTTTGTGATTCTTTCTTCATTGATCAATTAGATTATCTTCAATATTTTACTCTGGAATATGTTACATATATGTTATCTGAATTTCAGATTACTCCCTTTAGAGATTGATATGTTTGGAATTAATATAGGATGATAGTCATTTAAATTCTTTATTCACATTGTAATTTCTCCCCAAAGGTTTTTACATGCTAAGAAGTATATCCACTTTAGTACCTCCCCCAGAGTAATATGACCATTTATTAATAATATTTGCCAATTTAGAAGACAAAGGTATGTCTTGGTGGCTCATTTGGTTAGTTCTTTAACTCTTGATTTTTTGCTCAGCTCATGATCTCATGGTTCATGAGATTTATCCCTGTGTAGCACAGAGCCTGCTTGGGATTATTTCTCTCCAGCACCCTATGCCCCTCCCCCACATAGGTGCCTGGTGTTGCTCTGTCTCATGCTCTCTCTCTCTCAGTTAATTTTAAAATGAAGACAAAAAGATAAAACCTATTTTAAATTTCTTCAAATTTTATTTGCTTGTAAGTTTTCAAATGTTGTTCCTAACCTGACCTCTTTAAATTACACGTGTCAGGAATCCAGTGAAAACTAGCTTAAAATAACTTAAAAAATAAATGTGTATTTTTTGTAAAAGGAAAAAGATCTAGAAATGTTTTGTAACAGTGTACAATGTAAATACACTTAAGATTTCTGTATTAAATACTTTAAACTGCTTAAGATGGTAAATTTTATGTTCTGTCCATTTTTAAAAACCACAGTTAACAGTAAAGTATTTTATAAAAAAGGAATTTATTGACTTTAGTTATT
>NC_043708.1:73581045-73582169 GCF_006229205.1 Suricata suricatta
ACATTTAGACTGTTTCCATAATTTGGGGATTGTAAATGTGCTGCAATTAACACAGTGGAGCATATATCCTTTTGACTCTTAACAAGAGAGAATTGGAAGTTACAAGCTAGTAAGGGGGTGAGAGGATGGATGAAACAGGTGTAGGGGATTTGGAGTACACTTATAATGCTGTGCACTGAACAATGTACAGAATTGTTGAATCACATTATTGCACACCTGATTTAATATAATGCTGTAATTATCTGGAATTCAAATTAAAAATTTAATTAAAAATTAAATACATTCCCTTGGGGAAAAAAAAGAGAGAGAAAGAGAGAAAGAAAGAAAGAGATCCTTGGAGGTCTGAGGTCACAGTGAAATTGTTTGACCAAATCACATACTAGGCAATGCAGTAAGTGAAGTGAAACATGAACTAACCTACGGAGAAATCAGAGATCTTAGAAGCAGGTACAGTAATTGTAAGCTTATGGAAACTCTAGAGTTTACTCTTTTTCCCAATCTTCATTCTCAAATATGGATTCCCATTAAAAAAAATCACTACAACATTATGACTATAGATAACAAGGCTCTATGATGTACAAAAAACTTGTAAAAGGAGTTAATCCTAAGAGTTCTCATCCAAAGGAGAATTTTCTTCTCTTTTTATTTAATCTATGCAATGATGGATATTAACTTCCCCTATTGTTGTTTACCATTTTACAATATATATATACCAATCCATCATATGCTACACCTTAACTTACATAGTGATGTATGTCAATTGTGACACAATAAAGCTAGAAAAATCCATTTCACTTTCTTCCATGTGCCTTTCTCTATACAGTTGCTCCCACCTCTGCCCATTTTATTCTATCCCTCCTCTCTGGAATCATAGGAACCTGTGAAGCAGAGTCTCCTTGTAGAGTATGGTTCACCATCCCCTCCGCCCCTCTTCACCACCACCACCTACCTAATCTGTCAAAAGAGCTCAGAACATCAGGGTGCGGGAATCACAGGAGTTCCACAGACTGAATTCCCTCCTGTGCCTAAACATTGCCCATATCCTTCCACTCACCCTCCCTAGGACAAGAAGCTAAATACAACTCTGCTATTTTGAGAAAGACACCTAATTAAGCTAGAGCACA
>NC_043708.1:73582269-73585132 GCF_006229205.1 Suricata suricatta
TTCCCTCTTCATTAATGTCCTTATCATCCCTTGCCTGCTCATAAATTTCCCTACAGTGAACGAATAGGTTATGCTTAAAATAGGTTAATGAATTAATAGGTTAGGCCATGTTCTGATTTTTTACAGCAAATTAATAAATTGACATCTTGATATAGATATATTTCTATCTAGTATCAATTTGCTTACTGTCAGCCAGCATTCCCTTATATAACCCATTGAGACAATGAAGAGACCCAATTTGTAATCTAGGCCATAGTAAATTCGTCAAGGTAATGTCTCTTGAGAGGCAAACAATAGCCTTTCTCTGGGAGCTACTTTGTATCACACCACATGCCTCCTTCAACCATAGGCAGCAACACAACTTCTCAGAACCTTTAAGATTTCTAAAGAACCTTGTTATTTTAATCTGGAACAACTAAATAGTAGTAAGGTACTTGGAAACTCATATTGAAACCATCGAAATGTAACATTACTTCAAGTCAGTAAGGATATTTTGCAATACTTCTGTGATTTAAGAAATCCTTCTATAAATAATAAATTGGCCGCATACTTTCCTCATTGCCACTTTCATTTCTTTGTTCCTGAATGTGTAGATGAGTGAATTAAAAAAAGGAGTAAGAACTGCATTGAAAACAGCAAGATATTTGTCTAGGTGTGAGGTAGGGTGAGGCCAGATATAAACGAAGATGCAAGGACCAAAGAACAAAATCACCACCAGGACATGAGTTGACAAAGTGGAGAGGGCCTTAGATGAGCCTCCTGAAGAGTGTTTCCGAACAGTGATCAGGATAGAAATGTACGAGACAATCAATATGAAGAATGACCCCAGGGATATGAACCCACTGTTGGCTATGACCATGAACTCTAGACTGGAAGCGTCTGTGCAGGCAAGTTTGATGAACCGAGGAAAGTCACAATAAAAGCTGTCTAACACGTTAGGGCCACAGAATGGCAATTTTATAACAAAAACCAGTTGAATCCCAGAGTGGGCCAAGCCAATTACCCATGCAGCAACCGAAAGCAAAATACACATTTTTCAGTTCATAACAGTCAAATAGTGCAGAGGCTTACATATGGCAACATATCTGTCAAAGGCCATGGCAATGAGCAGCACCATCTCCACACCACCAATGATGTGGATAAAGAAGATCTGAGCGATGCAGCCACCAAAGGAGATGTTTTTACGCTTTCTGAAAAGGTCATAAATCATCCTGGGAGAAATGACAGAAGAAACTCCCAGGTCAGTGAAGGAGAGGTTGGCCAACAAAAAGTACATGGGGGAGTGTAAGTGAGGGTCAGAAGTCACAGTGAGCATAATGAGGGAGTTTCCCATCATGCTTGCCACATAAAACGTGGAGGAGTATACAAAGAGAAGAAGTTGGATCTTCCAGGAATTGGTGAGTCCCAGGAACACAACTCTGACACCACAGAGTCATTCGCTCCATCCCTTGATTTATCAGCTAGAATGTTTCCAGATAAAAGAAAATAAAAACAAATTAAAGTGAGAATGTTAATAAAGTTCTACATTAAAATGATTCATTAATGAAGAATATTCACATTATGAAAACAATATGTCCTCTCAATTCCTTCTCAGGCTCATTATTAAATATGCATTTTCCCAGGGGTCACCTAAAGCGGTTGAGTCACTTCCACATGCAATATCCCTAACACCATGGCTTCTGAAACTATGATCTATGAACAATAAAATATAGCAAATATGGTAACATACATGTGTATAGCAAGGATTGCAAGGGGCTGGAAGGGTGGTGCAATGCAACAGAAACAGACAAAGAAAGAAGAGGTTAAGATTGCATTTGCCAGAATGCACTGGTAACATTTTTTTTATTTTTTTTTTAGTTTATGTATTTATTTTGAGAGAGAGAGAGACAGCATGAGAGGAAGAGGGGTGGAGAGAGAGAGAATCCCAAGCAAATTCCGTGGTGTCATTAAAAATGATCATCTACACATTCTCACTAATGATTACCTAGTCGACACTAATCATTTGCAAATGAGAAAACAGTAGTCAAGTGAGGAACAAACTACTAATTACAGAGAATCCAGATTTTCTGGTCTACATATGACTTCAGACTCCATACCCTGAAAAATCATAGAGTGAGAAGAGATATGCCAAACCTAGATCTACTCAGTCCAAAACAGTAGCCACTAGTTCTATATGGTTATTAAAGGAAGTTAAAAATCTATTTCCTTGGTTTCATTCGACTCATTACAAGTGCTCAATAGCCTTCTCTAGCTAGTGGTTATGTAGAGGGTACTACAATATACATTTCCAAACCCTCCTCATCCCTTATTAGAATAGAATTAATTTCACTCACAGATGAAAAATCCCAAATCCCAAGAAGTTAGTAACTTACCTAAAAGCATAGTTACATAGTTTGAAACCAAATACCAGGCCTTCTGATGCCAAATCCAGTGCTGTTTTGACTACATCAAGCAAATAGGCATGTTTGTGCATGATCTAAAACAATGATTACTATTGCAAATTTTAGCCACAAATGCAAAAAAAAAAAATGTACACCTTAAACTGGAACATGTTACAGGTCAATGTATTTCAATAAATCTGGAAAGAAAAGAAAAGAATTCCATTTTACTCAGAAGAATATTTTATCCCACCGGCATAAACATTTAATACATATATAAATTAAGTTACCCAAGGTTTTATAGCTACTAGTGACAGAGCCAAGACTAAACCTACATACTAGTGTACAAGTTTAAGGGAAGAAAGAGGTGGTTACTGTTTAAAATAAGGGGGAAAATCCACCAAAGTTTTGGCGCTAGTAAAAGATTCACCAAAGTCAAGGGCCATTTATTCATAAAAAGTCACAGTGATTGACAAACAAGAAAT
>NC_043708.1:73585232-73586652 GCF_006229205.1 Suricata suricatta
CTTCCCCATTGACGATGATATTAGCTGTGGGCTTTTCATAAATTACTTTAATAATGTTTAAGTTCCTTCTATCCCGACTTTCTCAAGGGTTTTAATGAAGAAGGAATGTTGTATTTTGTCAAATGCTTTGTCTGCATCTATTGACAGGATCATATGGTTTTTTTCTTTTCCTTTCTTAGTGTGATGTATCACATTGAATGATTTGTGAATATTGAACCACCTGGAACCCAGGATGAATTCCTCTTGATCATGATGGATAATTATTTTCATGTGCTGTTGAATTCGATTTGCTAGTATCTTGAGTATTTTTGCATCTATATGCATTAAGGATACTGGCCTGTAGTTCTCTTTTTTTGTTGGGTCTCTGTCTGGTTAGGGAATCAAAGTGATATTTGCTTTGTATAATGAGTCCAGAAGCCTTCCTTCTATTTCTATTTTTAGAATAACTTGAGAAGGATGTGGTTTAAATGCCTGGTAGAATTCCCCTAGGAATCTATCAGGCCCTGGGCTTTTATTCATTGAGAGACTTGTGATAATTGATTCAATTTCTTCACTGGTTATGGGTCTGTTCAGATTTTCTCTCTCTTCCCGTTTGAATTTTGGTAATGCATGTGTTTAGGAATTTGTCCATTTCTTCTAGATTGTCCAGTTTGTTGGCATATAATTTTTCATAATAATCTCTGATGATTGTTTATATATCTGAGGGATCAGTTGTAACAAATCCATTTTCAATCATGACCTTGTCTATTTGGGTGTTCTCTCTTTTCTTTCTGAGGAGCCTTGCTAAAGGTTTACCAATTTTGTTTATTTTTTCAAAAACCCAACTGTTGGTTTCATTGATCTGTTCAATTAGGGTTTTTTAAAAATTCTATATAGTTTATTTCAGCCCTTATCTTTATTATTTCTCTTCTTCTTCTGGGTTTAGGGTGCTCTTGCTGCTCCCCTTCTAGTTTCATTAGGTGCTCTGTTAGATTTGGAATTTCCAATTTTCTAGGTTGTTGAAATAGACCTGGATTGCAATGAACTTTCCTCTTAGAACTCCCTTTGCAGCGTCCCAGAGAGTTTGAATTGTTGTATTTCTGTTTTCATTTGTTTCCATATATTTTTCTAAATTTCTTTTCTATTGCCTGATTGCCCCAATCATTCTTCACTAGTGGGTTTTGACCTCCACAGTTTTGGAGGTTTTCCAGACTTTTTCTTGTGGTTGATTTCAAGTTTCAAAGCATCGAGATCTGAAAGTATCGATGGTATGATCTCAATTCTTTTGTATTTATGGAGGGCTGTTTTATGACCCAGTATGTAATCTATCTTGGAGAATGTGCCATGTGAAGATAGTGAATTCCCTAGCTTCAGAATGCAGAGTTCTAAATATATCTATTATTCCATCTGTTTCAGTGGCCGTTCAGGTCCATTGTTTCTT
>NC_043708.1:73586752-73590312 GCF_006229205.1 Suricata suricatta
TCAATTCTTTTGTATTTATGGAGGGCTGTTTTATGACCCAGTATGTAATCTATCTTGGAGAATGTGCCATGTGAAGATAGTGAATTCCCTAGCTTCAGAATGCAGAGTTCTAAATATATCTATTATTCCATCTGTTTCAGTGGCCGTTCAGGTCCATTGTTTCTTTAGTGATTTTCTGTCTGGTTGACCTGTCCATTGTTGTAAGAGAAGTATTAACGTCCCCTGCAATTAGCACATTCTTACCAATAAGATTGTTTCTCTTTGTGATTAGTTGTTTTATGTATTTGGGTCTCCCGAATTTGTCACATAGATGATTATAATGGTTAGGTCTTCCTGATGGAGAGACCCTGTAATTATGATATAAGATCCTTCTTCCTCTTTTGTTACTGCCTTTATTTTAAAGCCCAGTTTGTCTGATATAAGTATGGCTACTCGGGCTGTCTTTTGGCATCCAGTCGCATGATAGATATTTCTCCATCCCTTTACTTTCAATCTGAAGGTGTCTTCAGGTCTAAGGTGAGTCTCTTGTAGACAGCAAATAGACGGATTTTGGGTTTTATCCATTCTGCTACTCTGTGTCATTTGATTGGAGTATTCAGTCCATTTACATTCAGTGTTATTATTGAAAAATGTGTGTTTAGATTCATTGTGTTCTCTGTAGAGTTCATGTTTGTATTAATGTCTCTAGTGTCTTATATTCCTTGCTATATTTCTCTCATAGAGTCCCTCTTAGGATTTCTTGTAGGGCTGCTTTGGTGGTCATGAATTCTCTCAATTTTTCAATATTTGGGAAAACCTTTATCTCTCCTTCTATTTTGAATGACACACTCACTGGATTAAGAACTCTTGGTTGCATATTTTTCCTGTTCATCACATTGAGGATTTCCTGCCATTCCTTTCTTGCCTGCCAAGTTTTATTAGATAGGTCTGTAACCACTCTGATAGGTTCCCTTTGTATGTTAGGGCCCTTTTATCCCTAGCTGCTTTCAGAATTCTCTATCTTTATATTTTGCTAGTTTCACTATGATATGTCGTGCCTAAAGTCGGTTCAAGTCACATCTTACTGGAGTTCTATATGCCTCTTGAATTTCAATGTCTTTTTCTTACCCCATATTAGAGAAATTTTCAGCTATAATTTGATCCAGCACTCCTTCAGGACCTTTTTCTCTTTCTTCCACTTCAGGAACTCCTGTGATAACGGATATTGTTTCATTGATTGTATCACTCAGGTCTCAAATTCTCCTTTAGTGCTCCTGTATCAATTTCTCTCTCTTTTTCTTGGCGTCCCCTTTTGCTATAACTCTGTCTTCTAATTCACCTATTCTCCTCTCTGCTTCTTCAATCCATGCAGTGGCAGCCTCCATTTTATTATTCATCTCATTTATAGCCTTTTGAAGGTCTTCTGTCTTTGTATCAATAGCTTCTCTGATGGTTCAATGCTTTTTTCAAGTCCAGCAATTAATTTTATGACAATTGTTCTAAGTTCTTGTTCAGTTATGTTGCATGTGTCTGTTTTGAGCTGTTCTGTAGCTGTGATTTCTTCCTGGAATTTCTTTAGAGAAGAGTTCTTTTGTTTTCTCATTTTGGCTAGCTTTCCATCTCTTGTCAGTTTTAAAAGCTCATTCTGCGCTCCTGTTAGTATTGCTCTATTAAAGGACTTTCACTGTCCAGGGCCTATCATTTCAGATGTTCTTTCAATGGTGTCTCTCAGTTTCACTTGTTATGCCTCTAATTAATTTATTTCCCTACTCAGGGATATTTGGGACTCTCCACCATGTATGCTTTGGCTTGCCTCTTGAGGTAGCCTTGCAAAGGAAAACAGACAGACAAACACACAGGGAACAAATGTACGCAAACACACAGATAGATTAAGTAAGCAAGGAAACCAAAACAGGAAAGAAAAGAAGAAGGCAGGGGGACAGAAACAGCCAAAGATAAAGGACAGTCTGAGAGCATAAAGCCTGCGGAGGGGAGAGATAAGAATGAGGTAAGTGAAAATATATTTGGATGGTAAGAGTTGATCTAATCACAGCAGGGCATAAATGTTGGACTTTCCTAGACTCCAGGGGGGAAAAGAAGAAGAGAAGGAAAAAGGAATATAAAAAGAGAAAATAAGGGGAAAAGTTAAAAAATAAGAAAAAATGAAAAAATAAAAATTATAAGAAAAAAAAAGCAGCTCTCCAGCGTGGATGGGCATGGTTTGATGTAGGTAGGTCTGTCTCAGGCGATGCTAAGGTCCTGTCCTAGTGGTTGCAGGGTGAAGAATGGCGGTGACCCAAGCCACCCTCAGACCATGCATTGCCAGCCACTCTCTTGAGTCTGACTTCCCTGTGCCACAGACAGGTCAGACTGCTTTGGGTTTCTAAGCTCCACCAGGTTTCCAAATCCTAGTCCACGCACTTTAATGCTGCCACCATAGTTAAAATGATATCCGGCAGGTGGAGGGTTTCTGGCTGGGACTGAGTAGAGAGACTGGGGAGCCAGCTTATCCCTGGCTCCACCTGAAGTTGGTGAGCTAAGGAGCTGAAGGGGGAACAAGCCCACTAAGGGGGGACAGATTTCTCTCTCCGTGCCTAGTAGATACAACGAGGTGTTTGTGTCTCAGAGCATTTTCAGTCTCTCCTTCTCTTCCCCCCCGGATCTCTGCCATGCTACATAGCCATCCCACATGCTGCCCTGCACTGCTGGTTTGTGTCCAGCCCTCCAGAGTCCTAAGCCACCTCTGGGCACATGGCCCTTTGCTACCCCAGTGCCAAGTTTCTGGGTGCCCTCTCTCCCAGTTCCGCTTTGGCAGAGATGAGTCTCCAGTCCCAGTTTGCACTCACTCAGGCATCTCTGAGGCTGTGATCAATAAGGAGTCTGTGCATGCAACTTCGTTCTTGGAGGTCAGAATATTGTCGCTTTTACAGGTGCAGGCACGCAGAAAATACAGAGGTCCCTACTCCTCCACCATCTTGCTGCCCTTAGTACCATGCCTCTAAATAGCATCTGTGTATCAATTTCTTGCTCATATTTCTACCCTATATATATCAGACTTGCTTCTCCAGGTACCTAATTTACATTTCCACTTGGCTCTCCAATAAACATCTTATATATGCACAAAATTGACCTGATGCTTGTTAAAGTAGGCTACTACACCTTCATCTTTCCAGTTGCTTAAATTAAAATAAACTGAGTCACTTCTCTAAAATCCCATATACATCTGCTGGCAAATTATATAACTAACCCTTCAAAATCTCACCACAATTTGCCATTTGCATTGCTACCCTAGCCACCATTCCCCTCTCTCCCTTAATTTCTGCAGCACACTACTAATTTACCACTGCTTACAGCACTGCACCATTTTGTGTAGACTATTCTGAGCAGTCCAATGAGACATATAGTTCATTTTAAATATGTGATATCATGTCACCTCTCTGCTCAGAATCATCCAATGGTAGATACCCCCTTTCCTGTTACAATGGTTTGCAGAGTCCTACATAAGTTGGTCTCATTCTATCTATGTAAATAAATAGTCTACTATTCTCTTCTTTTTACACTGACTGGCCTTTTTGACATTT
>NC_043708.1:73590412-73591904 GCF_006229205.1 Suricata suricatta
CATTTTCTTCACATCCTTCTCAATACCAGTTCCTTCTTGTGTTGTTAATTTTAGGCATTCTGAAAGGTGTGAGGTGCTATCTCTTGGTGGTTTTAATTTGTATTTCCCTGATGATGAGTAATGTTGGGCATCTTTGCATGTGCCTGTTAACCCTCGAGATGTCTTCTTTGGAAAAGTGTCTATTACATGCAAGGTTGCAGTTTACATATCAAACCAGATTATATAGCTAATAAAGCTTAGTTTCCTCTTTGAACCCAGAACCACAAAATTTGTTCTTGTTCTTCTCTTCAGCATACTTTTTGAACAAAGTACCAAATAAAAGTACAATGTTACCCGTTTATTTCATATGACAAAATCAAAGTATCAGGTAAGAACACCACCACCACAAAGATAATTAACTGTCACTTTTGAAAATACATGCAGGATTCTGGCTTAAGAAGGCAGAAAAAGAAAAAGTGTCCCACCTCCTCTTCCTTCTACACCGAGCAAGGCTCTCACCAAACCTCACGCATTACAAACCTCCCTTCTTCTGCACTCAGGAAGCACTGCAGCTCCCCCCACTTCTATATCATCCATGCTTCCCTCTATATTGTGTCATTCCCTCGACTTTCACCATATATTAGATCTCTCACCTACTAAATTCATTTTTTACTTTTCAATGTTTATTCATTTAAGAGAGAGTGTGTGTGTGTGCAAGCAAGTGGGGGAGGGAGGGAGAGGTAAGCACAGAGCCCACCCTTGGGCTCATGACCACATACCCCAAGATCATGACCTGAGCCAAAGGCAGACGCTTAATAGACTGAGCCACCCAGGTGCCTCTAAAAACTCTTGATCCAACATTCCTTTAATGCTCCATTTCTCTAAAGACTTTTTCAGCAAAATTCTTCAAACAAGTTGCCTCTACTCTTCTCCAATTACTCCTATTTTTCTTTCAAATTCAGTCCATTCAAAACATTTTTGAAATTTCTAAGTTGATTTAGTTTGGAGGCAGAGAGAGGCAGAGAGAGGGGGAGAGAGAGAAATTCCAGGCAGGCTTCACACTGTCTGCACAGAGCCTGATGCAGGGCTCAAACTCAGAACCGTGAGTTCATGACCTGAGCCGAAATCAGGAGTAGGGTACTTAACCAACTGCTTACCCGACCGAGCCACCAGGCACCCCAGTGCTCCAATCAAAATTGGACCCGAGAACCTCCATGAAAACTTGTCTTTCGGTTTTCCCATGACCTCCGTATCAAAATCTAACAATCAAGTCTCAATCCTCATCTTTAAACCAGGCATTACGTACTCCAGTCTTCAAGGACATTTTCTTCACTTGGCTCATCAGCTACCACACAATCCTGGTTTTTCTCTCTTATCACTGGTGGCTCCTCTTACTCTCCATAAATTGTTATTCAGTCTCTGACCTCTTAATATCTAAGAAAACCAAGGCTCATGTCTTTTCTATCTATATTCATGCTCTAGGTTTTCCCATTTAGTACCTTTATTTGTTCTT
>NC_043708.1:73592004-73593624 GCF_006229205.1 Suricata suricatta
TTATATATCAAACCAGATTATATAGCTAATAAAGCTTAGTTTCATCTTTGAACCCAGAACCACAAAATTTGTTCTTGTTCTTCTCTTCAGCATACTTTTTGAACAAAGTACCAAATAAAAGTACAATGTTACCCGTTTATTTCATATGACAAAATCAAAGTATCAGGTAAGAACACCACCACCACAAAGATAATTAACTGTCACTTTTGAAAATACATACAGGATTCTGGCTTAAGAAGGCAGAAAAAGAAAAAGTGTCCCACCTCCTCTTCCTTCTACACCGAGCAAGGCTCTCACCAAACCTCACGCATTACAAACCTCCCTTCTTCTGCACTCAGGAAGCACTGCAGCTCCCCCCACTTCTATATCATCCATGCTTCCCTCTATATTGTGTCATTCCCTCAGCTTTCACCATATATTAGATCTCTCACCTACTAAACTCATTTTTTACTTTTCAATGTTTATTCATTTAAGAGAGAGTGTGTGTGTGTGTGTGTGGGTGTGCAAGCAAGTGGGGGAGGGAGGGAGAGGTAAGCACAGAGCCCACCCTTGGGCTCATGACCACATACCCCAAGATCATGACCTGAGCCAAAGGCAGACGCTTAACAGACTGAGCCACCCAGGTGCCTCTAAAAACTCTTGATCTAACTTTCCTTTAATGCTCCATTTCTCTAAAGACTTTTGCAGCAAAATTCCTCAAACAATTTGCCTCTACTCTTCTCCAATGACTCCTATTTTTCTTTCAAATTCAGTCCATTCAAAAAATTTTTTGAAATTTCTAAGTTTATTTAGTTTGGGAGCAGAGACAGACAGAGAGAGGGGGAGAGAGAGAAATTCCAGGCAGGCTTCACACTGTCTGCACAGAGCCTGATGCAGGGCTCAAACTCAGAACCGTGAGTTCATGACCTGAGCCGAAATCAGGAGTGGGGTGCTTAACCAACTGCTTACCTGACCGAGCCACCAGGCACCCCAGTGTTCCAATCATAATTGGACCCCAGAACCTCCATGAAAACTTGTCTTTCGGTTTTCCCATGACCTCCATATCAAAATCTAACAATCAAGTCTCAATCCTCATCTTTAAACCAGGAATTATGTACTCCAGTCTTCAAGGACATTTTCTTCACTTGGCTCATCAGCTACCACACAATCCTGGTTTTTCTCTCTTATCACTGGTGGCTCCTCTTAGTCTCCATAAATTGTTATTCAGTCTCTGACCTCTTAATATCTAAGAAAACCAAGGCTCATGTCTTTTCTATCTATATTCATGCTCTAGGTTTTCCCATTTAGTACCATGCCTTTATTTGTTCTTCTTTTTTTTTTTTTTGGCTTTTTTAAATTTTTTTATTGTTTTTATTTTTTAAATATTTTATTACCAAGATGGTTCCCATATAACACCCAATGCTCTTCCCCACAGTGCCCCTCTCCATGACCATCATCCCTCCTTCCCTTCCCCCCTCCCTCTTCAGCCCTCAGTTTGTTTTCAGTATTCCAGAGTCTCTCATGATTTGCCTTACTCCCTCTCCCTAATTCTTCCCTCCCCTTCTTCTTCCCATGGTGTCCTGTTAGGTTTCTCCTGTTAGACCTATGATTGCAAACATATGGTATCTGTCCTTCTCTGCC
>NC_043708.1:73593724-73596095 GCF_006229205.1 Suricata suricatta
TCCCTTCCCCCCTCCCTCTTCAGCCCTCAGTTTGTTTTCAGTATTCCAGAGTCTCTCATGATTTGCCTTACTCCCTCTCCCTAATTCTTCCCTCCCCTTCTTCTTCCCATGGTGTCCTGTTAGGTTTCTCCTGTTAGACCTATGATTGCAAACATATGGTATCTGTCCTTCTCTGCCTGACTTATTTTGCTTAGCATGACACCCTCTAGGTCCACCCACTTTGCTATAAATGGCCAGATTTCATTGTTTCTCATTGCCATGTATTATTCCATTGTATGTATGTATGTGTGTGTGTGTGTGTGTGTGTGTATACATATATATATGTATATATATGTATATATATATGTGTATATATATATACATATATATACATATATATATATATATATATATATATATATATATATATATAGCACATCTTATTAATCCATTCATTAGTTGGTGGACATTTAGGCTCTTTCCATGATTTAGCTATTGTTGACAGTGTTGCTATGAACATTGGGGTATGTGTGTCCCTATGCATCAGCATTCCTCTATCACTTTGGTAGATCCCTAGTAGTGCTATTGCTGAGTCATAGCTGAGTTCTATGATCATTTTTTGAGGAACCTCCCCACTGTTTTCCAGAGAGGCTGTACCAGTTTACATTCCCACAAACAGTGCAAGAGGGTGCCCATTTCTCCACATCCTTGCCAGCATCTATAGTCTCTTGATTTGTTCATTTTAGCCACTCTGACTTGTGTGAGGTGGTATCTCAGTGTGGTTTTGATTTGTATTTCCCTGATGATGAGTGATTCTGAGCATCGTTTCATGTACCTGTTGGCCATCTAGATGTCTTCCCTGGAGAAGTGTCTTCACATTTCTTCACTAGATTATTCATTTATTGGATGTGGAGTTTGTGAGTTCCTTGTAGATTTTGGATACTAGCCCTTTACACAATATTCCATTTGGCACTAACTTTTCCCATTCTATTGGTTGCCTATTAGTTTTGTTGATTGTTTCCTTAATGGCACAGAAGCTTTTTATCCTGATGAGGTCCCAACAGTGCATTTTGTTCTTGAATTCCTTCCCTTTGAGGATGTGTCTATTAGGAAATTGCTGTGGTTGAGGTCAGGGAGGCTATTTCCTGCTTTCTCCTCAGGAGTTTTGATGGTTTCCAGTCACATTCAGGTCCTTCATCCATTTTGAGTTTATTTTTGTGTATGGTGTAAGAAAGTGGTCTAGTTTCATTCTTCTACATGTTGCTGTCCAGATCTCCCAACACCACCTGTTAAAGAGGCTGTCGTTTTTCCATTGGATACTCTTTCCTACTTTGTCAAAGATTAATTGGCCATACACTTGTTGGTCCAGTTCTAGGTTCTCTATTCTATTCTATTGGTCTATGTGTCTGTTTTTGTGCTAATGTCATACTGTCTTGATGACGACAGCTTTGTAGTAGAGGCTAAAGTCTGGGATTGTGATGCCTCCCGTTTTGGTTTTCTTCTTCAATATGACTTTGGCTATTTGGGTTTTTTGTGTTTCCATACGAATCTTAGCATAGTTTATTCTAGCTTTGAGAAGAATGCTGGTGCAATTTTAATGGGGATTGCATTGAAAGTGTAGATGCTCATGTGGGTTGTAACTTCAAAGTAGAATCACTAGGTGGTTTTCACTAAGTTTCCAGTATGAGTGCAGTTAGATATCAAACTGAAGATAAATGCTATTGAAGGAAAGAATCAGTTGGCATAAATTACTTTAAATGTGTCTTCACCCTTTCTTCCTAGGCACTATCACTTCTGAATACTTAAATTTGGCATTTTTTAACTTCAGAGATAGTACTCTTATGTGTTTGTACAGATTCTGTGTGTGTTTTCCTATCCCTTGTGGCAAAGCAGAATCAATTCAGATTTTTCAGAATGAGAAAATTGTGTTTTTTCCAATGTATTTCTCACCTTACAGCACTGGAAATTGAATGGTAAATAAACATTAAGTGAGAAAAAAAAGAGTGTAGATTGCTTTGGGTAATAATGACATAACAATGTTTATTCTTCTGATCCATGAGCATGGGATGTTTTTCCATTTCTTGGTGTCTTCTTCAATTTCTTTCATAAGCTTTCTACAGTTTTCATCATACAGGTCTTTAACATCTTTGGTTAGGTTTATTCCTAGGTATTTTATTGTTTTTCATGCAATTGTGAATGGGATCAGTTTCTTGATTTCTCTTTCTGTTGTTTCACTATTGGTGTATAAAAATGCAACCGAATTCTGTACACTGATTTTGGACCCTGCAACATTACTGAATTCATGGATCAGTTCTAGAAGGCTTGTGGTGAAGCCGATCGGGTTTTCCATGTAGAGTATCATGTCATCTACGAAAAGTTAAAGTTTGACTCC
>NC_043708.1:73596195-73599184 GCF_006229205.1 Suricata suricatta
TATTGAAAAATGTGTGCTTAGATTCATTGTGTTCTCTGTAGAGTTCATGTTTGTATTAATGTCTCTAGTGTCTTATATTCCTTGCTATATTTCTCTCATAGAGTCCCTCTTAGGATTTCTTGTAGGGCTGCTTTGGTGGTCATGAATTCTCTCAATTTTTCAATATTTGGGAAAACCTTTATCTCTCCATCTACTTTGAATGACACACTCACTGGATTAAGAACTCTTGGTTGCATATCTTTCCTGTTCATCACATTGAGGATTTCCTGACATTCCTTTCTTGCCTGCCAAGTTTTACTAGATAGGTCTGTAACCACTCTGATAGGTTTCCCTTTGTATGTTAGGGCCCTTTTATCCCTAGCTGCTTTCAGAATTCTCTATTTATCTTTATATTTTGCCAGTTTCACTATCATATGTCCTGCCTAAAATCGGTTCAAGATACATCTTCGGGGAGTTTGATGTGCCTCTTGTATTTCAATGTCTTTTCTTTCCCCAGATTAATTTTCAGCTATAATTTGATCCAGCACACCTTCAGGACCTTTTTCTCTTTCTTCCACTTCAGGAACTCCTGTGATAATGGATATTGTTTCATTTGATTATATCACTCAGGTCTCAAATTCTCCTTTAGTGCTCCTGAATCGATTTCTCTCTTTTTCTTGGCGTCCCCTTTTGCTATAACTCTGTCTTCTAATTCACCTATTCCCCTCTCTGCTTCTTCAATCCATGCAGTGGCAGCCTCCATTTTATTATTCATCTCATTTATAGCCTTTTGAAGGTCTTCTGTCTTTGTATCAATAGCTTCTCTGATGGCTTCAATGCTTTTCTCAAGCCCAGCGATTAATTTTATGACAATTGTTCTAAGTTCTTGTTCACTTATGTTTCTTGTGCCTGTTTTCAGCAGTTCTGTAGCTGTGATTTCTTCCTGGAATTTCTTTAGAGAAGAGTACTTTTGTTTCGTCAATTTGGCCAACTTTCTGTCTCCTTTCAGTTTTAAAAGCTGATTCTGCTCTGTGCTCCTGTTAGTATTGCTCTATTAAGGGAGGCTCTTCCGCTGTCCAGGACCTGTCATTTCAGGAGATGTTCTTTCAATGGTGTCTCTCAGTTTCACTTGCTATGCCTCTGATTAATTTATTTCCCTACTCAGGGATATTTGAGACTCTCCACCATGTATGCTTTGGCTTGTCACTTGAGGTAGCCCTGCAAAGAAAAACAGACAGACAAACACACAGGGAACAAAAGAACACAAACACACAGACAGATCAAGTAAGCAAGGAAACCAAAACAGGAAAGAACAAAAGAACAGAAAAGAAAAGAGAGGACAGGAAAAGAAAAAAAGAAGGCAGGGGGACAGAAACAGCCAAAGATAAAGGACAGTCTGAGAGCATAAAGCCTGCGGAGGGGAGAGATAAGAATGAGATAAGTGAAAATATATTTGGATGGTAAGAGTGGACCTAATCACAGCAGTACATAAATGCTGGTCTTTCCCAGACTCCAGGGATGAAAGAGAGAAGAGAAGGAAAAAGGAATACAAAAAGAGAAAATAAGGGAAAAAATTAAAAAATAAGAAAAAATGAAAAAAATAAAAATAATAAGAAAAAAAAGCATCTCTCCAGCGTGGATGGGCATGGTTTGATGTACATAGGTCAGGTCTCAGGTGATGCTCTCTAAGGTCCCGCCTTAGTGGTAGCCGCGGAAGAATAGCGGCAACCCAAGCCACCCTCAGACCATGCATTGCCAGCCACTCTCTTGAGTCTGACTTCCCTGTGCCACAGACAGGTCAGACTGCTTTGGGTTTCTAAGCTCCGCCAGGTTCCCAAATCTTAGTCCACGCACTTTAATGCTGCCGCCATAGTTAAAATGATCTCCGGCAGGCAGGGGGCTTTCTGGCCTGGACTGAGTAGGAAGACTGGGGAGCCAGCTTATCTTTGGCTCCACCTGAAGTTGGTGAGCTACCGAGCTAAAGGGAGAACAAGCCCGCTAAGGGGGACAGATTTCTCTCTCCATGCCCAGTAGCTACACGTGAGGTGTTTGTGTCTCAGAGCATTTTCAGTCTCTCCTTCTCTTCCCCCCCAACCCCCGATCTCTGCCACGCTACATGGCTGTCCGACGCGCCACTGTGCACTACTGGTT
Source organism: Suricata suricatta (assembly GCF_006229205.1). Taxonomy (NCBI): domain Eukaryota; kingdom Metazoa; phylum Chordata; class Mammalia; order Carnivora; family Herpestidae; genus Suricata; species Suricata suricatta. The sequence continues at coordinate 73,598,326 of NC_043708.1, forward strand.
CGCGTCCAGCCCTCCAGAGTCCTGAGCCACCTCTGGGCACATGGCCCTCTGCAAGCCCAGTGCCATGTTCCTGGGTGCTCTCTCTCCCACTTCTGCTTTGGCAGAGATGAGTCTCCAGTCCCAGTTTGCACTCACTCAGGCATCTCTGAGGCTGTGATCAATAAGGAGTCTGCATGCAACTACGTTCTTAGAGATCAGAATATTGTGGCTTTTACAGGTTCAGGCACGCGGAAAGCACAGAGCTCCCTACTTCTCCGCCATCTTGCTGCCCCTAGTACCATGCCTTTAAATAGCATTTGTGTATCAATCTCTTGCTCATATTTCTACCCAAAGATCAAACTTGCTTCTCCAGGTACCTAATTTATATTTCCACTTGGATATCCAATCTTATATGTGCACAAAATTGACCTGATGCTTCTTAAAGTAGGCTACTACACTTTCATCTTTCCAGTTGCTTAAATTAAAATAAACTGAGTCACTTCTCTAAAATCCCACATCCATCAGCTGGCATACTGTGTAACTAACCCTTCAAAATCTCACCACAATTTGCCATTTGCATTGCTACCTATGCCACTATTCCCCTCTCTCCCTTAATTTCTGCAGCACACTACTGATTTACCACTGCTCACAGTACTGCACCATTTTGTGTAGACAATTCTTAGCAGTCCAATGAGACATATAGTTCATTTTAAATATGTGATATCATGTCACCTCTCTGCTCAGAATCATCCAATGGTAGATACCCCCTTTCCTGTTACAATGGTTTGCAGAGTCCTACATAAGTTGGTCTCATTCTATCTATGTAAATAAATAGTCTACTATTCTCTTCTTTTTACACTGACTGGCCTTTTTGACATTT
>NC_043708.1:73599284-73604747 GCF_006229205.1 Suricata suricatta
TTTTTTTTTTTATCTTTTCAAAAAAGAGCCAATTCCAGAATATGATAGTATAGGCAAGGAAAGGACTGTGCCTGTTTAGGTTGGAGGGCTGCCGATCCTTTTTTCCCATCACGGGCACACCCAGAAGCCTGTGCCTGAGTAGCCTGTCTTAGGTTGATAGGATGGTAAGGCCTCTCTTACCCATTATTGGCTAGCCAGCCCACGCCTCTTGCCATAATATAGCTCTTCATTGGCCTCCTGATTGGCCATATCGAGTTTGTGATAATGGACCTGGGTAGGCTGCATCTTGATAGCATCTATTTGCTGCTTTTGGAATGCCATGACCTTATTGAATAGAACAGGGCCCAAGGACACCAAGATCAATAAACCCGCAATAGGTCCTAAAAATGGGAGGAGGTAGGGTAGAAGTCCATGAATTCCACTGAGGAAAGGACTGTTGATGAGTTCCTTCCTCCTCTTCTCCAGGTCCTCCTGAAGCTTTTTAATCTTATTTCTGATGGTGCCAGACTTGTTCACATAGAAACAGCATCGTTCCTGATACTGGAATCCAACCATCCAGCGGAGGTGTCACCATTTTCCAAACATGGTCCCTAAAAGAAAAGATAAAGATTTCTCTCAAGGAGATTTTTTCTCCCTGGAAGGCTGAATATTATGATTAATTTGCTTTACTAGTCTCTCCGGCAACCATCAGGCTGCATCTGCTTGTTGCGAGTAGATGCACACTGCTCCTCATCCCCAGATCAAGACTGGGTCAGGACCATACCATTTATTATCCAAGGGGTCCCTCCAAAGCATGGTAGCAAAAGTTCTTTGCATCTCATTGTGCCAGAGATGTTCAGCAGCTGAGCATCCTTCTTTATCCAAAGTTAAAAAATTCAAAATGAAGAGTGAATGATGTAGAAGATTTCTGGGAGATCCCTTGATGTGGTACCATTCCCCCTTTTTTATCTTTCCAAGGGTATTTTTTAAGGATAGATGTGCCCGTTCTACTATACCTTGTCCTTGTGGGTTTTAAGGGATCCCAGTGATGTGTTTAATGTATAACTGTTGACAGAATTTATAGAACACGGTCCTAGTATATCCGGGTCTGTTGTCAGTTTTTATTTGTTTTGGGATCCCTAACACTGATATAGCAGAAAGCATGTGCACTACGACGTGCTTTCCTGCTTCTCCAGTTTGTAAGGTAGCATATAGGAAGCCACTGTAGGTATCAACATTCACATGGACATGGTTTAGATTTCCAAACTCTAAAATGTGTGTGACATTCATTTGCCAGATGGCATTGGGCACTAGTCCTTGAGGATTTACTCCCAGATGAGGGACAGGTAAATGCACAACACAAGAAGGGCACTGTTTTACTATCTGTCGTGCCTGTTCACGGGAAATCTTGAACATAATTTTAAGGTGTGGGCACTGAGATGATGGGTAGCATGAGCTCTTGGTCGCTGGGGTGGAGGGGAATGGTATAGAAACAGTCTTTAAGATCTATGATAATTTTATAGTGCCCCAGAGGTATAGCCACAGGGGAGGGAAGCCCCGGCTGGAGCGTTCCCATGAGAACCATTGTTTTGTTTACTGCCCTAAGGTCCTGCAATAATCTCCATTTACCTTATTTCTTTTTTAATGACAAATATAGGGGTATTCCAAGAGAATTACTCTCTACTATGCGTCCAGCAGCTAACTGCTCTTGCACTAGCTGATATACTCCTTGCAGTTTTTCAACAGATAAAGGCCATTGATCAACCCACACAGGGTCATTAGATTTCCAAGTGATCTTATCTGCATGAGGTACAGGAATGTCAATGGCCCCTAGGGTAAATTTCCCAGCCCTTTCTTTGATGGTTTTTTTGCACCTCAATAGGTTGGGTAATTCCTTTTTCATTCTTTCCTAAACCTTTTCCTGGTCTGAACCCTTGAGCTAGCATTTGCATCATCACTATCTCATTTGGGCTACACATAATAATACCCATCTGAGTTAAGAGGTCTCGCCCCCACAAATTGATAAGTGACCCTTGAATAACAAAAGGTTGAATGTTTCCTTGATTTCCCTCTGCATCCTGCCAGCACAATAACTTTGCCTTTTTTTTCTGGGTTTTTGCTTTGGCCTGTGCCCTTAAGGTTAGTTAATGTAGGCGACAGAGGCTACTGTGAAAGCCAGGCTTCCCTCTTTAATAATGGTGACATCAGTTCTGGTGTCTACTAACCCTTGGAATTCTTTCCCATCAAGCCAGAGTACAAGCATGGGCTTTTGGGCATTAACAGATTGTACCCAATAGGCATTGGACTGCTTGTTGGATCTACAGTCTTTAAAAGATAAATGCTCTAGATTACAAACAAATACTTTATATATCATAGATAACTTAAGAGAAAGTCTCTTAATCTGGATAAGCAAACATTAAAGGACCAACAATGTTTTTAACAACAAGAGTCACAAAACTATAATTTTTATCAGTTCACTTAACCCTCTGTTCCTAATTCTTAGTATTAATCTAAAAGCTGTCATCCCAAAAGTTCTCTTTATAACTTCCCTTGAAAAAGAAACACATTCTGTGACAAAATCTAGAAATTTAGTGACACTTATATTTTGATTATTAAAGGTGTTAAGTAATGATCTTATACCAAAGCATCAAGACTTTAGGAATTGCAAATATATATGAACAGTTGCAGCATTTACCCATGCACTATAACCTAAGGTTCATCATTATACTACAGTGCTTTTTAAAGTAACTTGGCATTCTCAATGAAAGGGCCTAATTGGTCAAAAGACTTCTCTACCATTTGAATACTTGGAAATTTGTAAAAAACTTTAGGAAATTACAAAGCACATCCTAAATAGAATTACAAATTTGAAAACTAGTTATTTAACCAAAGTGGCAATAAAAGATCTTATTTGCCACTTTAAGCAATCAAAGACCTGATAAAGATAGGACCTAAAGCTTTTGTCTCCTTAACAAAAGAGAAACCCTTTGTTTACATAGTCTTTTCAAGAGCAGACCAAAGGTCTGGAAAGACTTGTCTTTTGAAAGAGAGAAAAGCAGAATTTTAACCTTATACCAATATACCTTTAATATTCCATTCATCTTAACATCACACATAAAATTCTTTTTAATGATTTCCTTTCCCTTAAACTTTGTCCCATAGCCATTTCTTTCCAAACAACCAATCTCATTTAGGACAAAATTATTATTTTTTTACCCTTAACAAAAATGCACTTTTATTTCTTATATTTTCCTTACATATCCCCAATTTCCTGCATACAGGGTTGCTTTCCTTTTTTTATTTTTCCCCATCAGTCTGGAGTACACTTAGAATTTTAACTCTTAGGAAACTTAGTCTCCTATTGAGGACTCAGTAACTAACTGAAAGATGTTTATACCAGAACTTTTCTTAGATGGAAATTTTATGAACCAATTAAGTACAAAGCAGCCTTTTAACAGTTTTAAATATCCCCAGTTGTTTTGCCACAAGTCAAAAGCCCAAGCATCTACAGGCCTCATCCTATATCAATTAACGTTTAAAGTTACCAAGAACCTTTAAAACTATTTAACTATAGAACAGACCAAATTAACCATCCTTTTAACATACACTTGTATAAAATTGGAGCAGAGATCATAAGAACCTATTTGACTTTTGGCAGATTCAGATAGACATAAGTTTCTGTTTTTACCTCAAACCAACAAACTTAAACTTAAATACTGAATAAGTTTAGCTTGAGCCCAGGTAAGACACTTTGTTCCCTATAGTTGATTTTGACCTCAAAATTTGGTGCAAAAAACTGATTTTTATGGTCTTTTGTTTCTTATCACCTAAGGCAGAGGGAGAAGCTAGTGTTATGCAAATTGGTCTCTCCCCACCCAGAGATTGGCAACCTGATGGCCTTCTGGTTGCCCCGGGCAATGGGGCGGTACAGAAGAATGGGGGAAGGAAGACCAAGAGGAGAGGTTCCCCAGGGGGCAAAGAAGGATAATTCCCAGTTTAAAATTTTTTCAGCTCTGACAGAGGAGCAGGTTTGAGGCTTTTTGTTTTATTTTGTTTTGTTTAACCAGTAGAATTGGGCAATCCATTTCAGTCCAGAGAAGAGAAAGAATTCTCCCTGGAACAAAATGAGTCTGGCATTCCTTCGGGTCTCTGTCCTGAGGTAGACCAACAATATTTAGTTCCAATTATAGCCATCAACCTGGGAAATGAACGAGGGAGAAGCCCTCACTTCCACAAGGCAAAGGAACACAGATTTACTAAAGGGCCCACCGATGTCTTGGTGCGGTCCCGGGATGGGAAGTAATGCTGCGTCCAGCCTTCCACTCAATACCCCAGATGAAAAGCACATGTGCATTTAAAATTTAGATGATGAACTAGCTTACCTCCGGACGTTTAGACAGGTGACTCTTACAGATTACTGGCTCCATTTTCAGGGTGGAAGAAAATCTATATAGAGTCCTCTTTCTTTAGACTCTATATGGCTCAAAGCTTTTCAAGTTCTGACCTATCCATCACTCTAACTCTGCCCATCTCTACGGGGGGGGGGGCGGTTTGCAGCAACCTGAAACAAGTAAAACAGACTATATTACCCATCCCTTATTTCTTATCCCTTATTTCTTATGATATGGTGATGCAAAGACAAACAAAGGGTAGGGTGCCTCCTCTAACGAGGAGACCAATCAGATGCCTGTCTGGCCACATCCCGAAGGAGCTTAGGCGAAGCTTAGCCGTAGCGGACTCAGCATTGTGACTTACGATTGGAAACTATTCCAATGCCGCTATAGACCATATGCTTTTCACCATGGTATTGCAGACCAGGCCCACTCGGACTCCATAGGTTATTTGGGGACTTTAAGAGTGCCCACCCATGGAGCCACAAATTCGAACCCGGTGGCAAGCCAGACCGAGTCACACATTCACTCACACACACACACCAGAGGCTATAACATTCCCTCCCACAGAGGTTGTACAAACAAGACCGAGATGCTAAAAAAAGGAAACACTTAACTAGGCAATCTCTTTACCTTACTCACTTTCCTTATTCTCTATCTATATTTAGAAAAACACTTAAGGACAGACTTCATGGAGGAACTGAAAAAATTCTAATAATTGCTTTTTCTTTAACCTTTATTCCCTGTGCTCTGAGGGCCTCTGTTTAGACCATTTGCTTAATTCCTGCCCTAAAATCACTGATCACTGACCTGAGCCGTGGGCTGTGTGGCAGATTTCCGTGCAGTCAACTCTTTTCAATTTCTTTTAAACTTTGGTAGCTACATTTTCTCTTTTCTTTCTTCTCTTTCTTCCACCATCGGCATTCTTCATCGGGTCCTTCATACTCAGGCCGCTCACGTTGGGTGCCACTTGCCCCACCCGGCAGGTTGGTCAAAGCAGGTTCCTGAGGGAGGGAGTGAGAAAAGGGTAGGGCAGGGAGCACAGAGAATGGAGGCAAGACAAAGTCTCTGATCAAGCCTCATTTATTGAAAA
>NC_043708.1:73604847-73607981 GCF_006229205.1 Suricata suricatta
CTGGAAGAGCTAGCGTCAGCAATCCGACAAAAAATGAAATAAAGGCTTCCAAACTGGCAAAGTAGAAGTTAAGCTTTTGCTTTCGCAAGTGATATGATACTCTGTGTGTAAAACCCGAAAGTCTCCACCAAAAGACTGCTAGAACTGATAGAGGAATTCAGCAATGTTGTAGAGTACTAAATGTGTTTTTTTCAATGTTCATTTATTTGATAGAGAGAGCACATGTGTGTTTGCGCATGGGGAGGAGCAGAGGGAATGGGAGAGAAAGAATCCCAGGTGAGCTCTGCACTGTCAGCATAGGCCCAACATGGCTTGAGATCATGACATGAGCCAAAATCAAGAGTAGGTGGCTTAACTGATTGAGCCATCCAGGTACCCTGAGTGTAAATCTTAAATGTTATCAGCACATTTAAAAAATAATGGAAGTTAGTGAGGTGATGGAGATGTTAATGAATCTTATTGTGGTAATTGTTTTATCATGCATCTGCGTATTAATGCATATGCTGTATGCTTGTTAAACTTACACAGTATCATATGCCAATATCTCAGTAAACCTGTAACAGAATTAGGGTATCTGTAGGAACATTGTAAAGAAATTCTATCATGATTGCTGAATTATAGATGTAACACTTATTAATGTTCAACAGGCCATAAATATCTGGGGTTGTCTGTTCAACAGACAGACAGTGTACAGAAATATGTGCATCTCTCCTGGGCAAATTTCTGTGAGTGAAAAAGGGATTTTCACTATATGTCTACATCCTATAATCAATACTTAGAGTGAGCTGAATTAAATATAGTTTTCTAGATAATCTTTGGGTGACCTTTGCCATCATGTAGTGTTGAAAGGATAAACAGCAAAATTTCCCTGCAAGTTTTGTACTTTTCTATGTTCATTGGCCTTTACATTTTTCTTCCTTTATGAATTGTCAATTCATTCTATTTTTTCTTCTACTGGTTCTACTATGTATGATTTACTAGGGTAGAAGTAGGTATCTGCAATAATTTATACTCTATTATTTAAATGTATTTAGTTTTAACTTTTTTCATATTTAATATATTTCAAACCCAGAAAAATCATAGTCCGGGCCTGTTTTCAATGCAATAATCTTTATGTACTTATTGTGTACTAACAGTTTTTGAGTGAATTATCTTATATTTTTCAGATTTGCCACCCTCTGACATTCTTTTGGTTGGTTTCCTATTGTTTCTCTGGGAAGTAAAGTTTTTGTGCACACACCTTTCCTCTCCATCTCTATGCATTTTGTCTTAATCTGTTTCTGCCCCAATTATTCATATCCTTCTCTGTTCTAAGTCTTTCACATTTACTCATGCTTGGTATTCTTAATGGTTATTTCGACTTTTGAACACACAAAGAGACTAAGCTGACCAAGTGTGTCAAGATTTCTAAGTTCTACAGTATATTTTCATCAAAGCTTTGGATTTTTTTCTATTTAAAAAATATACGATATATTTTTTCCTTTCACTAGAGATTTCTCTGGGTTATATCATAAAATACATTTAAAAATGTATATAAGAAATAAAATAGTAGATCTTTATTTTTTTTCTCCTTCCCTTATAATCCTATGAGACAGTTCCCTTGGACTGATGACCTCAGGCTGAGAATCCCAGAACTCTAATGCATCATTTGGTCACCACCTTGTGCTCCAGCTTAATTAGATGTCTTTCTCAGAATAGCAGTGTTGTATTTAGCTTCTTGTCCTAGGGAGGGTGAGTGGAAGGATATGGGCAATGCTTAGGGACAGGAGGGAATTCAGTCTATGGAACTCCTGTGATTCCCGCACCCTGATGTTCTGAGCTCTTTTGACAAATTAGGTAGGTGGTGGTGGTGAAGAGGGGTGGAGGGGGTGGTGAACCATACTCTACAAGGAGACTCTGCTTCACAGGTTCCTATGATTCCACAGAGAAGGATAGAATAAAATGGGCAGAGGTGGGAGCAACTGTATAGAGAAAGTAAAATGGATTTTTCTAGCTTTATTGTGTCACAATTGACATACATCACTATGTAAGTTAAGGTGTAGAATATGATGGATTGGTTTATAGAAATGACAAACACAATAGGATAAGTTAATATCCACCATTTCATAGATTAAATAAAAAGAGAAGAAAATTCTCCTTTGGTTGAGAACTCTTAGGATTAACTCCCTTAACAATTTTTTTGTAGATCATAGAGCAGTGTTATATATAGTCATAATGTTGTAGTGATTTTTTTTAATGGGAATCCATCTTTGAGAATGAAGATTGGGAAAAAGAGTAAACTCTAGAGTTAACCACAAGCTTACAATTACTGTACCTGCTTTTAAGATCTCTGATTTCTCCGTATGTTAGTTCATGTTTGGCTTCACTTACTGCATTGCCTAGTATGTGATTTGGTCAAACAATTTCACTGTGACCTCAGACCTCCAAGGATCTTTTTCTTTCTCTCTTTTTTTTCCAAGGGAATGTACTGAAATTTTATTTAAATTTTTAATTTGAATTCCAGATATTTATAGTATTATATTAGATCAGGTGTGCAATAACGTGATTCAACAATTCTGTATATTTTTCTGTGCTCAACATTATAAGTGTACTCTTAATCCCCTACACCTGTTTCATCCATCCTCTCACCCACCTCCTAGATTGTAATCCCCAGTTCTCTCTTGTTAAGAGTCAAAAGCATATATGCTCCCCTGTGTTAATTGTAGCATTATTTATAATCCACAATTTATGGAAATAGTCTAAATGTTCATCTATAGCTGAAAGGATGAAGAAGGTGTGGTAAATATACATACCATGGAATATTATTCAGCCATAAGAAGAATGAAACCTTGGCATTTACAACAACATGGATGCATCTTGAGAGTATAATGTTCAGCAAAATACGTTAGAGCAAGACAGTTACCACATAATTTCACTCATATGTAGAATTTAAGGGACAAAAATAATGAACAAAGGATCTCTGACTATTTTGATACCCCATTTTCTTTATTGTGTCGAATGAATATGCTGCTCTAAAATTCTGAATGGTCAGGTCCTGAATGTTTCTGAATGGTCTCTCAAAAAGATTTCCTCTAGTCTTTGTCTAAGTTTGAGATACCCAGCTTCAACAAGATTCTCACAGTTGCTTGGGAACT
>NC_043708.1:73608081-73611222 GCF_006229205.1 Suricata suricatta
GAAAGCAAAATACACATTTTTCGGTTCATAACAGTCAAATAGTGCAGAGGCTTACATATGGCAACATATCTGTCAAAGGCCATGGCAATGAGCAGCACCATCTCCACACCACCAATGACGTGGATAAAGAAGATCTGAGCGATGCAGCCACCAAAGGAGATGTTTTTACGCTTTCTGAAAAGGTCATAAATCATCCTGGGAGAAATGACAGAAGAAACTCCCAGGTCAATGAAGGAAAGGTTGGCCAACAAAAAGTACATGGGGGAGTGTAAGTGAGGGTCAGAAGTCACAGTGAGCATAATGAGGGAGTTTCCCATCATGCTTGCCACATAAAACGTGGAGGAGAACACAAAGAGGAGAAGTTGGATCTTCCAGGAATTGGTGAGTCCCAGGAACACAAACTCTGACACCACAGAGTCATTCGCTCCATCCATTGATTCATCAGCTAGAATGCTTCCAGGTAAAAGGAAATAAAAACAAATTAAAGTGAGAATGTTAATAAAGTTCTACATTAAAATGATTCATTAATCAAGAATATTCACATTATGAAAACAATATGTCCCCTCAATTCCTTCTCAGGCTCATTATTAAATATGCATTCTACCTGGGGTCACCTAAAGCAGTTGAGTCACTTCCACATGCAATATCCCTATCAAAATGGCTTCTAGGACTATGATCTATGAACAATAAAATATAGCAAATATAGTAACATATATGTGTATAGCACGAATTGCAAGGGGCTGGGAGGGTGGCGCAATGCAACACAAACAGAAAAAGAAAGAAGAGGTGAAGACTGCATTTGCCAGAATGCACTGGTAATATTTTTTTAGTTTTTTAGTTTATGTATTTATTTTGAGAGAGACAGAGACAGCATGAGAGGAGGAGGGGTGGAGAGAGAGAGAATCCCAAGCAAATTCCATGGTGTCATTAAAAATGATCATCTACACATCCTCATTAATGATTACCTATACCACGCTAATCATTTTCAAATGAGAAAACAGTAGTCCAGTGAGAAACAAACAACTAGTTACAGAGAATCCAGATTTTCTAGTCTACATATGACATCAGACTCCATACCCTAGAAAAATCATAAAGTGAGAAGAGATATGCCAAACCTAGATCTACTCATTCCAAAACAGTAGCCACTAGTTCTATATAGTTATTAAAGGAAGTTAAAAATCTATTTCCTTGGTTGCATTAGCCACATTACATGTGCTCTATAGCCTCCTCTAGCGAGTGGTTATGTAGAGGATACTACAATATACAACATTTCCAAACCCTACTCATCCCTTAAAGGTAAATCAAAATCCCATTTCCTCTATGAAACTTTTCCTAGTAACTACACTTTATATAAATGTCTTTTCTCTCATATTCCCAGAGATTCAGGAAACTTAAATTTTAATTGAAAAAAATAATAATTCACCAGACTAAAAGTAAAGCACAACATACAGCAAAATAGGAGACATTCCAGAGTTCTACTGTTGGCAGAGAAGGACACGTAAGACTGAAATCAGAGACAGCTTTACAAAGGAGAAAGTTGTTGTGAGTTTTGTAAGAATAGTAGGAGCTTAATAAGCTAAGAGGAGAAATGAAAGTTTTTTGAGAAGAGATAATAACCGCTCTTTCATTTAGAGCAAATCCTTTGCTACTAACCATATTCCTCAATGGTTTCAATTTTTTTAATGATTTATTTATTTTTGAGAGAGAGAGTGTAAGCAAGGAAGGGGCAGATAGGGAGAAGGACAGATGATCCAAAGTGGACTCAGAGCCAGCAAAACAGAGCCCAATATCGAGATTGAACTCATGAACCATTAGTTCATGACCTGACCCAAAGTCAGACTCTTAACTGACTGAGCTACCCAGGGTTCCCCACTGACCCAGGGTGCCCCCTCAATGGTTTCATTTTTATATTTTCTCTCCTCAAATATATTATACATTTGAAGAAAAAAAACGACCATTTCTTCTGGTTCTTGTGTTTCCTAAAATAAAAAACAAGTAGCAAGGGTTTCTTGATTATTTAGTTAATAAAACTTCTCTGAGGTAAAACCACTTTCTCAAGTCCATAATTTGTCAGCTTCCGTTTTCCTCATCTGCCATACTTTTCCATTAATTCCAGCATCCATAAAGGAAGTCTCCAAATTCAAAACTAAGCATTAACGTATTTCCCAATCACTCCCAAAGGAATGCCTGGTATTCTTGCTATTAATTTCTATTTGGGAGTAGGGAAGCCGCATTTCAAGTCTTATAATGGCTCATGATTTAACTTAATGAGGTTTTAGAAAATGAGAAGAAGCACCTGAAATGAAAAGAAAGGCAAGGCAGGAGAGGAGTGGGGAACAGTTCCAGTAGCAGCAACATATCAGAGAATTTACATAGTTTCTATATTCCAGCCTTCATAATATAAGTAGTCATCTTCCATGCCATCATTGAAGTCAAAAAAGAAGTTACAGATTATTTCACAATTTTTTAAAAGTTTCTAAAATATTTAATGATGGAATCTTAGAACTGGAAAAGCATACAATATTTTCATGGCACATATTTACTAAGTACTTTCACACATTTGGTGCTTGTAATTATCTATAGGGGTGGATATATCATATAGAATTATTTTCACTCATAGGTGAAAAATCTCAAATCCCAAGAAGTTAGTAACTTACCTAAAAGCATAGTTACATAGTTTGACACCAAATACCAGGCCTTCTGATGCCAAATCCAGTGCTGTTTTGACTACATCAAGCAAATAGGCATGATTGTGCATGATCTAAAACAATGATTACTGTTGTAAATTTTAGCCACAAATGCAAAAAAAAAATGTACACCTTAAACTGGAACATGTTACAGGTCAATGTATTTCAATAAACCTGGAAAGAAAAGAATCCCATTTTACTCAGAAGAATATTTTATCCCACCCGCATAAACATTTAATACATATATAGATTAACTTACCCAAGGTTTTATAGCTACTAGTGACAGAGCCAAGACTAAACCTACATACTAGTGTACAAGTTTAAGGGAAGAAAGAGGTGGTTACTGTTTAAAATAAGGGGGAAAATCCACCAAAGTTTTGGCGCTAGTAAAAGATTCACCAAAGTCAAGGGCCATTTATTCATAAAAAGTCACAGTGATTGACAAACAAGAAAT
>NC_043708.1:73611322-73612837 GCF_006229205.1 Suricata suricatta
GAGACATATAGTTCATTTTAAATATGTGATATCATGTCACCTCTCTGCTCAGAATCATCCAATGGTAGATACCCCCTTTCCTGTTACAATGGTTTGCAGAGTCCTACATAAGTTGGTCTCATTCTATCTATGTAAATAAATAGTCTACTATTCTCTTCTTTTTACACTGACTGGCCTTTTTGACATTTCTTGAATGAAACTAAGCACTTTAGGCCTTGGCACTGACTATATCCTCTGCCTGGGATGCCCTTCCTCCTGACATTTGCAACGATAATTCACTGGCCTACATCCTGACTACCCTACTCAAAAGTGCAACCCACTCCCCACAACTTTGGAGTTTCAGATTCACCTTAACCTTACCTATTACATTGCTACTGCACTTATTTCCATTTAACTTAAAATAGAACTTATTTATTTCGCTTAATACTATTAGGATAGGTCCCAAATTGTAGAAAAAAATACACACACACAGACACACAAACACACATTACACACATATATATGTTAAAAACAAAATAAAAACAAATTATATATAAATATTTCCTATATATGTATTCATGTATATTATATATACTTAATATACATTTTCTTTTTACATATTTAATAAATATATATTTTATATCTATAAATTTATATATAAATCGTGTGTATAAATTATGTATTTTTATAATTCATATATTTTATTAACATTTTATATATTTAGGATGTATCTATATAATGTACCTATTACATACATTTATATATAATTATGTATATATTCTATGTATGCAATATTATAAATATATATTTTAAATTATACATTATACATATTAGTATATATGCATAATTTATACGTGATTTATATATAAATATAAAATATACAGTTATAAATAAACATATATATGACTAATATGTTTTACATCTTTATATTTATATAATACATATATATTTCATGTTTGTTATATTTAATATGTTATATGTATATTATGTTTTTAATATATTTTTATATACCATACATATTATTTATATACATTTTTTCTAATTTACTAAGATATCCAAAAAGCCTACAGTAATACCTGGCACTCAGTAGACACTTGATACTTGCTGCATGCATAAACAATTAAAAAGGGGAGGTGAAGGGAAAAGGACAGGGAAAGGATAAGAATCCCTCCTTGATTTCTTTGTTTAAGGACTGGGTAAATGATAGATGCAGTTTTCAGTGATGATCACAAGTACCAATTTGTATCTCTTCAGTCAAAGGATATATGAAAGATGCCAGAAGATATATTACATATATTTTATATACTAAAGTAGTATAAAATAGTTATAGATCAAAAGGGAAATGATTAATCCCCAAACAGTGCTGAGAAAATTAGCAAGCAAATATGAAGACTTTAGGTTCTCTATTATATCCACCAAAAATAATTATAGGTAGATAAGGTATTTTAGAAACAGATGTTTGTGAATACTCATTAGGTATTGGAATGGAAAAGAACTAAGAATAAAACTTAGTCACAATAGAGAACAAAATAGGGG
>NC_043708.1:73612937-73614709 GCF_006229205.1 Suricata suricatta
ATTAAAATTTTTTTAAATGTTTTTTATTTTTGAGAGACATAGAGAGACAGTGTGAGCATACACACTGTCAGAGAGAGAGCAACATACAGAATCTGAAACAGGCTCCAGGCTCTGAGCTAGCTGTCAGCACAGAGCTTGACATGGGGCTCGAACCCATGAGCCATGAGATCATGACCTGAGCTGAAGCCGGATGCTTAACAGACTGGGCCACCCAGTCGCCCCTATTTTGTTCTCTATTGTGGCTAAGTTTCATTCTTAGTTCTTTTCCATTCCAATACCTAGTGAGTATTCACAAACATGTATTGCTCAAATACTTTATCTACCTATAATTATTTTTGGTGGATATAATAGAGAACCTAAAGTCTTCATATTTGCTTGCTAATTTTCTCAGCGCTGTTTGGTGATTAATCATTTCACTTCTGATGTATAACCATTTTATACTACTGTAGTATATAAAATATATGTAATGTATCTTCTGGCATCTTTCATATCTTTCATATATCCTTTGACTGAAGAGATACAAATTGATACTTGTGAACATCACTGAAAACTGTGTCTTCTTCCACTATCATTTACCCAGTCCTGAAACCAAGAAATCATGGAGTGATTCTCATTCTTTCCCTGTCCTTTTCCCTTCACCTCCCCTTTTTAATTGTACATTCATGCAATAAGTATCAAGTGTCTGTTGAGTGCTAGGCATTACTGTAGGCTTTTTAGATATCTTAGGAAATTAGAAAAAAATGTATATAAATACTATGTATGGTATATAAAAATATATTAAAAACATAATATACATATAACATATATTAAATATAACAAACATGAAATATATAATACATGTATTAATACATAAATATTTATAGAGATATAAAATATATTAAAGTCATATATATGTTGATCTATAACTGTATTTTTTATAATTATATATAAATCATATACAAATTATATGCATATATACTAGTATGTATAATGCATAATGTAATTAAAATATATAATATTTATAAAATTACATACATAGAATACATAATTATATATAAATGAATGTAATTGGTACATTATACAGATACATAATAAATATATAAAATATTAATAAAATATATGAATTATAAAAACACATATATATGATTTATATATAAATGTATAGACATAAAATATTTACATATGTATTTATTAAATATATAAAAATAAAATGTATATTAAATATATATAAGATATACATGAATACATTTATAGAAAATGTTTATATATAACTTATTTTTATTTTATTTGTATTTAACATATATATATGTGTAATGTGTGTGTGTGTGTGTATGTGTGTTTTCTACAATTTGGGACCTATCCAAACAGCATTAAGCAAAATAAATAAGTTGTATAGTAAGTTAAATGGAAATAAGTGCAGTAGCAATGTAATAGGTAAGGTTAAGGTGAATCTGAAACTCCAGAGTTGTGGGGAGTGGGTTGCACTTCTGAGTAGGGTAGTCAGGATGTAGGCCAGTGAATTATCATTGCAAATGTCAGGAGGAAGTGCATCCCAGGCAGAGGATATAGTCAGTGCCAAGGCCTAAAGTGCTTATTTCATTCAAGAAATGTCAAAAAGGCCAGTCAGTGTAAAAAGAAGAGAATAGTAGACTATTTATTTACATAGATAGAATGAGACCAACTTATGTAGGACTCTGCAAACCATTGTAACAGGAAAGGGGGTATCTACCATTGGATGATTCTGAGCAGAGAGGTGACATGATATCACATATTTAAAATGAACTATATGTCTC
>NC_043708.1:73614809-73622619 GCF_006229205.1 Suricata suricatta
GCTTCACCCCACAAGTGCCCCCACAATGACCATCACCCCCTCCCCCTGCTGTCCATGGTTCGCTTTCAGTATTCAGAAGTCTCCCTTGATCTGTGTCCCTCACTCTCCCCCACTCTCTTTCCCCTTTCCTCTCCCCATGGTCCCCTGCCCCGGAGTCACAAAAAAACACAATTTTAATGTTGCAGAATATGACAGGTAAAAGAAAAAGAAAATAAAACATTGGGGGAGATATTTTCAACACAAATATACATGAGTCTGGGAAACCAATAGGACAAAACAATATTCTATCTATGAAGATAGGAAGGAAAAACATTGCAGCAAAGGTTCTGCTTCAGAAAAAATAACTGACCACTTTTTGCCCACCCTAAACCATGTTTTCCTTTCTCTGATGGGTGTTCTCCATCTCCTCCATTTGGGAAATGCCTCGCCTCAACTTCATGTAGTTCATTGGAGCCTCTCAGCCACATTACCTTGCCCTGCCCACTTGAGAGAACATGTGACCCCCAGACCAGGCCCACGAGTGACCTGTCATGGAGCAAAAATCATGCCAGGTAGAATCCTTTCATTGGGTTTTAATATGGACACAAAGAAAAAAAGTTTTCTATGAGATTGCTCTGCTGGAATGATTTCAACTTGGAGCTATTTGCAGCCTCTCCTCTCTCCCAACACCATACATAAAGAAATCCAGGTGCAAAACAAGAAAATGAAACCAATGTATAAAGAAAAACAGAGTTACAAGAGAGAGGAAGGAGAGAAAAAGATAGAAGAGCAAGAGAAAGGGAGTGAATGAGAGCAAAATCTGTAAGTGTGAAATTGAGTGAATCCCTGGAGTTCACACAGCTGATACCACTATTGAACATCCCAATATCCAGTCAATAAATTCTTTTCTTATACTTTTTTCCTTTTACCTGTGGTTTTTAAAAATGCACACAACATCTTAAGCAGTTTAAACTCTATAATTCGGTGATGTTAAGTGTATTTACACTGCACATTGTTGTACAACATCTCTCGATCTTTTTCCCCTAAAAAAATACATTGATGTTTAGTTATTTTAAGTTAGTTTACACTGGGTTCCTAACACATGTAATTCAAAGTGTTCAGGTTAATAACATTTGAAAATTTACAATATATAAAATTTGAAGAAATTTAAAATAAGATTTTTTATCTCTTTGTCTTTTATTTTTTAAATTAAAAGCATGGGGATTAATCTCATGAACTATGAGATCATGACCTAAGCAAAAATCAAGAGTTGGAGGGTTAAACAACTGAGCCACGAAGACGTACCTCTTTGTCTTCTAAATTGGCAAATATTTTTAATAAATGGTCATATTCAGTCTTTTTGGAAAGGTACTAAAGTGGATATACTACTTAGCAGGTAAAAATCTTTTGGGAGAATGTGAATTAAGAATGAAAATTATTATCCACTACTAATTACAAATATATCAATCTCTAAGGGAAGTAATCTGAAATAGAGATAATATATATGTAAGATTTCCAAGACAGAGTAAAAACTCAAACATAATCTAATTGATCAATGCCAAGGTAATCATAAAGATAATTATGAAAGTCATATATTGCATTACTATGTGTGTATTTAAAATTATTTTCTCCTATAATATTTGATAATGTGAAAATGTTCTCTGAATGGAATATTCATCAAAAAGGCAGTATAAAAATGTCGAGACCACTAAATCTCCCTTATATAAATATATATTTTTATTTGGGCACAGAAAAACACTAGAAAGAAGTATATTTCCATAGTAAGTAATATTACCACTAATTATCTCCATATGATGATTTTATGGGAGGTTTCTATTTCATCATCCCTATTCAAAGTAAACTTCTTTTACTAGAAGAAAATAATTGGTATCAGAAAAATAATATTTTCTTAAGCAAATAATAAGACATGGAGGATTTTACATCAGAAATAATGGGAAATACACTCTTCTTAGAACTGGGAATGTATTTATCAATACCCTTCTGATTACAGAAGTCAAAACCACACATAAACAAACTTAAGCAAGAAGGTTAATGTATTGGCCCATTTATTAGCTCAGATGGTCTTGGAGAGCAAGAATGAAGCCGAATGCTGAAGACTACTAGAACCAAGAAATTGGCGACTGCCAAGCTTCTATCTTTAAATCCTATGTTTTCTCTCACATATGTTTTGTTCAGTATCCCACACTTGATTTTGAACAGCAAGAAATAGGATTGCCAGCCATTCCTCCATATCACAGTTCCAAAAGGGATGAGCTTATTTTCTCTCTGTTCCTGAGTCAAATATTCTGAAGAAAAGCTCAGATTTGGCCCATCGTGGTCAGAGGCTCATACCTGAACCCTTCTACCATGGCTAAGAGATGTGTCATTATGACTTGGTTCAGAAGCCCATCCTTTGAACAAACAGAAGTAGTCAGAGAGGTAGGATTTACATGTCTCCTTCTAATCATACCACGAAGTTACTACAAGAGAAAGCTATGCTTACCAGGAGAAGGGGGTTGCTGATTTGAGCAAACAACAGAAGAATTCCACTAGAAGCAGTTATTTCTTCAGAGTAAAAATAATGATACAGAAAATTTTCAGGTACGATGCAGTTGGGGAATCTGTCTTATCATACATATAGCCCTGATTGGGGGGGTGGGGGGGAAGGAGGAAGACAAAAGACTGGGAGAGGTAGGCATTTTTTAATCAACACACTTCAACAGTGAGGGGTCTGGGAATCCCTACTAGCCCTACCGAACATTACTCAATCAGTAAAAGAGAAACCTGAGTGGAATTTCCACGTTAAAAACCCTACTGCCAAACAAATCTTATGAGACTAAGCATAAGTGCCTGCTAGTAAAGGGTTTTCTAAGTGTCCAACAGGGGGCTCCAAAAAAATGAATGAATGATACAAGAGCAATGGAAATCAAAAGAAAAGGAAAATAAATTATCAAGTGAAATAAACTATAAGGTAAATAAGGACCACTTATAAGACAACAGGAATATTGATAACCTGGTTAAGGAGTATGTAGAAAAATATGTAAGGTTGAGAGTTGTTTGTACTAAATCTCTGAGAATGAGACTTGGTTCCTCTTTGTTAAAATGGACATGTACTGAAATTTCTAAACCCATGGACACAAATCCCTCACTCCTATAGAATATACTATAGACACATATAAAACACCTCCCAAACTAAAAGTTACCTTCCAATGACTCAAATCATGTCAATGATATGGGAATAGTATTTTTTCATCAGAGAAAAAGGAAGAACCTGGCTACTTACAAACAAAAATAAGAATGAATCTTAAAGAACACAGAAGTTAGATACTCTGAATCTGAAACAGAGTATAAACAAATTTCAAAATTAAATCTTGTGAGACCAACCAGCACTGTCCAGACAGAAAGGTGGCCTGGCCTAAGGATTCTATTTTTCCACTTGTGATCGTAGGAATATCCTCATACACATCAAAACCTAATCTGATTATTTGAATATCCAGCTAAGTCCTCTTACTCTAATTCCCTCCTCATTAAATCCTTATCATGCCTTGCCTGATCATAAACTTCCGTATACTGAAATAATAATTTATGCTTAAATGAAAGTTAAGACCACTCACTGATTTGTTACAGCAAATTAATAAATTGACATCTTGATATAGATATATTTCTATCTAGTAGCAACTTGCTTAGTGTCAGTCAGCATTCCCTTATATAACCCATTCAGACAATGAAGGGACCCAATTTGTAATCTAGACCACAGTAAATTCGTCAATCTAATGTCTCTTGAGAGACAAACAATTGCCCTTTTCTGGGAGCTACTTTGTATCACACCACATGCCTCCTTCAACCATAGGCAGCAACACAATTTCTCAGAACCCTTTAAGATTTCTAAAGAACCTTGTTATTTTAATCTGGGACAACTAAATGGTAGTAAGGTACTTGGAAACTTGTACTGAACCCATAGAAATGTAATATTACTTCAAGTCAATCAGGAAATTTTGTAATAATTTCTCATTTAAGAAATCCTTCTATAAATAATAAATCGACTGCATACTTTCCTCATTGCCACTTTCATTTCTTTGTTCCTGAATGTGTAGATGAGTGAATTAAAAAAAGGAGTAAGAACTGCATCAAAAACAGCAAGGTATTTGTCTAGGTGTGAGGTAGGGTGAGGCCAGATATAAATGAAGACACAAGGACCAAAGAACAAAATCACCACCATGACATGAGTTGACAAAGTGGAGAGGGCCTTAGATGAGCCTCCTGAAGAGTGTTTCTGAACAGTGATCAGGATAGAAATGTATGAGACAATCAATATGAAGAATGACCCCAGGGATATGAACCCACTGTTGGCTATGACCATGAACTCTAGACTGGAAGTGTCTGTGCAGGCAAGTTTGATGAACCGAGGAAAGTCACAATAAAAGCTGTCTAACACGTTAGGGCCACAGAATGGCAATTTTATAACAAAAACCAGTTGAATCCCAGAGTGGGCCAAGCCAATTACCCATGCAGCAACTGAAAGCAAAATACACATTTTTCGGTTCATAACAGTCAAATAGTGCAGAGGCTTACATATGGCAACATATCTGTCAAAGGCCATGGCAATGAGCAGCACCATCTCCACACCACCAATGACGTGGATAAAGAAGATTTGAGTTATGCAGCCACCAAAGGAGATGTTTTTACGCTTTCTGAAAATGTCATAAATCATCCTGGGAGAAATGACAGAAGAAATTCCCAGGTCAATGAAGGAGAGATGAACCAACAGAAAGTACATTGGGGACTGTAAATAAGGGTCAGAAGTCACAGTGAGCATAACGAGGGAGTTTCCCATCATGCTTGCCACATAAAACGTGGAGGAGAACACAAAGAGGAGAAGTTGGATCTCCCAGGAATCGGTGAGTCCCACGAACACAAACTCTGACACCACAGAGTCATTCGCTTCATCCATTGATTTATCAGCTTGAATGCTTCCAGATAAAATAAAATAAAAACTACAATGAGAATGTTAATAAAGTTCTACATTAAAATGATTCATTAATCAAGGATATTCACATTATGAAAACAATATGTCCCCTCAATTCCTTCTCAGGTTCATTATTAAATATGCATTTTACCTGGGGTCACCTAAAGCAGTTGAGTCACTTCCACATGCAATATCCCTAACACCATGGCTTCCAGGACTACTGATCTATAAATGAGAAAATGAAACAAATATGAAAACATGGATGTGTATAGCAAGGACCGGGAGAAGCAGGGAGGGTGGTGCAATGCAACACAAACAGAAATAGAAAGAAGAGGTAAAAATTGCATTTGCCAGAATGCACTGGTACTATTTTTTTTATTTTTTTAAGTTTATGTATTTACTTTGAGTGAGACAGCATAGAGGAGGAGGGGCAAAGAGAGAAGGAGAGAGAGATAGAGAGAGAGAGCCAGCATAATGAGGGACTTCCAAGGAGACTCTCTGATGTCAGCACAGAGCACAGTACAGTGCTTGAATCCACCAACCATGAGATCATAACCTAAGCCAAAGTCAGACGCTTACCAATGAGCCACCCAGGGGCCCCTCACTGGTACTAGTTTAATTATTCATCAAACAATTCTTCAGCCATTCAGGTTTCTTATTTCTTACCCTCAACTCATCTCAGGCACATATTATATGTCTTCTAGTCAGTCTTATGCCTCTACCTACATTCACATTTGCAATTCACACTGAGCCTACAGGATAGTCGTGAGCCTAAGGAAACCAGGCATAGGGTATAGAGGTGACTTGGATGGATGACAGGATCATGCCAACTGTAGAATAGATATTGACAGCACAGAGTATTTGCATGACAATCAGAACGTACTAGTATCTAGTAGGATGGTTAGCAGCCAGGACATAGCAAAGATGTGCAAGGTGGAAGGGAGTGTTATGGGAAGTCAGAGAAGTTAAGGAAGCCAATTTGATTCATCTTTCCTGATTCTCCATACTCTCTGAGGTTTTTGAACCTTGTTTATAGCTATTGGAGCCCTAAGCTTTTTGGAATTTGAAAGAAGATATGCCTACTAGTGTCACAATTAGCACATAACCATTGAGTTTCTCTGTTCTGTTCATCAACCTTAGTCTCTTTTGTTCTTCTTGTCTCATCTCTTCCACTTTAAATCTCCCAGTTGTCTGGGATCCAATGCCACGTCTGACTGTTCCCTTACCCTAATTCTGTATGACTACATGAATCTCTCTGGTTCTTACTCATTTTTTTCAGAGAATAAAATGTTACCATCAAGAAGACATATTCTCTTGCCCGTGTGTCAAACTCTGCGTCTCAAGTCCTCTTGCTTCCGTAATAGTTAGATTTGTTGCTAAAAGGTGAAGTGATCTGAAAAAAGAGGTAAATTGCAGAATAAACAGGAAGGGCTGGTAAAATAAAGGTACATCAATGCACAAAAGGCCTCATACCTGGAACCGAAAGGAAAAAGAAAGAAAAACCTAGAAAGCAAAAAAAAAAAAAAAAAAAAAAAAAAGAATCCCAAAACTTTCTCCTTTTTTAAAAATTGTTTTTAATCTCTATTTATTTTTGAAGGAGAGAGAGAGACAGAGTGTGAGTAGGGAAAGGACAGAGAGAGAGGAAGACACAGAATCTGAAGCAGGCACCAGGCTCTGAACTGTCAGCATAGAGCCAGATGCGGGGCTAGAACCTAGGAGCTGTGAGACCACGACCTGAGTCAAAGTCATATGCCCAAATAACAGATACTCAGGCACCCCTTGTCCATTATATTTATATGTACTTATATATGCACTCATGTGCACACCTCAGTTGTACATGATGAGTGAGATCAGTCATAAATATATTATCCCACAGGGGCATCTGGGTGGCTCGGTCGGTTAAGCCTCTGCGGCTCAGGTCATGATCTCACAGTTCAGAAGTTCAAGCACCTGTCGGGTTCTGTGCTGGATTCTCTGTCTCCCTCACTTTCTGCCCCTGCCCACTCACACTCCCTCTTTTTCTCAGAAATAAACATTAAAAATTATTATTGACACAAACCTCATGAATGATTACCTAGTTGACACTAATCACTTACAAGTGAGAAAACAGTAGTCCAGTGAGGAACAAACAACTAGTTACAGAGAATCCAGGTTTTCTAGTCTACATACGGCTTCAAACTTGATACCCTAGAAAAATCATAAAATGAGAAGAGGTATGCCGAACCTAGATCTACTCAGTATAAAACAGTAGCCACTAGTTCTATGTGGTTATTAAAGGAAGTTAAAAATCTATTTCCTTGGTTGCACTAGCCACGTCTTCTCTTATTCCTAGAAGTGAGGAAACTTAAAATTTAATTGAATAGTTTGCCACAATAAAAATAGACCACAACATACAGCATCATAGGAGATATTCCAAATGTCTATTGTTGGCCAAAAAGGACACGTAAGAGTCTGTGAAATCAGAGACAGCTTTACAAAGGAGAAAGGTGTTTGAAAAAACAGTAAGAGTCTAATATGCTAAGAAGGGAAAGGAAAGTGTTTTGAGAAGAGATAATAACTGCTCCATCATTTAGAGCAAATCCTTTGCTAATAATCATAATTCCTCAATGGTTTCAATTTTTTTGGTTACATTTATTTTTGAGAAACAGAGACATTAACAAGGGAGGGGCAGAGAGAGGGGGGACAGAAGATCCAAAGTGGACTCAGAGCCAGCAAAACAGTGCCCAATGTAGGGCTTGAACTCATGAATCCTGAGATCATGACCTGAGCTACAGTCAACTCCCAACCAACCAAGCTACCCAGGATGCCCCCTCAATAGTATCAATTTCATAGCTTTCCACTCCTTGAAGATATTGTATGCTTGAA
>NC_043708.1:73622719-73623835 GCF_006229205.1 Suricata suricatta
TCTCTCAAATAAATAAACATTGAAAAAAACACGTTTAGTTCGCTGCAACTTTGCTGAATTCATCTATCAGATCTAGCAGTCTTTTGGTGGAGACTTTCGGGTTTTCCACATAGAGTATCATGTCAACTGCGAGGAGCGAAGGTTTAACTTCTACTTTGCCAATTCGGATGCCTTTTTTTTTTCAGTTTTTGTGGGATGGCTGACACTAGGTCTTCCAGCACTATGTTAAACAACAATGGTGAGTGTGACATCCCTGTCATGTGCCTGATCCCAGGGGGAATGCTCTCAGTTTTTCCCCATTGAGGATGATATTAGATGTGGGCTTCTCATATACAGCCTTTGTAATGTTTAAATATGTTCCTTCTATCCAGACTTTCTTGAGGGTTTTTATTAAGATGATAAATTGGTAGCATCTTTATATACCAATAATGAAGCAATAGAGAGAGAAAACAAGAAACTGATCCCATTTACAATTGTACCAAGAACCACAAAACACCTAGGAACAAACCTAACCCAAGGTCTAAAAGGTCTGTATGCTAAAACTATAGAAAGTTTATGAAGGGAACTAAAGATACAAAGAAATGCAAAAACAGTCCATGCTCAAGGACTGGAAGAATAAATATTGTCAAAATGTCAATACTACCAAAAGTAATATACACATTCAATGCAATCCCTATCAACCCTATCAACTTGCACCAGCATTGTTCTCAAAGCTAGAACAAACAATCCTAAAATTTGTATGAAACCACAAAAGTTCCAGAATAGCCTAAATAATATTGAAGAAAAAAACCAAAGCAGGAGACATCACAATCCCAGACTTCAGCCTCAACTACAAAGCTCTAATCATCAAAACAATATGGTATTGGCACAAAAACCAATGGAATAGAATAGAGAACCCAGAACTGGACCCACAAATGTATGGCCAACTAATCTTTGACAAAGCAGGAGTGAGTATCCAATGGAAAAAAGACAGTCTCTTCAGCAAATGGTGCTGGGCAAAATGGATAGCAACATGCAGAAGAATTAAACTAGACCACTTTCTTAACCATAGACAAAATAAACTCAACATGCATGAAAGACCTAAATGTGAGACAGGAAACCATCAAAACCCTAGAG
>NC_043708.1:73623935-73625629 GCF_006229205.1 Suricata suricatta
TTTTTTTTTTTTTTGGTTTCTAGGTTTTTCTTTCTCTTTCCTTTCGGTTCCAGGTATGAGGCCTTTTGTGCATTGATGTACCTTTATTTTACCAGCCCTTCCTGTTTATTCTGCAATTTACCTCTTTTTTCAGATCACTTCACCTTGTAGCAACAAATCTAACTATTATGGAAGGAAGAGGACTTGAGACGCAGAGTTTGACCCATGGGCAAGAGAATATGTCTTCTTCATGGTAACATTTTATTCTCTGAAAAAAAAATGAGTAAGAACCAGAGAGATTCATGTAGTCACACAGAATTAGGGTAAGGGAACAGTCAGACATGGCATTGGATCCCAGACAATTGGGAGATTTGAAGTGGAAGAGATGAGAGAAGAAGAACAAAAGAGACTAAGGTTGATGAACAAAACAGAGAAACTCAATGGTTATGTGCTAATTGTGACACTAGTAGGCATATCTTCTTCCAAATTCCAAAAAGCTTAGGGCTCCAATAGCTATAACCAAGGTTCAAAAACCTCAGAGAGTATGGAGAATCAGGAAAGATGAATAAAATTGGCTTCCTTAACTTCTCTGACTTCCCATAACACTCCCTTCCACCTTGTACATCTTTGCCATGTCCTGGCTGCTAACCATCCTACTAGATACTAGTATGTTCTGATTGTCATGCAAATACTCTGTGCTGTCAATATCTATTCTACAGTTGGCATGATCCTGTCATCCATCCAAGTCACCTCTATACCCTATGCCTGGTTTCCTTAGGCTCACGATTATCCTGTAGGCTCAGTGTGAATTGCAAATGTGAATGTAGGTAGAGGGATAAGACTGACTACAAGACATATAATATGTGCCTGAGGTGAGTTGAGGGTAAGAAATAAGAAACCTGAATGGCTGAAGAATTGTTTGATGAATAATTAAACTAGTACCAGTGAGGGGCCCCTGGGTGGCTCATTGGTAAGCGTCTGACTTTGGCTTAGGTTATGATCTCATGGTTGGTGGATTCAAGCACTGTACTGTGCTCTGTGCTGGAAACAGAGAGTCTGCTTGGGAGTCCCTCATTATGCTCGCTCTATCTCTCTCTTCTTCTCTCTTTGCCCCTCCTCCTCTATGCTGTCTCACTCAAAGTAAATACATAAACTTAAAAAAATAAAAATAGTACCAGTGCATTCTGGCAAATGCAATTTTTACCTC
This sequence comes from Suricata suricatta, assembly GCF_006229205.1. Lineage (NCBI taxonomy): Eukaryota > Metazoa > Chordata > Mammalia > Carnivora > Herpestidae > Suricata > Suricata suricatta. Next base: position 73,625,122 of record NC_043708.1, read on the forward strand.
TTCTTTTTTTTTCTGTTTGTGTTGCATTGCACCACCCTCCCTGCTTCTCCCGATCCTTGCTATACACATCCATGTTTTCATATTTGTTTCATTTTCTCATTTATAGATCAGTAGTTCCTGGAAGCCATGGTGTTAGGGATATTGCATGTGCAAGTGACTCAACTGCTTTAGGTGACCCCAGGTAAAATGCATATTTAATAATGAACCTGAGAAGGAATTGAGGGGACATAAGGGTTTTCATAATGTGAATATCCTTGATTAATGAATCATTTTAATGTAGAACTTTATTAACATTCTCATTTTAGCTTGTTTTTATTTTATTTTATCTGGAAGCACTCTAGCTGATGAATCAATGGATGGAGCGAATGACTCTGTGGTGTCAGAGTTTGTGTTCGTGGGACTCACCGATTCCTGGAAGATCCAACTTCTCCTCTTTGTGTTCTCCTCCACGTTTTATGTGGCAAGCATGATGGGAAACTCCCTCATTATGCTCACTGTGACTTCTGAC
>NC_043708.1:73625729-73627581 GCF_006229205.1 Suricata suricatta
AAACTCTGCGTCTCAAGTCCTCTTCCTTCCATAATAGTTAGATTTGTTGCTACAAGGTGAAGTGATCTGAAAAAAGAGGTAAATTGCAGAATAAACAGGAAGGGCTGGTAAAATAAAGGTACATCAATGCACAAAAGGCCTCATACCTGGAACCGAAAGGAAAGAGAAAGAAAAACCTAGAAACCAAAAAAAAAAAAAAAAAAAAGAATCCCAAAACTTTGTCCTTTTTTTAAAATTGTTTTTAATCTTTATTTATTTTTGAAGGAGAGAGAGAGAGACAGAGTGTGAGTAGGGAAAGGACAGAGAGAGAGGAAGACACAGAATCTGAAGCAGCCACCAGGTTCTGAACTGTCAGCACACAGCCAGATGCGGGGCTAGAACCTAGGAGCTGTGAGACCACGACCTGAGTCAAAGTCATATGCCCAAATAACAGACACTCGGGCACCCCTTGTCCATTATATTTATATGTACTTATATATGCACTCATGTGCACACCTCAGTTGTACATGATGAGTGAGATCAGTCATAAATATATTATCCCACAGGGGCATCTGGGTGGCTCAGTTGGTTAAGCCTCTGAGGCTCAGGTCATGATCTCACAGTTCAGAAGTTCAAGCACCTGTCGGGTTCTGTGCTGGATTCTCTGTCTCCCTCACTTTCTGCCCCCACCTACTCACACTCCCTCTTTTTCTCAGAAATAAACATTAAAAATTATTATTGACACAAACCTCATGAATGATTACCTAGTTGACACTAATCACTTACAAGTGAGAAAACAGTAGTCCAGTGAGGAACAAACAACTAGTTACAGAGAATCCAGGTTTTCTAGTCTACATACGGCTTCAGACTTGATACCCTATAAAAATCATAAAATGAGAAGAGGTATGCCAAACCTAGATCTACTCAGTATAAAACAGTAGCCACTAGTTCTATGTGGTTATTAAAGTAAGTTAAAAATCTATTTCCTTGGTTGCACTAGCCACATTTCAATAGCCTCAATAGCCTCCTGCAGCCAGTAGTTATACATAGGGTAGTACAAAATAGAACATTTCCAAATCCTACTCATCCCTTAAAGCTAAATCAAAATCCCATTTCCTCTTTGAAAATTTTCCTAGTAACTATACTTTATATAAATGTCTTCTCTTATTCCTAGAAGTGAGGAAACTTAAATTTAATTGAATAGTTTGCCACAATAAAAATAGACCACAACATACAGCATCATAGGAGACATTCCAAATGTCTATTGTTGGCCCAAAAGGACACGTAAGAGTCTGCGAAATCAGAGACAGCTTTACAAAGGAGAAAGGTGTTTGAAGAAACAGTAAGAGTCTAATATGTTAAGAGGGGAAAGGAAAGTGTTTCGAGAAGAGATAATAACCGCTCCATCATTTAGAGCAAATCCTTTGCTAATAATCATAATTCCTCAATGGTTTCAATTTTTTTGGTTACATTTATTTTTGAGAAACAGAGACATTAACAAGGGAGGGGCAGAGAGAGGGGGGACAGAAGATCCAAAGTGGACTCAGAGCCAGCAAAACAGTGCCCAATGTAGGGCTTGAACTCATGAATCCTGAGATCATGACCTGAGCTACAGTCAACTCCCAACCAACCAAGCTACCCAGGATGCCCCCTCAATAGTATCAATTTCATAGATTTCCACTCCTTGAAGATATTGTATGCTTGAAGAGGAAAATGACCATTTCTTCCAGTTCTTGTGTTTCCTAAAATACAAAACAAGTTGCAAGGGTTTCTTGATTATAGAGTTAATAAAACTACTCCAAGTAAAACCATTTTCTCAAGTCCATACTGTCACAGTTTCTGTTTTCCTCATCTGCCATACTTTTCCATTAAT
>NC_043708.1:73627681-73628786 GCF_006229205.1 Suricata suricatta
CAGAATTTTAGAGTAGTGTATTTGTTTGACACAATAAAGAGAATAGGAGATCGAAAGAGTCAGAGATCATTTGCTCAATATTTTTGTTTCTTATCCTAAATGAGTGAAGTCATGTGAAAATGTCTTGTTCTAACTTATTTTGCTTACCATTATACTCTCTAGATGTATCCATGTTGATGTAAATGGCAAGTTTTCATTCTTTTTATGGCTGAACAATATTCCACTATGTATATATTTACTCCATCTTAATCCATCAGCTATAGATGAAACTTAGACTGCGTCCATAATTTGGCTATTGTAAATAATGCTGCAGTTAACACAGGGGAGCATATATCCTTTTGACTCTTAACAATAGAGAACTGAAAGGTACCAGAGAAGAAATAGGTGAGGAGATGGATGAAACAGGTGAAGAAAATTAAGAGTATACTTCTAATGTTGAGCACTGAGCAATGTACAGAATTGTTGAATCATGATATTGCATACCTGATCTAATATGACACTGTAACTATTGATATAAAATTAAAAATGTAATAAAAAATTAAGTTCATTACCTTGAGGAAATAAGATGAAAGAAAGAAAAAGAAAGAAAGAAAGAAAGAAAGAAAGAAAGAAAGAAAGAAAGAAAGGAAGGAAGGAAGGAAGGAAGGAGGGAAGGAATGAAGGAAGAAAGAAAGGAAGAAAAGGACAGAAAGGAAAGAAAACAAAGGGAGAGATACTTGGAGGCCTGAGGTCACAGTGAAATTGTTTGGCCAAATCAAATACTGGGCAATGCATATGCTCACATATGGAGAAAACAGAATACCAATCAGAGATCTTAAAAGCATGTACAGTAATTGTAAGCTTGTGGTAACTCTAGAGTTTACTCTTTCTCCCATATCTTCATTCTTGAAGGTGGATTCCCATTAAAAATTAACATCACTACAACATTATGACTATAAACACTGCTCTATGATCTACAAGAAAAACATTAAGGGACTTAATCCTAAGAGTTCTTATCCAAAGGAGAATTTTCTTCTCTTTTTATTTAATCTATGAAATGATGGATATTAACTTAACCTATTGTGCTTGTCATTTTGCAATATATGTAAACCAACCCATCATATTC
>NC_043708.1:73628886-73630163 GCF_006229205.1 Suricata suricatta
ACAGGAGGGAAGGGTTGGGGCAACTGTATAGAAAAGGCACATTGAAGAAAGTGAAATTGATTTTTCTGGCTATATTGAGTCACAATTGACATACATCTCTATATAAGTTAAGGTGCAGAATATGATGGGTTGGTTTACATATATTGCGAAATGACAAGCACAATAGGTTATGTTAATATCCATCATTTCATAGATTAAATAAAAAGAGAAGAAAATTCTCCTTTGGATAAGAACTCTTAGGATTAACTCCCTTAACAATTTTCTTGTAGATCATAGAGCAGTGTTTATAGTCATAATGTTGTAGTGATGTTAATTTTTAATGGGAATCCACCTTCAAGAATGAAGATATGGGAGAAAGAGTAAACTCTAGAGTTACCACAAGCTTACAATTACTGTACATGCTTTTAAGATCTCTGATTGGTATTCTGTTTTCTCCATATGTGAGCATATGCATTGCCCAGTATTTGATTTGGCCAAACAATTTCACTGTGACCTCAGGCCTCCAAGTATCTCTCCCTTTGTTTTCTTTCCTTTCTGTCCTTTTCTTCCTTTCTTCCTTCCTTCCCTCCCTCTCTCCTTCCCTCCCTCCCTCCCTCCTTCCTTCCTTCCTTCCTTCCTTCCTTCCTTCCTTCCTTCCTTCCTTCCTTTCTTTCTTTCTTTCTTTCTTTCTTTCTTTCTTTCTTTCTTTCTTTCTTTCTTTCTTTCTTTCTTTCTTATTTCCCCAAGGTAATGAATTTAATTTTTTATTACATTTTTAATTTTAAATCAATAGTTACAGTGTCATATTAGATCAGGTATGCAATATCGTGATTCAACAATTCTGTACATTGCTCAGTGCTCAACATTAGAAGTATACTCTTAATTTCCTTCACCTGTTTCATCCATCTCCTCACCTACTTCTTCTCTGGTACCTTTCGGTTCTCTATTGTTAAGAGTCAAAAGGATATATGCTCCCCTGTGTTAACTGCAGCATTATTTACAATAGCCAAATTATGGAAGCAGTCTAAGTTTCATCTATAGCTGATGGATTAAGATGGAGTAAATATATACATAGTGGAATATTGTTCAGCCGTAAAAAGAATGAAAACTTGCCATTTACATCAACATGGATACATCAAGAGAGTATAATGGTAAGCAAAATAAGTTAGAACAAGACATTTTCACATGACTTCACTCATTTAGGATAAGAAACAAAAATATTGAGCAAATGATCTCTGACTCTTTCGATCTCCTATTCTCTTTATTGTGTCAAACAAATACACTACTCTAAAATTCTG
>NC_043708.1:73630263-73632514 GCF_006229205.1 Suricata suricatta
AAAGTAAAATCAGGAAATGACAAATAATTTCAATAATCTAGGGGAAGAGGTTTGGGAAGAGGAGAGTGAGAAAATAAGGCTATCTACAGAAAATTTGCAGAGTGACAGAAATCCGCAGTTATGAGATAAAGAGGTCCTAAGCAACTGTGACAATCTTGAAGCTGGGTATCTCAAACTTAGACAAAAGCTAGAGGAAATCTTTTTGTGACACCATTCAGAAACGTTCAGGACCACAATACCCAGAATTTTTGAGTAGTATATTTGTTTGACACAATAAAGAGAACAGGGGATCAAAAGAGTCAGAGGTCCTTTGTTCATTATTTTTGTTTCTTAAATTCTTCATGTGAGTGAAATCATGTGGTAATTGTCTTGCTCTAACTTATTTTGCTTAGCATTATACTCTCTAGATTCATCCATGTTGTTGCAAATGGCAAGGTTTCATTCTTTTAATGGCTGTATTCCATTGTATATATATTTACCACACCTTCCTTATCCATTCAGCTACTGATGGACACTTAGACTGCTTCCATAATCTGGCTATTATAAATAATGCTGCAATTAACACAAGGGGGCATATATCCTTTTGACTCTTAACAATGAGAAAAAACTGGCGGTTACCAGAAAGGAGGTGGGTGAGGGGATGGATGAAATAGGTGAAGGGGATTAAAAGTACACTTCATGTTCAGTACTGAGCAATGTACAGATATGTTGAGTCACAATATTGCACACATGATCTAATATAACACTATAACTATCTGGAATTAAAATTTTTAATGTAATAAAAAATTAAAAAGAAAAAAGAGAGAAAGAAAGAAAAAAAGAGATCCTTGGATGCCTGAGTGAAACTGTTTGACCAAATCACATACTAGGCAATGCAAATGCTGACACATGGAGAAAATAGAATACCAATCAGAGATCTTAAAAGCAGGTACAGAAATTGTAAGCTTGTGGTAACTCAAGAGTTTACTCTTTCTCCCATATCTTCATTCTCAAAGCTGGATTCCCATTTAAAATCAACATCACTACAACATTATGACTATAGATAACACTTTTCTATGATATACAAGAAAATTGTCATGGGAGTTAATCCTAAGAGTTCTGATCCAAAGGAGAATTTTTTTCTCTTTTTATTTAATCTATGAAATTATGGATATTAACTTAACCTATTGTGTTTGTCATTTCACAATATATGTAAGCAGAGTCTCCTTGTAGAGTATGGTTCACCAAACCCTCCACCCCTCTTCACCACCACCACCTACCTAATCTGTCAAAAGAGCTCAGAACATCAGGGTGCAGGAATCACAGGAGTTCCACAGACTGAATTCCCTCCTGTGCCTAAGCATTGCCCATATCCTTCCACTCACCCTCCCCAGGACAAGAAGCTAAATACAACTCTACTATTTTGAGAAAGACACCTAATTAAGCTAGAGCACAAGGTGGTGACCAAATGATGCATTAGAGTTCTGGGATTCTCAGCCTGAGGTCATCAGTCCAAGGGAACTGTCTCATAGGATTATAAGGGAGGGAGAAAAAGAATAAAGATCTACTATTTAATTTCCTATATACATTTTTAACTTTATTTTATGATAAAACCCAGAGAAATCTCTAGTGAAAAAAATGTATATTTTTAAATGGAAAAAAAAAACTCCAAAGCTTTCATTAAAATAGGTTGTAGAACTTAGAAATCTTGACACATTTGCTCAGCTAAGTCTCATTGTGGGTTCTAAAGTCCAAACAACCATTAAGAACACCAAGCATGAGTAAATGTGAAAGACATAGAATGGAGAAGGATGTGAATACTTAGGGTAGAAACAGATTAAGACAAAAGGTATAGAGATGGAGAGGAGAGGTGTGTGCACAAACACTTTACCCCCTGGAGAAACAATAGGAAACCAACCAAAAGAATTGTCAGAGTGCAGCGAATTTGAAAAATATGAAATAATTCACCCAAAAATTGTTAATACATGATTAAGTACATTAAGATCACTGCATTCAAAATAGGCTCTGAATATGATTTTCTTGGATTTAAAATATATTAAATATGAAAAAAGTTAAAATTAAATATATTTAAATAATAAAGTATAAATTATAGAGATACCTTCTTCTATTCTAGTAAATCAAACATAGTAGAACCAGTAGAAAATAAAAAATAAAATGAATTAACAATTCATAAAGGAAGAAAAATTTAACGTCAATAAACATAGAAACATACAAAACTTAGAGGCAAAAAGTTTGGTGTTTATCCTTTCAA
>NC_043708.1:73632614-73633804 GCF_006229205.1 Suricata suricatta
CGTTTATATCTGGCCTCACCCTACCTCACACCTAGACAAATATCTTGCTGTTTTCGATGCAGTTCTTACTCCGTTTTTAAATTCACTCATCTACACATTCAGGAACAAAGAAATGAAAGTGGCAATGAGGAAAGTATGCAGTCGATTTATTATTTATAGAAGGGTTTCTTAAATGACAAAAGTATTACAAAATTTCCTTTTTGACTTGAAGTAATGTTACATTTCTATGGTTTTAATATGAGTTTCAAAGTACCTTACTACAATTTAGTTGTCCCAGATTAAAATAACAAGGTTCTTTAGAAATCTTAAAGGTTCTGAGAAATTGTGTTGCTGCCTATGGTTGAAGGAGGCATGTGGTGTGATACAAAGTAGCTCCCAGAGAAGGGCAATTGTTTGTCTCTCAAGAGACATTAGCTTGACGAATTTACTGTGGTCTAGATTACAAATTGGGTCTCTTCATTGTCTCAATGGGTTATATAAGGGAATGCTGACTGACACTAAACAAATTGATACTAGATAGAAATATATCTATATCAAGATGTTAATTTATTAATTTGCTGTAAAAAATCAGAACATGGCCTAAGCTATTAGTTCACTAACCTATTTTAAGCATAACCTATTAGTTCACTGTAGGAAAATTTATGAGCAGGCAAGGGATGATAAGGACATTAGTGAAGAAGGAATCAAAGTAAGAGGAGTTAGCTGGGTATTCAAATAATCAGATGAGATTTTGTGCCTGTGAGGATATGCCTGCCATCACAAGTGGAAAAATAGGATCCTTAGGCCAGGCCACCTTCCTATCAGGACAGTGCTGGTTGGTCTCTCAAGAATTAACTTTATACTTTTGTGTGTAGTCTGTTTCAGACTAACTCCTATGTTCTTTAAGATTCATTCTTATTTTTGTTTGTAACTAGCCAGGTTCCCTTTGTTTTTCTGCTAAAAAAATACTATTCCTATTGCATTGACATGATTTGAGTCATTGTAAGTTCAATTTTAGTTTGGGACAATTCCTGTTGTCTTATAAGTGGTCCTTATTTACCTCATAGTTTTTTCACTAGAGAATTTATTTACCTTTTCTTTCAATTTTGGTTGTCCTTGTATCATTCATTCTTTTTTTTTTTTTGAGCCCCCTGTCAGACACTTGGAAAACAGTACTTGTAGGCACTTAATGCTCTGTCTCGTAAGATTTG
>NC_043708.1:73633904-73636962 GCF_006229205.1 Suricata suricatta
CTGACCTTTACTGCATTGCCACCACCTTTGGGATCCTGAGCCTTCTTGTCAGAACTGTCACTTTCAGAGGCTGCTCCCCCTTGTCCCCTTTCTCGGAACTGCTTTTCCCTTGGGCAGCACCTTCAAATTTTGCAGCTGAATTGTCAAAGGCTTTGGTTCCCTGACCTCTAGCTGGGATATTTCTTGTCTGTCAATCACTATGACTTTTTATGAATAAATGGTCCTTGACTTTGTTGGATTTTTTACTAGTACCAAAAACTTGGTGGATTTTGTTTTTTTCTCTCCTCAGTTCTAATTAGCCATCAACCTTTCTCCCTTCCCTTTAACTTATACACTAATTTGTAAGTTTAAGTCGTGGCTCTGCCACTAGTAGGTATACACTAGTAGCTGTAATACCTTGGGTAAGTTAATTTATATATGTATTAAATGTTTATGTCAGTGGGATAAGATATTCTGAGTAAAATGGAATTCTGTTCTTTCCAGACTTATCGAATATAATGATCTATAACAGTGTACCAGTTTAAGGTGTACTTTTTTTTTTTTTGCATTCTTGGCTAAAGTTTACAGCAAGAAACATTGTTTTAGATTATGCACAAACATGCATATTTGCTTGATGTAGTCAAAACAGCCCTGGATTTGGCATTAGAAGACCTGGTTTTTGGTTTCAAACTAAGTACCTATGCTTTTAGGTAAGTTACTAACTTCTTGGAATTTGAAATTTTTCATATATGAATGGAAATAATTCTTTCAGAGATATTCACCCCTGCAAATAATTATAAGCACCAAATGTAACAGTACTTTGTAAATATGTGCCATGAAAATAATGTATGCTTTTCCAGTTCTAAGATTCCATCATTAAATATGTTAGAAACTTTTAAAAAATTGTGAAAAAATCTATATTTTCTTTTCTGACTTTAACGATGGCATGAAAGAGGAATAATTCTTATATTATGAATGCTGGAATATAGAAACTGTAAATTCCCTGATATGTTGGCTGCTGTTCGCTGCCTCCCCACACCCCAGGCCCCGCCTTTCTTTTCTTCTTACTTGCTTCTTGTTTTCTAAAACATCATTAAGTTAAACCATGAGCGATTATAAGACTTGAGATGAGGCTTCCCTACCCCCAAGTAGAAATTTATAGCACGAATACAGGCATTCTCTTGGGAGTGATTGGGAAATACGTTAATGCTCAGTTTTAAACTTGGAGACTTTATGCATGCTGGAATTAATGGAAAAGTATGGCAGATGAAGAAAACAGAAACTGTGACAGTATGGACTTGAGAAAATGGTTTTACTTCAGAGAAGTGTTATTAACTAAATAATCAAGAAATCCTTGCAACTTGTTTTGTATTTTAGGAAATACAAGAATTTGAAGAAATGGTCCTTTTCCTTTTAAAACTTACAATATATTTGAGGAGAGAAAATCTATAAAATTGAAACCATTGATGGGGCACCCTGGGTAGCTCGGTCAGTTGAGAGTTGACTTCAGCTCAGGTCATGATCTCATGGTTTGTGAGTACTTATACGTTCTGGGTGTCATGCAAATACTCTGTGATATTAATATCTATTCTACAGGTGGCATGATCCTGTCATAAACCCAAGTCATCTCTATATCTTATATCTGGTTTCCTTAGGCTCACCACTACCCTGTGGGCTTAATGTGAATTGCACATGTGATTGTAGGTAGTGGCATAAGACCGACTACAAGACATATAATGTATGCCAGAGATGAGTTGAGGGTAAGAAATAGGAAACCTGAGTGGCTGAAGAATTGTTTGATGAACAATAAAACTAGTACCACTGAAGGGGCCCTAGGTGGCTCATTCGGTTAAGCATCTGACTTTGGCTTAGGCTATGATCTCATGGTTGGTGGGTTCAAGCACTGTATTGCGTTCTGTGCTGGCACCACAGAGTCTGCTTGGGTTTCTCTCTCACTCTTCCGCTCTCTCTGTCCCTCCCCCTCTCATGTTGTCTCTGTCTTTCTCAAATTAAATACATAAACTTAAAAAAATAGTACCAGTGCATTCTGGCAAATGCAATTTTTACCCCTTCTTTCCTTTTCTGTTTGTGTTGCATTGCACCACCCTCCCTGCTTCTCCTGATCCTTGCTATACAACATCCATGTTTTCATATTTCTTTCATTTTCTCATTTATAGATCAGTAGTCCTGGAAGCCATGGTGTTAGGGATATTGCATGTGCAAGTGACTCAACTGCTTTAGGTGACCCCAGGTAAAATGCGTATTTAATAATGAGCCTGAGAAGGAATTGAGGGGACATATTGTTTTCATAATGTGAATATTCTTGATTAATGAATCATTTTAATGTAGAACTTTATTAACATTCTCACTTTAATTTTTTTTTCCTTTTACCTGGAAACATTGTAGCTGATGAATCAATGGATGGAGCGAATGACTCTGTGGTGTCAGAGTTTGTGTTCCTGGGACTCACCGATTCCTGGGAGATCCAACTTCTCCTCTTTGTGTTCTCCTCCACGTTTTATGTGGCAAACATGATGGGAAACTCCCTCATTATGCTCACTGTGACTTCTGACCCTCACTTACACTCCCCGATGTACTTTTTGTTGGCCAACCTCTCCTTCATTGACTTGGGAGTTTCTTCTGTCATTTCTCCTAAGATGATTTATGACCTTTTCAGAAAGCATAAAGTCATCTCCTTTGGTGGCTGCATAACTCAAATCTTCTTCATCCACGTCATTGGTGGTGTGGAGATGGTGCTGCTCATTGCCATGGCCTTTGACAGATATGTTGCCATATGTAAGCCTCTGCACTATTTGACTGTTATGAACCGAAAAATGTGTATTTTGCTTTCGGTTGCTGCATGGGTAATTGGCTTGGCCCACTCTGGGATTCAACTGGTTTTTGTTATAAAATTGCCATTCTGTGGCCCTAACGTGTTAGACAGCTTTTATTGTGACTTTCCTCGGTTCATCAAACTTGCCTGCACAGACACTTCCAGTCTAGAGTTCATGGTCGTAGCCAACAGTGGGTTCATATCCCTGGGGTCATTCTTCATATTGATTGTCTCATACATTTCTAT
>NC_043708.1:73637062-73638330 GCF_006229205.1 Suricata suricatta
GAGTCTGTTCAAGCAAGTGGGGGAGGGAGGGAGAGGTAAGCACAGAGCCCACCTTGGGCTCGTGACCATGTACCCCAGGATCATGACCTGAGATGCTTAACAGACTGAGCCACCCTGGTGCCTCTAAAAACTCTTGGTCCAACTTTCCTTTAATACTCCATTCTCTAAAGACCTTTGCAGCTTAATTCCTCAAAAGAGTTGCTTCTGCTCTCTTCTCCAACTCCTTTCCCATTTTTCTTTCAAATTCAGTCCATTAAAAAAATTTTTTGAAATTTTTAAAAAGTTTATTTATTTAATTTGAGGTGGAGAGAGGCAGAGAGAGGGGGAAAGTGAGTTTTCCAGGAAGGCTCCATACTGTCAGCACAGAGCCCAAAGTAGGGCTCAAACTCATGAACCATGAGATCATGACCTGAGCCAAAATCAAGAGTGGGGTGCTTAACCAACTGAGCTGCTTAACCGAATGAGCCACCCAAGCACCCCAGTGCTCCAATCAAAATTTGACCCCAGAACCTCCATGAAAACTTGTCTTTCGGTTTTCCCATGACCTCCGTATCGAAATCTAACATTCAAGTCTCAATCCTCATCTTTCAACCAGGCATTATATACTCTGATCTTCAGGGACATTTTCTTCACTTGGCTCATCAGGTACCACACAATCCTGGTTTTTCTCTTTTATCACTGGTGGCTCCTCTTCACTCTCCATAAATTCAGTCTCTAACCGCTTGATATCTAAGAAAACCAAGGTTCATGTCTTTTCTGTCTATATGCATGCTCTAGGTTTTCTCATCTGGTACCATGCCTTTAAATAGCATCTGTGTATCAATCTCTTGCTCATATTTCTACCCTATATATCAGACTTGCTTCTCCAGGTACCTAATTTACATTTCCACTTGGATAACCAATAAACATCTTATATGTGCACAAAATTGACCTGATGCTTGTTAAAGTAGGTTACTACACCTTAATCTTTCCAGTTTCTTAAATTAAAAAACAAACAAACAAACAAACTTCGAGTCACTTCTCTAAAATCCCATATCCATCCTCTGGCAAATTGTGTAACTAACCCTTCAAAATCTCACCACACCTTGCCACTTGCATTGCTACCCAAGCCATCATTCCCCCACTTCCTCTTAAATCCGCAACACTACTAATTTACCACTGCTTAGACCATTGCACCACTTCATGTAGACTTTTCTTAGTAGTCCAATGACACACACAGTTCATTTTAAATATATGTATCATGTCACCTCTCTGCTCAGAATCATCCA
>NC_043708.1:73638430-73639694 GCF_006229205.1 Suricata suricatta
CTGACCTTTACTGCATTGCCACCACCTTTGGGATCCTGAGCCTTCTTGTCAGAACTGTCACTTTCAGAGGCTGCTCCCCCTTGTCCCCTTTCTCGGAACTGCTTTTCCCTTGGGCAGCACCTTCAAATTTTGCAGCTGAATTGTCAAAGGCTTTGGTTCCCTGACCTCTAGCTGGGATATTTCTTGTCTGTCAATCACTGACTTTTTATGAATAAATGGTCCTTGACTTTGTTGGATTTTTTACTAGTACCAAAAACTTGGTGGATTTTGTTTTTTTTTCTCCTCAGTTCTAATTAGCCATCAACCTTTCTCCCTTCCCTTTATCTTATACACTAATTTGTAAGTTTAAGTCATGGCTCTGCCACTATTAGGTATACACTAGTAGCTGTAATACCTTGGGTAAGTTAATTTATATATGTATTAAATGTTTATGTCAGTGAGATAAGATATTCTTCTGAGTAAAATGGAATTCTGTTCTTTCCAGACTTATCGAAATATAGTGATCTCTAACAGTGTACCAGTTTAAGGTGTACTTTTTTTTTTGCATTCTTGGCTAAAGTTTACAGCAAGAAACATTGTTTTAGATTATGCACAAACATGCATATTTGCTTGATGTAGTCAAAACAGCACTGGATTTGGCATCAGAAGACCTGGTTTTTGGCTTCAAACTAAGTACCTATGCTTTTAGGTAAGTTACTAACTTCTTGGAATTTGAAATTTTTCATCTATGAATGGAAATAATTCTTTCAGAGATATCCACCCCTGCAAATAATTATAAGCACCAAATGTAACAGTACTTTGTAAATATGTGCCATGAAAATAATGTATGCTTTTCCAGTTCTGATTCCATCATTTAATATGTTAGAAACTTTTAAAAAATTGTGAAAAAAATCTATATTTTCTTTTCTGACTTTAACGATGGAATGGAAGATGACTACTACTTATATTATGAATGCTGGAATATAGAAACTGTAAATTCCCTGATATGTTGGCTGCTGTTCACTGCCTTCCCACCCCCCAGGCCCCACCTTTCTTTTCTTATTACTTGCTTCTTCTTGTTTTCTAAAATATCATTAAGTTAAACCATGAGCGATTATAAGACTTGAGATGAGGCTTCCCTACCCCCAAGTAGAAATTTATAGCAAGAATACAGGCATTCTCTTGGGAGTGATTGGGAAATATGTTAATGCTCAGTTTTGAACTTGGAGACTTTCTTTATGCATGCTGGAATTAATGGAAAAGTATGGCAGATGAGGAAAACAGA
>NC_043708.1:73639794-73641242 GCF_006229205.1 Suricata suricatta
TTTTCTCTGTTTTGATTTTATCTGCTCTCCATAATGGCACCAGTGATACCTCAGCCCTAAATCTATTCCTTTTACTTAATGTTCTCACTTTGATCAGTCTTTAGCATATGAAAGGGAGCCATTACTTAATTCTTTGACATTCCTTTCTCCCAGATTTTTGTGTAAAGAAACAGGGCTTTTACAAGGCAGATAATATGTAAGAATGGTATTAATATTAGTATCATAATGATGATGACAAATATTATGTATTTGTTCTTTTTTGGCCATGTATGGTTCCTCCATTAGCTTTTTAAAAAATCTGTTTATATGTTATCCTTTAAGCAAGCATATTTTTCTCATGACTTCACATTTTGGATGGCTTCTAAATTTTTGTCTCTAGCTGGGATCTTTCTTAAGAATCACATGATTGTGTTGGCAAAGTTTTATTTTTGAAGCAGTAAGTATTTATAATTCTTTATCCATTTTTGTATGTTACAAATATGGGAACATAAAATAAAAAATTCAGGTATACAGAACATTGGCTGCTTAGTCTAGTACAAACAACCGGTAGAAGAACTGAGTGCCTTTTTTCCCAGCAATAAATGTTTATTTAAAAAGTAGAGTTCATAAAAAAAAGAGTTCATGTTGAATGACCATTATGTACAGGATATTATATTAAGACATTGGAACTAATAACTGTCCTGAGAGATCAAAGTTGGCTATCTTACAAAACAAGTGCTGCCTAAACCTTATTTTAGGATTTTCATATGCTAATCCATCTATTTGATATCCAACAAAGTGTGTGAATAGTGTGATGTAGGCTTTTGTCTTTCTTAGAGATGACTTTTAAATTAACCTACAGGATATACTGAGAATCTCAGAAAGTAGTTCTGAGGGGAAAGAGACTTCAGGTTAAAAGGAGTCTGCTTGACTTCTCTTTTTTAAAAAAATCGTTTAATTGAGTAAACTCTACACCAGTGTGGGGCTCGAACTCACTCTATCCACTGAGCCAACTGGGCACCCCTGCTTGACTTATGTCTGAGAATGGCTGACTGGATACCTGCTATAGTGTGCACTAACCTTTCCCCACCTCATTTTGTGCCTACAACCCCCCAATGACAGAGTTCACTAAATTGAAGGACTACTCAACACCTTTTAAAGAAATAATCAGAATTGTATAAAATGCTGTCAGTCTTCCATACAATTTTACTTTCTCCCTTCAACCATAGTAATATATCCAAATTTTGTCTTAACCAAGGGTCTCTAAACATAGGCTTATCCAGCCCACTTATGGGCAAGGCAAATGCTGCTTCTTGAAATGGTCCCACCATGGAACCTCTGGTCATCCAACCCAAGTTGCCCCCTTGCCTGGCTTTATCTTCACTATACTATGCAGCTACTTCATTGAATCTCATTCCAGCCTTCAACTTTTCCATGGCTTCCATGATTTTCCCATGTTTTCCACACAG
>NC_043708.1:73641342-73642770 GCF_006229205.1 Suricata suricatta
AAAGTAAAATCAGGAAATGACAAATAATTTCAATAATCTAGGGGAAGAGGTTTGGGAAGAGGAGAGTGAGAAAATAAGGCTATCTACAGAAAATTTGCAGAGTGACAGAAATCCGCAGTTATGAGATAAAGAGGTCCTAAGCAACTGTGACAATCTTGAAGCTGGGTATCTCAGACAAAAGTTAGACGAAATCTTTTTGTGACACCATTCAGAAACGTTCAGGACCACAATACCCAGAATTTTGAGTAGTGTATTTGTTTGACACAATAAAGAGAACAGGGGATCGAAAGAGTCAGAGGTCCTTTGTTCATTATTTTTGTTTCTTAAATTCTTCATGTGAGTGAAATCATGTGGTAATTGTCTTGCTCTAACTTATTTTGCTTAGCATTATACTCTCTAGATTCATCCATGTTGTTGCAAATGGCAAGGTTTCATTCTTTTAATGGCTGTATTCCATTGTATATATATTTACCACACCTTCCTTATCCATTCAGCTACTGATGGACACTTAGACTGCTTCCATAATCTGGCTATTATAAATAATGCTGCAATTAACACAAGGGGGCATATATCCTTTTGACTCTTAACAATGAGAAAAAACTGGCGGTTACCAGAAAGGAGGTGGGTGAGGGGATGGATGAAATAGGTGAAGGGGATTAAAAGTACACTTCATGTTCAGTACTGAGCAATGTACAGATATGTTGAATCACAATATTCCACACGTGATCTAATATGACACTATAACTATCTGGAATTAAAATTTTTAATGTAATAAAAAATTAAAAAGAAAAAAGAGAGAAAGAAAGAAAAAAAGAGATCCTTGGATGCCTGAGTGAAACTGTTTGACCAAATCACATACTAGGCAATGCAAATGCTGACACATGGAGAAAATAGAATACCAATCAGAGATCTTAAAAGCAGGTACAGAAATTGTAAGCTTGTGGTAGCTCTAGAGTTTACTCTTTCTCCCATATCTTCATTCTCAAAGCTGGATTCCCATTAAAAATCAACATCACTACAACATTATGACTATAGATAACACTTTTCTATGATCTACAAGAAAATTGTCATGGGAGTTAATCCGAAGAGTTCTGATCCAAAGGAGAATTTTTTTTCTCTTTTTATTTAATCTATGAAATTATGGATATTAACTTAACCTATTGTATTTGTCATTTCACAATATATGTAAGCAGAGTCTCCTTGTAGAGTATGTTTCACCAAACCCTCCACCCCTCTTCACCACCACCACCTACCTAATCTGTCAAAAGAGCTCAGAACATCAGGGTGCGGGAATCACAGGAGTTCCACAGACTGAATTCCCTCCTGTGCCTAAACATTGCCCATATCCTTCCACTCACCCTCCCTAGGACAAGAAGCTAAATACAACTCTGCTATTTTGAGAAAGACACCTAATTAAGCTAGAGCACA
>NC_043708.1:73642870-73644272 GCF_006229205.1 Suricata suricatta
TTAAGTATCTCATTCTTTTGATGCCATTGTAAATTAGATTATTTTATTTCTTTTTCAGATAGCTCATTGTCAGTGTAAGAAATAGAAGTGATTTCTGTATATTGGTTTTTATCTTGCAACTTCACTAAATAAATTCACTTATTGGTTCTAAGTTTTGGGCAGAGTCTTTGGGATTTTCTCCATGTAAAAACTTGTATCAGCTGCAAACATAGACAATTTACTTTTCCGTTCTGATTTGGATGCCTTTTATTTCTTTTTTCTTGTCTATTTGCTATGGCTAGGACTTCTAGCACTATGTTGAATAGAAGCAGCAAGAGTGGGTACCCACATCTTGTTCCTGATCTTACAGGAAAAGGTGTCAAACTTTCACCATTGAGTATGATATTTGCTCTGGTTTTGTCATTAATGGCCTTGATTATGCTTGAGTACATTCCTTCTATACTCAATTTGGTAAGAGTTTTTAATCATGAAAGTATGTTGAAGTTTGTTAAATTGTTTTTCTGTATCTATTGAGATGATCATATGATTTTTATCTTTCATTGCATTAGTGATATATCACATTTGTTGATTTGTACATTGGCATCAGATTATCACACTGTATACTTCATAGTTACATATGTATCAATAATATTTTAATAAATCTATAAAATATATAACCTATTTTTTTATTTTAAGATGCTATCTTTACTGATGGTTGAAAAGAAGCTAGACTTATCAATTAATCATTTAATCAGGAAACCAGATTAATCACAGAGAATTGCAGTTGTTTATTTAGGTTATAATACAGTATGTTGTTAGAATTTGTTCACCAAAGCTATAAAACTAATTAATACTTTTCTGATAAGTAAATCAATCACCATTAAGGTTTATAGATTTTTCTTGCTACTCAAAAAACTTCAGCCCCCAAGTCCACCATTCTCTTTGTTGCTCCCAAATCTACAAGTAAAGTCAAGTCAAATGCCAAAGTCCTTTCTTTCAGAATATGGTGTCTGTAACTCAGATAGTAACTTCCAACACAGGATAATAAAACAAACTGGCTTAGCACTGAATCACAGTACATCAAACACTGAGAGCTAGAACCCTTTCTTCAGGACTTGAGTGAGAGCACTCCGTCTCTGCAGCAAATCTCTAATTCGGGATAGAAACAATTTGTTTTGTTCTTTCTTTTTTTTTTTCTTGTAAATTTGCTGGAAGCATTAATGAGATAAAGAAAAGGAAATTCATGAACTGATACTGGGTCAGGATCCAGGGTCATATGATGCTGGGAAAAGCTGTACTTTTCCACTCAAACTTCTAGATGACTCTCTGTATCTAAAAGCGATTTTAGGAACTGAGGAAAGAAAATAGGAGCAATAATTTCTATGGAACAAAACGAAATCATAAGCAATGACCACCCTGAACC
>NC_043708.1:73644372-73646256 GCF_006229205.1 Suricata suricatta
TTAAGTATCTCATTCTTTTGATGCCATTGTAAATTAGATTATTTTATTTCTTTTTCAGATAGCTCATTGTCAGTGTAAGAAATAGAAGTGATTTCTGTATATTGGTTTTGTATCTTGCAACTTCACTAAATAAATTCACTTATTGGTTCTAAGTTTTGGGCAGAGTCTTTGGGATTTTCTCCATGTAAAAACTTGTATCAGCTGCAAACATAGACAATTTACTTTTCCTTTCTGATTTGGATGCCTTTTATTTCTTTTTTCTTGTCTATTTGCTATGGCTAGGACTTCTAGCACTATGTTGAATAGAAGCAGCAAGAGTGGGTACCCACATCTTGTTCCTGATCTTACAGGAAAAGGTGTCAAACTTTCACCATTGAGTATGATGTTTGCTCTGGTTTTGTCATTAATGGCTTTGATTACGCTTGAGTACATTTCTTCTATACTCAATTTGGTGGGAGTTTTTAATCATGAAAGTATGTTGAAGTTTGTTAAATTATTTTTCTGTATCTATTGAGATGATCGTATGATTTTTATCTTTCATTGCATTAGTGATATATCGCATTTATTGATTTGTACATTGGCATCAGATTATCACACTGTATACTTCATAGTTACATATATATCAATAATATTTTAATAAAGCTATAAAACATATAACTTATTTTTTTATTTTAAGATGCTATCTTTACTGATGGTTGTAAAGAAGCTAGACTTATCAATTAATCATTTAATCAAGAAACCAGATTAGTCACAGAGAATTGCAGTTGTTTATTTAGGTTATAATACAGTATGTTGTTAGAATTTGTTCTCTAAAGCTATAAAACTAGTTAATACTTTTGTGATAAGTAAATCAATCACCATTAAGGTTTATAGATTTTTCTTACTACTCAGAAAACTTCAGCCCCCAAGTCCACCATTCTCTTTGTTGCTCCCAAATCTACAAGTAAAGTCAAGTCAAATGCCAAAGTCCTTTCTTTCAGAATATGGTGTCTGTAACTCAGATAGTAACTTTCAACACAGGATAATAAAACAAACTGGCTTAGCACTGAATCACAGTACATCAAACACTGAGAGCTAGAACCTTTTCTTCAGGACTTGAGTGAGAGCGCCCCATCTCTGCAGCAAATCTCTAATTTGGGATAGAAACAATTTGTTTTGTTCTTTTTTTCTTTCCTTGTAAATTTGCTGGAAGCATGAATGAAATAAAGAAAAAGAAATTCATGAACTTATACTGGGTCAGGATCCAGAGTCATATGATGCTGGGAAAAGCTGTACTTTTCCACACAAACTTTTAGATGACTCTCTGTATCTAAAAGCGATTTTAGGAACTGAGGAAAGAAAATAGGAGCAATAATTTCTATGGAACAACACGAAATCACAAGCAATGACCACCCTGAACCATAACAGACAAGACAAAAAATAAAAATCACAGGAGTGCTGAAAATGAACAAAGCTGTACCAACCCCACTTAAGAAGCATTTGCACAAGTAATAAATTGTATCATTTATCTTGAATGTATCATAGATAAGCTGCTATATAATGATTGCCACCTCAGATAGCTGTGAAATTAGGTGATTAACTAGTTGTTACTTAACCTTCTAATTTCTGTATAAGTCTAATTACATGAAATAGAAGTTAGGGTTCTGATTTTTTACTTTGCTTATCCATTTGGAGTGTCACTGTAACCACTGTATTGTAAATGATGGAAAATAATTGCATATGTTAAAAAAATAGTGTTATATTCTAAAAATAATAATAATAAAGTAAAAAAAAAAGAAGCATTTGCAGAGTCATGTCTCATTAAAAACTCCAACTTGTTCAGGGAGTCACTTGTACAGCTATTTTGAATAGAAACTTTGTTTTGCCTCTTATTAGAGGCTAACT
>NC_043708.1:73646356-73650664 GCF_006229205.1 Suricata suricatta
GAGTAGGAAATTGCAGTAGTTGAGGTCAAGGAGGCTGTTTCCTTCTTTTTCCTCGAGGGTTTTGATGGTTTCCTGTCTCACGTTCAGGCCCTTTATCTATTTTGAGTTTATTTTTGTGTTTGGTGTAAGAAAGTGGTCTAGTTTCATTCTTCTGCATGTTGCTGTCCAGTTCTCCCAGCACCATCTGTTAAAGAGGCTGTTTTTCCCCCGCAATGGATACTCTTTCCTGCTTTGTCAAAGAGTAATTGGCCATACACTTGTGGGTCCAATTCTGGGTCCTTCATTCTATTCCATTGGTCTATGTGTCTATTTTTGTGCCAATACAAGTCTGTCTTGATGATGACAGCTTTGTAGTAGAGGCTGAAGTCTGGAATTGTGATATCTCCCATTTTGGTTTTCTTCTTCAATATGAATTTGGCTATTTGGGGTCTTTTGTGGTTCCATACAAATTTTAGGATTGTTTGTTCTAGCTTTGAGAAGAATGCTGGTGCAATTTTGATTGGAATTACACTGAATATGTAGATTGCTTTGGGTAATAATGACATTTTAACAATGTTTATTCTACCAATCCATGAGCGTGGAATGTTTTTCCATTTCTTTGTGTCTTCAATTTCTTTCATAAGTTTTCTACAGTTCTCATCATACAGATCTTTTACATCTTTGGTTTGGTTTAATCCTAGGTATTTTATAGTTTTTGGTGCAAATGTGAATCAAGTTTCCCCCTTTTAAAAGGAGACTAGTCATATTAGATTAGGGCTCATCCTAATCTTAACTCATTACAGTTGTAATGGTCTTATTTCCAAGTTAAATTCACATTGTGAATTACGAGGATTAGGACTTCAACATAAAACATGGTGAGGGGAGCTACAGAATTTAACACATGATGGATCCTCACCATCCTAATAGAGACTGCCAAATTATTAAATCATATAACTAAATTCACAATCTCTTTTGTTGTCAATGAGGAA
The DNA here is from genome assembly GCF_006229205.1 of Suricata suricatta. Lineage (NCBI taxonomy): Eukaryota > Metazoa > Chordata > Mammalia > Carnivora > Herpestidae > Suricata > Suricata suricatta. Next base: position 73,647,325 of record NC_043708.1, read on the forward strand.
TAACCTATTAGCCATGTGCAAAACCAGCACTGGAACCAAACTTGGCAGAATCAGAAGCAAACCAAACAATGAACAAAAACCACCAAAGCAGAAAAATAAAACAGATATCAAAATGTCAGTGAAGGTGAGAACCCAGAAGAGACATAACTAAGTCTAAATGTCTTATGAAGTGCATAGCTTAGGAAACACAATTTATTATCTCCAGAAGGTGAATCCACTTGAATATCTTGGTGGGTCTCCAAAGTGGTCAAAGTATAATTTTCAAAAAGTAAGAACATGATTCATATATAAAGTGATAACATATGAAGTATTAGCTCACGAATGAGAGAACAAGATGGTAAACTGGTTTCAATCAAATTTTAATGGAGTTACTTCCTAAGACTGAATGAATCCCCCTGTAAATGGTATTCATAATTATTGATTTCACCAATTCCATGATTCTGATCTGCACCATAATTGGGGTGAAGCACAGTGAACTTAGAATTTTAAGAAGTTAACCCCCCAAATTTTTGATAACTGATTCAATTTTTTGTTGGTTATGGACTGATCAAGCTTTCTCTTTCTTCCTGTTTCAGTTTTGGTAGTATGTGGGTTTCCAGGAATTTGTCCATTTCCTCCAGATTGCCCAGTTTATTGGCATATAATTTTTCATATTTATTCTCTCATAACTTTGTATTTCTGTGGTGTTGGTTGTGATCTCTCCACTTTCATTAGTGATTTTATCTATTTGGGTCCTCTTTCTTTTTGATAAGTTTGATCAATGTTGTTTATTCTTTAAAAAAAATACAGCTTTTAGGGGCACCCGGGTAGCTCAGCCAGATAAGCATCTGACTTTGGCTCAGGTCATGATCTTGCAGTTTGTGAATTTGAGCTCTGTGTTGGGCTCTGTGCTGACAGTTTAGAGCCTGGAGCCTGCTTCAGATTCTGTGTCTCCCTCTCTCTCTGCCCCTCCCCCACTTGTGCTCTATCTCTCTCTCTCTCAAAAATAAACATTAAAAAAATTAAAAACCAGCTTTTAGTCTTATTGATCTGTTCTAATAATTTTGTTTATATCATTTATTTCTGCTCTAATCTTTATTATTTCTTCTTTTCTGCTGGCTTTAAGCATCATTTGCTGCTCCTTTTCTGGTTCCTTTAGGTGTATGGTTAGGTTGTGTAATTGAGACCTTTCTTGCTTCTTGAGATAGGCCTGAATTGCAATGTACTTTCCTCTTAGGACTGCCTTTGTTGCATCCCAAAGAGTTTGGACCATTGCGTTTTCATTATTATGTGCTTTGATAAATTTTTTAAATTTCTTCTTTAATTTCCTGGCTTACTCATTCATTCTTTAGTAGAATATCCTTTAACTTCCATATATTTGAAGTCTTTCTGAATTTTTCTTGTGTTTGCTTCAAGTTTCATAGCATTGTATCTGAAAATATGCATGGTATGATCTTGATCTTTTTGTATATGTACAGGGTCCTGGGCCAGATCGATTCCCAGGGGAATTCTATCAGGCATTTAAAAAAGAGTTAATATCTATTCTTAAACCATTCTAAAAAATAGAAATGGAATGAAAATTTCCAAACTCATTCTATAAAGCCAGCATTACCTTGCTTCCCAAATCAGACAGAGACCCCGCTAAAAAGGAAAATTACAGCTCAATATCCCTGATGAATGTGGATGCAAAAATTCTCATCAAGATACTAGTAGATAGAATTTAACAATGCATTAAAAGAATTATTCACCATGAACAAGCGGGATTTATTCCTGGACTGCAGGAGTGCTTTAGTATTTGCAAATCAATCAATGTGACACACCACATTAGTAAAAGAAAGGATAATAACCATATGACCTTCTCAATAGATGCAGAAAAAGTATTTGACAAAACACAGCATCCTTTCTTGATAAAACCCTTCAAGAAAGAAGGGATAGAAGGAACATACCTCAACATCAAAAAGGTCATATGTGACAGACCCATAGCGTATACCATTCTCAATGGGGAAAAAAACTGAGAGCTTTCCCCCTAAGGTCAGGAATAAGACAGGGATGTCCAATCTCACCACTGCTGTTCAACATAGTACTGGAAGTCCTAGCCTCATCAATCAGACAACAAAGTGAAATAAAAGGCATATAAATTGGCAGGGGAGAAGTCAAACATTCACTCTTTGCAGATGACATGATAGTCTACATGGAAACCTGAAAGACACCACCAAAAGACTGCTAGAACTGATACATGAATTCAGCAAGGTTGCAGGACATAAAATCAATGTACAGAAATCGGTTGCATTTCTATACACCAATAAAGCAGCAGCAGAAACAGAAATCAAGGAGTTGATCCCATTTACAGTTCAACAAAAACCCATAAGATACTTTGGAATAAACCCAACCTGAAATGTAAAAGATCTTTTCTCTGAAAACTGCAGAAAGCTTATGAAAGAAATTGAAGAAGACACAAAGAAATAGAAAAATATTCCATGGACATGGACTGGAAAAACAAATACTGTTAAAATGTTGATACTACCCAAAGCAATCTACATATTCAATGCAACCCCTATCAAAAGAACACCAGTATTCTTTACAGAGCTAGAACAAACAATACTAAAGTTTTAATGGAAACAGAAAAAAAAAAACACCGAATAGCCAAAGCAATCCTGAGAAAGAAAACCAAAGCTGAAGGCATCACAATTCCAGACTTCAAGCTGTATTACAAAGCTGTTATCATCAAGACAGTATGGTACTGCCACCAAAACAGACACTTAAACTTAAGTGAATGGAATAGAGTAGATAACTCAGAATTTGACCCACAAACATATGGCCAACTAATTTTTGACAAAGCTGGAGAGAATATTCAATGGAAAAATGAAACCATCAAAATCATTGAAGGGAAAACAGGCAGAAGCCTCTTTGACCTCAGCGGTAGCAACTTCTTACTAGATATGTCTCTGGAGGCAAGGGAAACATAAGCAAAAATGAACTTTTGGGACTTCATTAAGACAAACAGCTTCTGCACAGCCAATGAAACAGTTAACAAACTAAAAGGCAATTGACAGAATGGAAAAAGATATTTGCAAATGACATATCAGATAAAGGGTTAATGTCCAAAATCTACAAAGCACTTATCAAACTCAACACCCAAAAAACAGTCCAGTGAAGAAATAGGCTAAAGACATGAATAGACACTTTTCCAAAGAAGGTGTTCAGATGGCTAAAAGACACATGAAAAGATGCTCAACATCACTCTTCATCAGCGATATACATATCAAAACCACAATGAAAGGGGCACCTGGCTGGCTCAGTCTGTTAAGGGTCTGACTTTGGCTCAGACCATGATCTCATGGTTCATGAATTCAAGTCCTGT
>NC_043708.1:73650764-73653616 GCF_006229205.1 Suricata suricatta
GTCTCAATTTGTATCTTGTTGGTCTGGTAAAATAAAAATCAAAAGACAGAAGACAGTGTTGAATGGAAACATCTTATCAAATCCCATCAAGCAACAGACTAAGAAAAATTAAAGATTGGTAGTTCAAAGAAAATGGGAAGAAAAGGAGTTAAGTCTTTTAAAGCCAAAAGTCTACGATCGATTCCATAGTGGGAAAGCCATCTCTGTGTTCTGTTGACCGGTTGGCAGTATTGGGGTAGGTGGCTGGGCACTAAGCCAGTGGTCTAGCTGTTGATGCTGTACGGCAGATGAGGTGCCGGAATCTAGGTCACACAGATGCCTCCCAGGCCAGGTGGTCAGAAAGGAGAAGTGAAAATATAATTTTCAAAACACTAAAATCATGACATTCATACAAAGTCATTAATGAGCAAACTAACGAGTTAAAATCACTTCGAATGGGGGCGCCTACATGTCTTGGTCAGTTAAACATCTAACTTCAGCTCAAGTCATGGTCTTGCAGTTAGTGACTTCCAGCCCTGCATTGGGCTCTGTGCTGACAGCTCAGAGCCTGGAGCCTGCTTTGGATTCTGTGTCTCCCTCTCTCCCTTCCCCTCTCCCACTCACACTCTGCTCTCTCAGTCTCAAAAATAAATAAACATTTAAAAAATTTTAATCACTTCAATGGAGATTTGACTTACAGTACTTACATTCTCTGTATTTGCATTGCCAAAAACAGCATGTATTGACACTGCCATGAGGAGAAACCATTTTCATTGCTCTGAACAGGAAACGTTCATTACTATCAGTTTTCCACAAATTAACTTCTATTGCTATAGGATTATAAAAGAGCCTAATCAAAGACAAAGGCCCACGTTCCTATAGAACCACATAATCTCAGAAGATCCCTAGCCAATGCTCAGTATTCCATGGAAAGGGCACCCAGTAATTTCTTTGCCCATTTCAAAGCCATTCTATTTTTCCCTAATAGAAAATATTTCCCTATTTCCCAATGATAGAATTATTTGAAGTTACTGAATACTGAAAACGAACCATGGACTGAAGGGGGAGGGGGAGGGAGGGAGGGGGTGATGGTCATGGTTGGGGGCACTTGTGGGGAGAAGCACTGGGTGTTATATGGAAACCAATCTGACAATAAACTATTTTTAAAAATTTTTTAAAAACAGACAAAAAGCAAAAACAAAACACACACACACACACAAAACAAACAAACAAACAAAATCTCCCTGCAGTGCAGTCAAACGACATTCAAAGGAGAGGAAAAATTTTCCTTTGGTTATTCATAGCCCAAATCTAACTGACTCACTGCAGGGAAACTAATCTGCAAGAATATTTGGAGTGCAGTCCAAAGGTGATGTGGTTTGAGTGTGTATTTCATAAAATAAACTCAGTCCTAAGGCTGACCCAATATCAATCAAGTTTCTCTGTTTGACTGTGATATAATGGAGATAAATAGAAACATTGTCAATATGTTTACAGTGCCTTCACCTCAAACACTCTTTCTGCCAAACAGAAGTTGATTGTGAAGTAAGGGGAGGAGGTGTTCTAGGAAGAGCTATCTCTATTTTCTCATGTCACAAATTCTTGAGGTGGAATTATTTTGCTCCAGACATATATATAATTATTCATAAAATAATGCATTTACATAAAATTACCAAATTATCAAGAAAAAACAACCAAAGTCATAAAGAAAGTGCATGTGCAGAGAGTACAAGAACTTGATCAGAAAAATTCCAGCACAAACTATAAAAATGTGAGCAAAGTATCTTTACACTTTCCTCTCTTGCTCTTGCTCTTTCTCTTGCTCAGAAGACATAACTCAATTCCCTGCCTTTGGAGCTCTTGGTGCAGCTCCAGGAATTGTATGTTTATAATCACAATTTTCTCCTCTTTTCCTTTCCCACTTGCCTTGAAATTTATAGGTAATGAATGTATGAGTTGTGGGTTACTTCTTCCCATTCATACTAGTGACCTATAGAAAATTAAAAACCAGTAGGGGTATTGCCAGTATGTAAGGCTCACATGGGTAAAATACAGAAATAAGCTAAAAACAAGATACTAAAGAGAAGTCTGATGAATGGATAAAGCAAATGTGGTATATATCTAGACATGGTATACATAGATACAGATATATGGATATTATTATATACATACACACATAGACACCCCCACACAATGATATATATATATGAGGTGTGTATTTATATATGTATCACAATAGACTATTACTCAGTGATCAAAAAGAATGAAATCATCTTTGCCATTTGCAACAACGTAGATAGAATTAGAATGTCCTATGCCAAGTAATATAAGTCAGAGAAAGATAAGCGTATGATTTCACACACATGTGGAATTTAAGAAACACAACAGATAAACATAGGGGAAATGAAAGAAAAATAAGATAAAAACAGAGAGGGAGGCAAAGCATAAGAGATCCTTAAATACAGAGAACAAGGTGAGGGTTGCTGAAGGGGAGTTGGATCAGGCGATGGGCTAAATGGAGGATGAGAATTAAGCGGGGCACCTGATGGGATAAGCACTGGGTGTTATATGTAAGTAATGAATCCCTGGGCTCTACCCCTGAAACCAATACTACACTGTATGTTAGTTAACTTGAAATTTAAAAAAAGAAAGAAAGAAAATATAAAAACAACAACATGAGGGAGAATAAAGAGAATAAGACTAAATTACCATATAAGTATTTTGGCCTCTAACCAATAAAGACTGACTTATAACCTGATAAAATCTTTCTCCTTTTAGCTTTAAAAATCAACAAGAATCCTCCTCTGGCAAAGGATGTTGGTTAAATGCCAAGGATATTGATGGGAAGTGGTAAGAAGGTAGCTTAAAAATAC
>NC_043708.1:73653716-73660663 GCF_006229205.1 Suricata suricatta
ACCATTCTGAAAACAAACACAGAAAAATAAAATATATTCATATCCCATTGCAGGGAGTAAGTCCATTTGCAAGTATTCAAATGGGCTGTGAGATTCTGTCTCCCACATATGCCTAATCTTTTTCTCATTTCATTCTTTGTCTCCTTTTCACTAACTTAAAATGAGAATAGAACTTTCTTTCTCCAAAGACTTAACTCTCTTGGACAAGGGCAGTTTGCTATATTTATATGTCATCTATCTGTAACTTGTGGAACACTACTATATAGAGAGGAGACAGTCAGTTATCATTAGAAGACACACAGACCAAATCTATACTGAATCTGCCATGTTTCCCCATGTAAATGTTGTCATATTTGGCTATTTTATAAAAATGCTAGGAGGATTTTAACTTTCTTTTGTGTCACTGGCTTCCAGTGCTTGGCTCTAAGTCAGCCTAAAGGACATTATTGGTGACATCTTCAGTGGGTCTCACTCTTATTTTCACAATAACTACCCAGGGTTAAAATTGGAATCAATCAAAGTATCTCTTCATGAGCTATGCATAGAGTTAGGGATTGCCATCATAACGTCCATTTCTAAAGGGAGCAGCAATTGCGTGTGAAAGCATCCTGATCTCCCCAGTGGTACCAAACTCAGAGACTGGGCCAAACCCAATCACTGAATAAAGGATCTGGAGACCATTAACAGAATTTCCTTTCAGAAAGGATGATAAAATTTATAATGATCTAAGAGTTCACCAAAGATACACTAGGAGAAAGATAATGCAATTTTTGAGACTAAAAACCATGCCTGTTAGAATCCTTTTAGAGGTTGAGGTATAAAGGCCAATAAAGTACCATCAGTGATTATGATTTACATATAGGCTAGCAAAATGCCTTTGTCAAGGTTCAACGTCAATAATCTGAAAAATACTTTTAGATTTTTCAAGGCTTAACAGATTTTTTAGTGTATTTGACTATTTTAGTAGTTTCATTATTGCAACATTTGTTATAAAATATATAAATTACAGATAAGTACAAGAAAATAATTTCAAAACCACCTATATGTATCCCTCTCGGAAGAAATATCACTATTAGCATTTTAACTTACACAGACACATTAATTTTATTTTAACATGGTTTATTATCAAGTTGGTTTCCATATAACATCCAGTCCTCATCCCCAACAAGTGCCCTCCTCCATGCCCATCACCCATTTTCCCCTCGCCCCTACTTTCCCATCAACCCTCAGTTAATTCTCAGTATTTAAGAATCTCTTGTGGTTTGTCTCCTTCCCTCTCCTTAACTATTTTTCCCCTTCCCTTCCCCTATGGTCCTCTGTTAAGTTTCTCCTGTTCCACATATGAATGAAAACATATGGTATCTTTCTCTGCCTGACTTATTTCACTTAGCATAATACCCTTAAGTTCCATCCACGTTGCTACAAATGGCCAGATTTCAGTCTCTCTCATTGCCATGTAGTATTCCAATGTTTATATATAAACCACATCTTGATCCATTTGTCAGTTGGTGAACATTTAGGCTCTTTGCATGATTTAGCTATTGTTGACAATGCTGCTCTGAACACTGGCAGATACATTAATTTTAAAATAGATCAAATTTTACATCTTGTTTTATCGCCTCCTTTTTCACTTATCTATCCTAAGCAACCCTCCATGTTATTAAATATTTGTTTTATAGTAGCTGACCCATATGTATATAACATACTTCCACAGTTAGTAACATAACTTATTTAATTCAAATTTGTTTTGTCATCAACAAAGAACTGACATAAATACAGGGAAAAAAATAGACACATTGGTTCAAAATGAAGAAATCAAATGAAAAACTATAATTTTCAGGGATCAACGTTAAATAAATTTTAAGAAAAGAAGAAAACACATAGTAATTAAAAATCCAGACTCTGGAACCAGACTGCTTAGATTTAAACTCAAATCTACCATTTACTAGCATTAGATAAGTCATTTAACCTCTCAGGGCCTCCAATTCCCAATCTGTTAAATAGGAATGACAATAGTATCTATCTCAAGGATTCTTGCAAAGACTAAATGAGAATGCAGACAGAGCTAAGAGCAGTGCTTGCCGCATAGTATATACTCTGCAAATATTCACCATTGTTATTTTTACCTTTGAACTGAAGAAGGAAGTAACTTATCAACTCAAAGCAATTAAGTATATACCACAATACTATGAAGACTAAGATAATAAAAATGCATCACAATATATTTATATTTGTGTGTGTGTGTGTGTAAGAGAGAGAGAATTAGAAGGTAAATTTAATGTGAACTAGGAGATAAAACAAATTTTAGGGACACGTGGGGGCTCAGGCTGTTGAGTGTCTGGCCCTTAATTTTGACTCAGGTCATGATCTCTCAGTTTGTGAGATCGACCCCCCCACTTCATGCTCTGTGCTGATAGCCCAGAGCCTGCTTGGGATTTTCTCCCTCTCTTTCTCTCTCTCTCTCTCTCTCTCTCTCTGCCCCTCCCTACTCACTTGCACACTCTCACTCTTTCTCCTTCTGTCAAAATAAATAAACTTTAAAAAAAAAAAAAGAAACAAATTTTATTTTTAAGCTGATAAACTCCAATCAAATGGTAACAGTTCCAGAAAAGAACCCAGGCTAATTTTAAAATTGATACAGCCTTTTCAAATATCAGTTCAATTAGTCATAACCATAACCTGTGAGTTCTGGTGCAACCTCTGAACTGAAATTCAGAGAGGTTAAGTGATTTAGGTAAAACAACACAGCAAGTGAGTTGGTGCTGTTGGGACCAAAATCTCTGAGTTGTAACTGCAAATATTGTGCAATGTTATAATGCCTTTTGTTTTCGACTTGTTTTAAGACAAAGACTGTGATATTTGGGGGAATAGGCAAATCTGTATGCTGGCACTCCAAATATGGCCTGCCTCATGTTTTATTAAAGAAAGTTTTAGTGGAACTCACAAATGTCTATTCACTTACGTATGGTCTATGGCTATTTCAATACACCACTGCAGAACTGAATGACTGAGACAAATATCATGGAGCCTATAAATCTGAAACCATTTACAATCTGACCCTTGTTGACACATAATGAACGAGGCTTTTAGAATCTCTAAAATTAAGAAAGAGACTATTATTCAAGCCCAAGTTAGGACAGCTGCCCAAGAAACATTCTCTTCACAGGGAAGAGAGTGCTCCAGAGACTGAAGAGTTTTCAGAGGATTATATACTTTGCTACATCTCATTAAAAAACGAAAAGATTATAGATTAGCATATAGGCAGGTTTTTTTAATGGTTGGTTGTTGTTTTTAGAGAGAGAGACAGAGCATGAGCAGGGTAGGAGCAGAGAGAGACACAGAATGCAAAGCAGGCTCCAGGCTCTGAGCTGTCAGCACACAGACAGATGCAGGGCTCAAATTCACGAACCCTGAGATCATTACCTGAGCCAAAGTCAGATGCTTAACCAACTGAGCCCCCCAGGTGCCCCAGCATATAGGAAGTTTTAGTGTCAAGAAATGCAGAAAGTAGGAACATTGATCAACATCAATGGTTTTGATGGATTTCCTTTAGGCTACTCACTTACAAAGCAGGTATACGATGTTTGCTTGGTGGGTCATGAATCAGGCTTTGGGTTTAAACAAAGTTAATGTTTGACTTAGAAAGAAATGTAGCCGGCTCCCCTTGTATCTCAGGCTTTTCAGGAGTTCTTTCTCTCATCACTCTTTATAGAAAAGAGTTGCCAGCACCTAATCTCTTCAACTGGAAATATGGTTGAGAACATACTTTAACATATGGAACAAAGCATGACAGCAAGAATTGTGAATTATGTGTAAGTAACCACAGCTCTCAGCGATAATTGCTTTTTACCCATAACCAAAAGGCTAAAATAACACCGTAAAACAAGTGAAAGGCAGATACCAGCTGCTGATAAGAAAGCATGACCTTAACAAACATACCAGTTACAGAGCAGGATAGCCTGAGAACAGTAATATGCTGATCCTGAGAGACCAACTTTGTTATGTCATTACGTAGTATGTGTGAAATATATTATTGGCGCAGTCATTTAGGAGCTGAAAAGTAAGGGTTAATGTCGTCTTTGATTTCTACATCTTTAACATAAAAGTTCCTTTTTTTTTTTCCAGGAAAGAATGTCACCCATTCTTCAGTGAGAACAAAACAATTCTACCTGTTACTCACCACTTCACAATTACTTGCTACCGTGAGGAAGCTAGTGACCACTCAGTTCTATATGGTAAAAAGATGGTCCTCACCCCATTCCAGTTCAAGACGGTTAACACAAAAGATTCCTGAACTCACCTCCTCCCACAAACACACCTTATCTACATTACCTAGGGAACAACTTCCTCTGAAAAAACAAACAAACAAAAAACTGGCTCAGCCACTCGGAGGCCAACGCGAGAAAGCCCGCATCTAAGCCGGTAGGAGAGGTTGGGACACAACCAGCACAGCAAGAAAAGGAACTCCAGACCCTGCGCTCTTCCCGGAGGCGCCAAGCCTTTGCACCCCACGCCCATCACCCCCAACTTTTAAGACCAGCACCGGCCAAGCCACCAAAACATCAAACTTTGAAAAACAACAAAGCTGGCATCCACGAGACCCACGAGGTTACAGTGACCCGAACCACAGCTCTACAAGGGCCCAGGGCCTGGGACTCACCCGCCTCAGGGCCCGGCGTGCAGACAGCAGATGCAGGGACAGCTGAACTTTGTGTAGGGGGAGCGCTCTCGCTTTTTGCGGTGTTGGAGCGACAGCCCGAGGCGCAGACGTCTGATCCGACACACACGTGGAGGCTCGCTGGGGCCGCCCTCCGGCGCCGGAGGCTGGCGGGGTCCTTAGCGCTCTCCACCGCCCGGCCCCGGAGCACCGGCGGCTTCTGCGGGGCGAGCTTTTTTCTTGCGTCGTGTGTGGTTTTGCCGCTGCTGCCCACGGGATGCCCTCGACCTCCTCCCGGCTCTGATGACCAGGCTTGTGTTCCTGGATCCCACGGGACTGTAACCTTAAGAGAGACAGTTCTTGGCAGGCTGCACAGACTGACACACCCCGGGTTTTCCGTGAAAAAGACCTATTTGCTTCCCCGGCGCTTCTCCCTGAGGGGCGCCTTCAGGTCTGCCTCAGGTGTGAAGGCTTCTGGGGGCGTGCCCTCGTGCTCACGTGCTCCCGTGCTGGGCGGGAACGCGAGCCCTCTCGGCGGCGCTCTCCCTCGGCCTGGCCTCGGCGCGGTGCTCTCTCACAGGTGGGCGCCGACACGCGCGTCTGGAGCCTCAATTCTGGTGACTGCCACCCTGGACAACTACAGATCTCCGGGCACCGGTGGTTCACACGCTTCCGTGTGCGGTCCCGTAAAACTGTATGTATTTGCGTTTCTTTTATATTTTCTGTCAAGGTTTTTTAATGTTTTATTTATTTTTGGGAGAGAGAAAGAGAGTGCGAGCAGGGGAGGGTCAGAGAGAGAGAGAGAGAGGGAGACGCAGAATCAGAAGCAGACCCCAGGCTCTGAGCTAGCTGTCAGCACAGAGCCTGACGCCAGGCTCGAACCCACCAACCGTGAGATCATGACCTGAACCGAAGTAGGATGCTTAATGGACGGAGCCACCCAGGCGCCCCTCAAGGTTTTATTTAAATTCTAGTTAGTGAACTTGTGTGATAGAATTCGTTTCATTATAAAACGTAGTGATTCTGGACGCCTGGGTGGCTCAGTCAGTGGTACCGGTGATCGGCTGGGATCAAGATTTCAGGGCCCCTGTGTTCCAGCCCCCACCCTAGGGCTCACTGGTGTCAGCATGGAGCCCGCTTCGGATCCTCTCTCTGCCCCGCCCCCAGTTGCTCTCGCTCTCGTTCACTCAAAATTAAACAAACAGTTTTTAAAAAGGGATTCATCACTTGTAATACCCAGTGATCATCACAAGTGCCCTCCTTAATACCCTTCACCCATGTAGCCCATGCCCCCTGCTCATCTTCCCTGGCAACCTCAGTTTGTTCTCTACAGTTAGGAGTCTTTTATGGCTCCTTTCTGTCTCTCTTTTTTCCCCTTCCGGTATGTTCACCTGTTTTGTTTCTTAAATCCCACATATGAGAGAAATTGTATGGTATTTGTCTTTCTCTGACTTATTTTGCAAAACATAATACACTCTAGCTCCCTCCACGTCATTGCAAATGGCAAGATTTCATTTTTTAAATTTTATTAGTGTTTATTTATTTGAGGTAAAGGAAAGAGAGCATGAATAGGGGAAGGGCAGAGAGCAGGGGACACACAGAATCCGAAGCAGGCCTCAGGCTCTGAACTGTCAGCACGAAGCCTGAGGCAGGGCTCAAACTCACAGACCTCGAGATCATGAGCTGAGGCAAAGTTGGCCGCTTAACCATCTGAGCTATCCAGGTGCCGCAAAATTAGTCTTTCTTTAAAAAAATATTTTTTTAATTTATTTTTGAGAGTGAGAGAGAGCACATGCATATGTGCATAAGCAGGGGAAGGACAGGGAGAGGGAGACAAAAAATCCCAAGCAGTCTCCACACTGTCAGCACAGAGCCTGACACAGGCCTCAAACCCACAGACTGTGAAGTCATGCCCTAAGCCGAAGCCAGTTGCTTAACAGACTGAGCCACAGAGGTGCTTCAAGATTTCGTCCTTTTTGATAGCTGAGTAATATTCCACTGTGTATATATACACCGCATCTTTTTATCCATTCATCAGTCAATGGACATTTGGGCTCTTTCCATAATTTGGCTATTGATAATGCTTCTAAAAATATTGGAGTGCATGTGCCCCTTTGAATCAGTATTTTTGTATTCTTTGGATAAATACCTACTACTGCAATTGTCAGGCTGTAGGGTAGTTCTGTTTTTAACTTTTTGAGAAAACTCCATACTGTTCTCCAGAGTGGCTGTACCAGTTTGCATTCCCACCAGCATTGTAGGAGGGTTCCCTTTTCCACATCCTTGCCAA
>NC_043708.1:73660763-73663646 GCF_006229205.1 Suricata suricatta
TTTTTTTTTTCTATATGTGGTCCTCTCCTACAACACATCTGGATAAATTTATAGCCAGATTTGATACAATTTTAACTCCTTTTCTAAATCCAGTCATTCAGGAACTGAGAGATGAGGATGGCAATGAGGAGAGTGTTTAGTCAGCTTAGGGGCTTTAGAAAAAAAAATCACTAAATGGCTTTATTGAAACACAAAATTTCCAAGTGACTATTGATTAATTTTAAGTTCCTAAAAGCCAATCCTCTAGAAAAAGGGACCATCTTTCTGCATCTTATTGTTATTATTATTATTCTTATTATTTTATGTTTGTTTGCTTGGAATGTCTTCCTTTCTTCATTCGGCTTTGCTCTCTGTGTTGGCTTCTATACATTAGATAAAACATCTACCTCTTCCAGTTTTGAAGGAAGGGCCTCATGTAGTAGAGGAAACATAATGTTCAATACCACCCTAGTCCTTGGTCGTCTCTCAAATATTTGATTGTCCAAACAGCCTATTAAATATTAATAGCTCCCAGAAGTTGAGGATGTGCCAAGACCTACAAGGGTCTCAAAGAGGAGGATCTTACTCAGCAGCTAGAGTCAGGATTATTGGAAACCAGACCCACAGGGGGTAGGTTTTTTGAGTTTTTTGATAGTAGTTTTTAAAGTAAGCAAATATACATCACAAAATTTTTTTTCTTTTTATTATTATTATTTTTAATTTTTAATAGTTTATTTTCAAATTGGTTTCCATATAACACCCAATGCTTCTCCCCACAAGTGTCCCCTACCATGACCATCATCCCCTTCCCTCCCTCCCCCTCCCCCTTCAGTTCACGGTTCCTCTTCAGTATTCAATAGTCTCTCATGATTTGTGTCCCTCACTCTCCCCAGCTCTCTTTCCCCCTTCCTCTCTCTGTTAGGTTTCTCCTGTTAGACCTATGAGTGCAAACATGGTATCTATCCCTCTCTGCCTGACTTATTTCACTTAGCATGACACCCTCAAGGTCTATCCACTTTGCTACAAATGGCCATATTTCATTCTTCCTCATTGCCATAAATTTTTACAAAATGGTAATTATATGAGGTGATAGAAGTGTTAACTAAGCCTATTGTGATAATTATTTTGCAGTGGTTATATACAAGTGTATAAATTATTCCATTGTATATCTTCAACATATACAATATTTTGTGTCTCAATAAAGTAGGAACAAAAATAAAATTTAAAAAATAAATGAGGGAAGGAATTAAAATGGCACATCATTAGGGGGACTCTGTGCTTGCGTCATACCTTGAACACAGATAAAAATCAAATCATTCCAAATACCCAAGAAATCCATCTGAATGTTCAGAGAATAAACTGCAGAAGTAGGAGAAAAATCACATTGTGGAAGGTAGAAGGTGTGGAGATGCGATTCTGAGGAGAAAAGAATTGGGGGGTAGGGAAGGGGAGCCTTGATCTCGGAGAGAGGAAAGAGAGAGACAGAGAGAGAGAGAGAAAGGGGTTGCACAAGAGAAACACTTCCCCCAAGCCACTGATAGTGAAAACTAGAGTGGATAATTATCACAAGTTTTTATAAGCAGTGGAGCCCAAAGTCTGAGGTGTTAGAAGTCTACAACACAGCCACGTGGGGTCTGGTGCCTATAGCAGTGCTCCTGTGGGGAAGGAGGGCAGAGGCCCAGGAGTAGATGGCATGGTTTGAGGATCCCTTGGGTTGCACAGGGAGAAAGAATTCCCCTCCTTGGAATGCATTTAGAAGAGATGGCACTACCTCTCAGGGGACAAAAGAGGTGCTAGGCACCAATGTGCTGCCCCACTCATTAGCAAAGGAACAGAGACACACTGACTTTTTCCTGTGTTTTGCCATAAGCTCCAACCCTTCAGTGATCGATCATGTGACAGGTTTTTGGGGGCTAACTGCCACTGGCTGCAGTGTGACAAGACCATCCCTCCAAGGATCAGCATGGGTTTGCACCACACCCCTAAAATTTCGAGTTTTGAAACCCAGATGAGTGTCTGATTCAAACACAGAAATAATGTACCACCTGGTAGGCAGACAGCTCAGGCACAGACAGGGTGAAAGCAGTGACCTGGTGGAATCTGGGGTCACAATAGGGGAGATTGTTTGCTTTTCTATGAGGGCTTCCTGAACAGTGGAGGGTGCAAACTCCCCACTCTGGGATGAGAAAGCAGGGTGATGCCATTTTCTTCCAGCCCATCAGCACTGACAAAATTCAGTGAGCCACACAGCACCCCTGTGGAAGCTGAAGCCACTTACATAAGCCCTGTATGCCCCCACCCCCAGTACCCTGTAGATGCATCTACTAGGGCAAGTCAGCCTGAGAACCAGCCACAGCAGACCCCTTCCCCAGACCAGCAAAAACCCCTCACATTGACCAAGTCTCCTGCTCATAGAGTGCTATAAAGCTTCGGCTCTGGGAGAAATAGGATCAAGCTTCTTTTAATAACCAGACCAAAACACACTTAGTTAAAACTTGTCACACTGTGGACAAGGGTCAAACAATCTTCACTGCAAGCAAGGAGAAACTCTTTAGAGGACTGATCTGAAGGAAAGAACAGCCAAACACAACACTAGAGGGCACACTCTGAAACACTTCTTGAAGCGCCAGGCCCTGCACAGTATAGGATGTCTTAATATAGACTAAACTCACAGGAGAAGGAAATATAACAGGTTTTCCTAGTACATACACAAAAAACAGTGACCTAGAAAAATGACAAGATGGAGGAACTCATCCCAAAAGAAAGAACAGGAAGAGGTCATGGATGGGGATCTAATCAAAACATATATAAGTGATTTGCCTGAACCAGAACTTAAAACAACAATTATAAGGACACTAGCTAGGCTTGAGAAAAGTATAGAAGACATTAGAGAATCCCTTACTG
>NC_043708.1:73663746-73668389 GCF_006229205.1 Suricata suricatta
AAGAGGCTTACCTATGGCCATATATCTGTCAAAGACCATGGCAATGAGCAATATATCTCATTGCCTCCAACAGCATGACAAAAGAAGATCTGAGCTATATAGCCTACAAAGGAGATGACTTTCTCCTTCCTGAAAAGAGCACAAAGTATCTTGGGTGCTGCAGTAGAATAAAATATCAGATCAATGATGAAGAGATTAGAGAACAGAAAATACATGTGGGACTGTGAATAAAGGTCAGAAGTCACAGTGACCCCTATGAGAAGGTTTACCATCATATTAGACATTTATAAAAGACAAGAAAAAGCAAAGAAGAAGAAGCTTCATCTCCCAAGAATTGGAGTCCCATGAATACAAACCCAGACACCACAGGGTGGTTGGCCACATCCATTGGCCTATTTGGCAGGTTCACACACAGTGAAAGGAAATGATACCACTCAAATTAATACTATTGCAGTAATAGCCTCTATAGAAAAACCATATAAAACTTGGAAATCAAATATTACCAGAGCATTTCACAAAAATCAAATTACATCCTTTTGGCCACTATTGCTATATGACATCAGATAGTAACTGAGTTGCCAAGTAACCTTGCTAACACAAGGAATCATACCTAGGAAAATTTATTTAATTGACAAGTCTTTCATATCCTATGTAAATTATTTTTTCTGATCACCTTTTGGGAGTAGCAGTTAACTCAAATGTAGGTATTTAATCAACTGGGAGTTATGATAGTATAAAAATAAATTTAGAACATCTGGTACTGTCCAAATATAATGAGTCTCAGTGAGATACATCAGAAAGAAGAATTAGACAACAAAATATTAGATACAGGATAATTCACTTGAACCTCTTTCACATTAAAAAAAAGTTACATTAGAGAGAATATCAGGGTGGACCATTTTCCCTGTTGATGGTTCAGTTATCAGAGATCTAAAGGGTGAAGAGGAGGCAGCAGGGGAGACAGAGGGACATAGAGAATGCTTCTAGCAGAAGGAACAGCATACAAGGTCTGGAGGCGGGAGAGAGCCATCTTTTACCCTTTAAAACCTGCCTAAAACTTTCCCTTTCCAGAAGGTTCCCAGGATTGACCTCCTGCTCATATTGCTTTTTCCATATATTTTTGGCACTCTTTGAACCCTGATCCAAGCAACCCAGAAAGAAGATGTGCAGAAAATAAAATAAATGAAAATTTTAATCCATTTCAAATGAATTTCTGTGAATAGTGTAAGATAGAGTCCTAGTATCATTCTGTTGCATGTGAATATCCAACTATCCCAGTACTGTTTATTGAAGAGGTAGAATCTAAGTGGCGGGTAGGCACAGATTCACTATAAAATTCATCTTTGCAACATGTTTGAAATACTTTCAAAATAAAACATTGTGGAGGGAGAGGAGTAATATATCTAACAAAATGATGATGTTCCACCAAAAAAAAAGGCGTATAATATATAATCTCCAAAATGAACATCTAAAGCCATTTGAGAGGAAAAAAATCCATTCGATTAGAAGTCTCTTGACAGCCAGGATCTAAGCATTTTTATTTCTTCAACCTATTTTTTGACAGTTACCCATGTGCCAGTTCCTAGACAAGAAGCTTGGAGCCCAATGAGGAGACACACACATGCAAACAAAGCAATTTAATTTAATATGGATAATAATAGCTATACTAATGCGTGTTCCATGCAGTGGATAGTAACACAGAAGAAAGAAGCCCTAAATCTACCTGGGTGGATCTGGGCAGACTCCCCAGGGAAAGTAGCATTTCAGTAGAGACTTAAGAGTTTGAGAAAGGAATGAGTGGGCAGTGGAGGTTGAGGGCACCTGGGTAGACATTCCAGAAGGAATTAACAGCATGAAGCATGTAACATGGCATGTTTCAGAAACTACAGTCATTTAATACTAAGGGAACATTAAGTTGGGGTGGAGAGTGGTAGAAGAGACGGAGAGCTTTCTAAAGTCTAACTTGGGATGCCTGAGTGGTTCAGTCAGTTAAGCATCAGACTATTGGCTTTGGCTCAGATCATGATCTCACAGTTCAGGCCCCACATCAGGCTCTGTACTGACGGTGCAAAGCCTACTGGGGATTCTGTCTCCCTCTCTCTCTCTCTGCCCCTCCCCCACTTGTGCTTGCTCACTCTCTTAAAAATAAATAAAAAATAAAAATTTTGTATATATTGTGCTCTCCCCAGATCAAATGAGTCAGAATCTTTGAGAGATAAGCCAAGAATCTCGGTATTTTTTGAAAGCCCTTCAGGTCATTCGAATGCAGTTACTGTGGAAAACCACTGCTCTACTCTATGCTCCTCTTTGTACTCCCATAACATCTCATGCATCTCTTTATCACTATATTTACCTCGTCACATTGAAACTGTTTCTCTGTGCCCCACAGAAGAGAAGCTTCTTAATGGCAGGGATGCCCTCTTATTTTTCTCTGTATCTCCAGTTCCTTGTATACTTTCTGGTGCTTAGTAAATATAAGTATTTGTTGAACTGAGCAAAACTAAAATACAAAGGATAAAATTAGACAGAAGCTGAAATATTAACCTCTCTCAGTGACTCCCCAAAGGCCATTCATGTCCATGACCCACAAACTCCCTTTCAAGTACCTATGAAGACAGATAGCATATGCTTTATGAAATAAGCCTATACAGTGATACATTACCCTTAAGCCCTAGAGTAGTCTGAAACCGAACAATTGTAAACCATGAAATCATCTGTTTAATTTTAGCTAGGAAAAAAGTGTACAGTATGTTAGTTAATAAGATATAAATTTTTATTATAAACAAATGATACTTTGAAAACAAAATCTCACAGAATGACAGTAGCAAAAAAAATCAACTATTAATTTTAATTTTTGAATAAATTTTAACTGTTCAGAAAGCATAAGTCTATTCTCATTTTTAAAATTAGAATACCACAGATAAAGACAAAGGCCTTTTGATCATAACTCTTAATCCAGGACCCCTGCCCTCTTCACTGGGGGTAAATGTCACATGGTATATATTCTTCCAGACTTTTTCTATACTCTACATTTATATCTATGTAATAGATATGGTTCTAGTTCATTTATTTTCATTGTTTTATATATATTTCAGGATATTGATCAAAGTCCAGACAGGAAAAGATGTCACATTCAAATTGGTGATTCAAGACAGTTGACCTCAGGAATTATATACAAGGCAGAGTTATAAGAACCAACAAACAACTGTGAAGGCACCCAGGGCTGGCGAGAACAGTGAGCTCTTATCATCCCTCGGGCTACTGAAGATAAGAAAGGAATGGTTTCTAAGACCACAAGTAAAATCTGTAACTGGAGAAAAGGGTAGCCCAAAAGGAGCTGTGAAAATAAAATAACTGCTTCTGTAATTTATCACAGGCTTATAATACATCCTGTAGTATAGCATGTTATCATTCAAAGGAGTGGTGCCCCAACCAGCATTATAACTGCACCACAGCAAGTCATTCCACTAATCCATCAGTGGTGGAGCATGTAGGTAGACTACAGAGTTCTATATGTATATGAGATTAGTATTATACTTCATTTACTATAAAATGTGTTCCCTGGTTAAGATGCAGTATTGTATAGACATAGTAATAATAAGGCATTCTGTAAATCTGCAAAAGACTGGGCTGACAGACACGTTAAGAATGTATCACTCCAGCGTTTGATCTGAAAAGCAGAACCACCATGAGTGATTTAAAATAAGCAATTTCTTCGGGTGCCTGGGTGGTTCAGTCACATAAGTGTCTGACTGTTGATTTCAGCTCAGGTCATGATCTCACGATTCATGGGATCAAACCCCACATGGGGCTCTGCACGGACAACACAGAGCCTGCTTAGGACTCTCTCTCATTCTGTCTCTCTCTGCCCCTCCCCCACTCATGCTCTTATTTTCTCTTTGCCTCTCTCTCTCAAAAATACAATAAGGGTTATAGGGATTAAACAGTTATGCAATATGGAAACCATTAAGCAGTCTTAATTTACCATTAAGGTGAAGCTGTTGCCACTGAATATCATGCTGGGCCTGAAGCCTCCAGAACCAGCAGTCTGGAAGGGAAAATGGACTGGAAGTGAGGATTACCAAGGACAAACTTGAACTGTGTCTCTCACTGCTTCCAGTTTTGATGATGCAGGTCAACTGAGTAAACTGGTGCCCTTCACTATAAAGATACATTTGTATATGGCCCAGGACTTGGAGAAACTGATGATGGAGATCCAGTGAGAGCTAAAGGAGCTACAGGACCAGGTTATTGTCCCACACTAGCAAGATGAGACAGCAACATTTGTAAGCTATGTTACTCATCCTATGCTGTCATTCAAGCCAAAGATGTCTACTGTTTCACTTCCACCTTCCAAATCTCAAAGATTTCTTGTGGTAAACTCTAACATGGAAACATGCATGGAAGGGAATTCTGGAAACATAGTTCTGGTTTAGCTAAGTTGACAGAGTATGAAGCCATTACAACAGACTAATAAGGCAAATCCACCGTGAAATGTATATCTATTCCTCCTAGGATAAATCCCTGTGTCCATGCTAAAAAAGAGGGCCAGTGTATTCAATGTGCCACCAGGCAGCTAGCTAATCCCCCCAAGAAATGGAGTCAAAGTGATATCAACCATTGGCAGGTTGGGACTCAACAAC
>NC_043708.1:73668489-73670596 GCF_006229205.1 Suricata suricatta
ACTGGCTCACCCAATCTTCAATGAAAGTATGGAAAAGGGGTAAGGAGTTGGGAAATCAAGTGACTGTGACATTTCAAGTGACTGTGACATTTGCTTGTATATGGATTATGGCCTTGCCTTTCACTTGAACTTCATTCTATTCAAGCATAAGTGATAATTTGAGTAAAAGTATCTGTATCTTCCTTGTCTGGGGGTATGTGCCACATATGATCAAACTCCAATAGGGGGGCCTGTATGGCTTTGTCAGTTAAGCATCCAACTTAGGCTCAGGTTGTGACTTGGCACCCCACGCTAGGCTCTATGCTGATGTCTCTGTTTCTGTTTCTCCCTCTCTCTCTCTCTCTGCCCCTCCCCTGCCCACACTCTGTCTCTGTCTCTGTCTCTGTCTCTCTCTCTCTCTCTCTCTCTCTCTCTCTCTCTCAAAAATAAACATTGAAACATTTTATTAAAAAGTCCAATATCCCCCAGCTATGATAAACAGGTACTCCTTTCTGTGAACCAACCATTCCCCAAATCCCATTGTGAGGCGCTGTTTCCTGGGACTTCTCTTTATACAACTACTTCTGTTAGGGTTCCACCAAGAAAAAATGTCTCATTCACATGGAACAAATGGGGAAAATATAATGTACAAGGCTGTAGGCACTATTAAAACACCAAGAATGTTAAAGTATCCAGGACTCGCAACTACAGGATGCTATTACTATCCCTAAAACTAATAGGTAACGGGAAGGAACAGGACCATAGATCAGAGAAAGAGCTATAGTAATAGAAGGAGGCTACCAACAAGAGCTAAGAGCTTTGGTGGGGAAATGCAGTAATTGGCGACACAAAGTTCAGAAGGGAGGAAGTTGAAGGAATACCCCGGTTTCACTCTTCATGTCCTCCACATCTGGGCAATAGCCTCCATTAGGTACACCCGAGCAAAGCCAAAGGGCATAGCCACTGGTTAATACAGTCCATGAAGTTCGGTTTTACAGGGCGCAGAGCAGAGTTGACAGAATGAAAATTAGATGTGGAAAGACAATTAGAGAATAGCTATCCAACAGTTTAACATTCTCCCATAAGTGGATATCTGGGTTTTACCAAATGTTTGTTTTTACAAAGTAATAACAAATATTATTATATATATTCTTATAAATATGTCCAAGTTGTTCCAAAGGATAGGTAATGAGAAATGGAGTTTCTAGGAAACATTTTATGCACAGTTTCATTTTTAATATATACTATTGTGTTCCTTTACCACATGGAAG
The DNA here is from genome assembly GCF_006229205.1 of Suricata suricatta. Lineage (NCBI taxonomy): Eukaryota > Metazoa > Chordata > Mammalia > Carnivora > Herpestidae > Suricata > Suricata suricatta. The sequence continues at coordinate 73,669,740 of NC_043708.1, forward strand.
TCCTATAACCACAACTATTTAATTGATGAGCAGGAAGAATACATTCAGTTATTTAGTCATATGAGAGACTTATCAATTAGGACAAAGGATAAATTACATTAATAATGCACAGAGCTTATTGATGCCTTCCTTTCTACTGGGTTGGTGGACTCATGACCCATAAGGAGCAGAACTACCAGATCAGAGGAGCATTGGGTGTTATCATTATAGGGCTTGGATCCTTTATGAACCCAGAAAAATGTATCAACATCTTAGCCAATAAGCCTACATTCTAATTGCCATATCACCTGGACCTTGTTTCCAGATTTTAAGATGAATCTTTGTGCCACAATGCTGAGGAAATTTCTACATATGTTCATATATGGGCTTTCAGCCTAGAGAATCTATTTAATTTGAATTTCCGTAATTAATAATGACGTTTGGTATTATTCATAATGTTTATTTATTTTAAGCTTTTTAAATATTTTAAGATGTGAACTGCATCTATGTTTTATATATCAAATACTTATATCATTTAGGGTCACACCAGGAGAAAATGCCATATTAAAATGGAGTAAATGAGGACATTTTAATTTAAAAATGCTTTGTAAACAAGACCTAGTCTGACTCTAGATTTTTCCCGCAGGCTTGTCTCTTAAAAGATCCAAAGTGGTCACTGTGCCTCAGCTCATTTATAAAACACTGGCACAAGTCAGAATCATGAAACTGATGAAATCAAGATCTTAAGGATCATTGATTGTGGGATCCAGTCTGTCAGAAATGGATTCTATCAAAACCTGATTGGAACCAGTTTACCACCTTGTTGATTCCCTCATTAATAAGTTATATAAATAAGTGACACATATCACTTTATAGGA
>NC_043708.1:73670696-73673245 GCF_006229205.1 Suricata suricatta
TTGATCAGTAGCTGAAATTCTAAAACTACTGTAATAGTGCCTGATTTAAACCAGTGTTTTTCACTTAAACTACTGTCAGGCTCTGGGTTTGGATTGTTTTTTGTGGGGGTTTATTTTGCTTGTTTGTTTGTTTCGGGGGGTTGTTTTGTTTTTTAATAGAGTATTGTCTGTGAAACAAGTTAATTACTTAAGTTAAAGTCATAAAATAGATGATTAAGACTATATGAGAAGGGGCACCTGGGTGACTTGGTTAGTTGAGCGTCTGACTTCAGCTTGGGTCATGATATTATGGTTTGTGGGTTCAAGCCCCACATCAGGCTCTGTGTTAACAGCTCAGAACCTGGAGCTTGCTTAGGATTCTGTGTCCTATACTCTCTCTGCCCTTTCCCACTTGTGCCCTGCCTCTCTCTGTCTCTCAAAATTAAATAAATGTAAAAAAACTTTTTCTTAAAGACTGTATGAGAGGTATAGGGTGTCTGGATGGCTCAGTTGGTTAAGCATCTTACTCCTGATTTAGGCTCAGGTCATAATCTCATGGTTCATAAGATCAAACCCCACATCAGGCTCTGCACTGACAGCATGAAGCCTGCTTGCAATTATCTCTCTCTGTCTCTCTCTGCCCCTACCATGCTTGCACACTCTCTCTCTCTCAAAATAAATAAACATTTTTTAAACGACTGTATGAGATGGGGAGCCTGGGTGGCTCAGTCGGTTAAGCGTCCGGCTTCGGCTCAGGTCATGATCTCACGGTTCGTGGGTTCCAGCTCTGTGCTGACAGCTCAGAGCCTGGAGCCTGCTTCAGATTCTGTATCTCCCTCTCTCTCTGACCCTCCCCTGCTCACACGCTGTCTCTCTCTCTCTCTCTCAAAAATAAATTAAAAAAACATTTTAAAATAATTTTTTAAAAACTGTATGAGAAGTAATTATAGGCAAAATATGCGGTTGACTTCGCAAGGTAATAGGATATGGTTTTATGTATTCAGGGGGAAGGGGATAGATAAATTTATTCTAAGATAAACATCTGGTTATTCCATAGCTTGAAAGAGGAAGACACAACCCAATGTAGATAAAAAACTGTAGAAGATTCAGGAAGTAAATTCTATTGGCCTTAGTTTCATATATCTTTTTAAATAATGAGACTGGAAATAAACAATGATATATGTTAATTTTATGCACTTTGCAAAGCTCAGCTTTAATTGGTTTGTTTTTTAAAACAGGAATGCTTTATGACCATTATATTGAAGAAAGACTAGATTTGGTTTTCTCTCTGTTACAATGACTTGACAAATTTCTCTTGGTATATTCATTCTATTCTTGACTAAAAGCAGTAAGTGTTATTTACCTTCTGTGTAATCTTCCAAGTTAGCAGAGTTCCTTTAGCTCATAATAATAACTTTTTGTGTCTTGTTTTTTATTTTTGTCAAGTTTTTATTTAATCTCTAGTTAGTTAACATGTATGATAAAATTGGTGTTAGGGGTCGAATTTACTGATTCATCACTTATTTATAACACCCAGTGCACAACATGACAAGTGTCCTCCTTGATTCCCAACACCCATTTAGCCCATTTCCTACCCACTTTCCTCCATCAACCCTCAGTTTGTTCTCTAAAGTTGAGAGTCTCTTATGGTTTCCTTCCTTTCTCTTCTTTTGTCCTTTCCCCTATATTCATGTGTTTTGTTTCTTAAATTCTACAAATGAGTGAAATCATACGGTATTTGCCTTTCTCTGATTTTTGTAACTTATGCTGACTTTATATGCTCCATTATTTTTAAAAATATAGTTAGTTGCCAATTAAAGAGATCAAATTCTTTCTGCTGATTATTTTAAATATATTTTTATTCTGATTAATAAGTAGCTATGCTACAACCATTCTCATTCAAGAAGTTATACTACCTATCCCGCTGTTCTGGGCTGTTTTGTGTCCACCAAATATGTAGGTTGAAAGCCTAACCCCAAATACCTGTGAATGTGACTGTGTTTGGAAATAGTCCCTGCAGATATAGTCAAGTTAAGATGAAGTTATACTAAATACAAGTGGATTGGGAAATAATTCCCCTGTTCTGAAGGCCTTAAAGAAGGATGCTTCTTATATTTCTGAAAATTACTTCATAAAAATCTTATTCCTGAGGAATTTAGATTTGAGATTACTATAATCGTTAGTTTAAAAACACTTCCTATGTAACTCTCTTTTCAAAAATGAATGTTTCTCCCTCCTGAGTAAAAGATAAAAATGGACTCAGTATCAGTGAGTGTAATCAAATTAAGGTAAGACAAACCAGAGCTTTTGAGCCTGACCATCAATAATGAACATCAGTATTCAAGGACTTTTCACAATACAAGCATCATTTAAGAGATCTTCCTGTAATTCACTAGCTGTCTGCATACTCTCCTCATTGCCACCTTCATTTCTTGATTCCTGAGTGTATAGATGACTGGATTTAGGAAAGGAGTGAGAACAGCATCAAAGATGGCCAGAAACTTATCCAGGTGTATGGAGGGAGATGGCCATGTATAAAAAAAAATCAAAGAACCGAAGAACAGGAATAC
>NC_043708.1:73673345-73675205 GCF_006229205.1 Suricata suricatta
GTGTACAGACTTCTTAAGTAAGTATTTTTTCTTAAAAAAGAAAAGATAAAAGCTTACACTTCAACACAAGTAATTCAAGCAACACTGCCTTAGTATACTTTATACTTGAGGTAAAAAGCTGGAAACTATGAAATGTATCAATGTGGAAATAATTTTATGAAATCTCTAAAAACCTAATCACATTATAGTGTAATTATTTGCTTTCATTTAGAGAAATAGCGTGGCTTAGTTGAAGGAATATGGGTTTTGGATTTTGATTTCCAAAATGTAAACAAATATTCAACCACTGGGGGCACCAGTGTGTTCAGTCAGTTTAGAGTCTGACACTTGATTTCAACTCATGTCATTTTCCCAGGGTAATGGGATCAAGCTCTTCATTGGGCTCCATTCTCTCTCTCTCTCTCTCTCTCTCTCTCTCTCTCTCTACCTCTACCCCTACCTCTCTCAGGATTCTCTCTCTCTCCCTCTGCCCTTCTCCCCTGCTCGCACTTTCTCTCAAAAAAAAAAAAATTGTTCAATGACTAATAGGTTGATTTGGGACAAGTTACTTAAAGTCTTTGAGCCTCAGTTTATTTATTTATGAAGCTGCAATTAGTAAGATAATTACTGTATCTTAATCATATGGCTATGTTAACTATTCAGTAATGCTAAGTTTACTTCTCTTTATTTCACTTGCCCATAAGAGCCTTTGACACATGAGACTGACTGAATGAATGAATAAGAAAGTAAAATACTGTTGACCAATAGGGAGCATCAAACTTCCATATCATAAAATATATTTCAATAATTAATTATTAATATAAGTCACATTCTTAGTGGCAAAAATTAAACTATCTTATACAAATGCAGTTGATTTGCTCTCAAAGTACACTGTGTTTCTTAATAGTACTTACCACAAAAGTAGTTATTGTTTGTTTAATTTATCCTTCCAAACTAGGCTACAAGCCCCATGAAGTTATGGATCACATCAGTCTTTTTCAACCCAATATATGAAAATCAGAATCACACCAGATACATAACAAGGACAAATAAAGATTTGCTTACAGGGTTAATAAAAGGTATTTCCTTGGGTTAAAGACTGACCATGAGAGAAAAGAAAGAAATTCAGGAAAGCGAAAGTTTTGTCTGAAGAAAAAAACCAAAGTAGGAATAAAACTAAAATGAAGTCTTCAGTGAGGTTAAAGAGACTGAAATCAGTGAGGTCAACTTTGAGACATACTGATAAACTGAATATTTCCAATTTAGGAAAATCTCTAGTCATCATAGATCAGAAAATAAATACCCCAATATGTTAAACTACTTGACCAAAATCATAAATATACTTAGCGTTACAGCTTATATGAGAACCTAGGTCTACTTGACTCCAAGATCAGTCCTTTTTCCAAGTTCCTGCTTTCTTTCATTTATCTGTGACTTTCTGAGAATACAGCCTGAACAAAATCATGTGGTAAGGTGATGGTAGAAATGTTTGGAGAAAAGATGAGCCTTTCATAGCTGATGACTTCCCTTTATTGTCATGCTGGTAACTGATGCCTTGGTCTCCATGATGAATCATCCCTGACAACAGTCTATCAACAGATTAATGTGCCTCAGTGTCTTGGAAAACTTAGCTGTTTTCTAAAGCATTTGTTCTTATTCTAATTGTTCAGACAAATACTCTTATTTGGAACAGATGGTTTTTTGGATGAACTCATGATATAAAATGTTTCACCTGTTCCACTCAACCTTTTCTTCCCTGGAGGGACTGAGACTCTTGAACAGGGTCCATCATGAGTGAACTACTTAGAAGCTGCCATAATATTTCCTGTATTCAAGTTCTACCTCCTTCATGAGCTTTCTGTTTGTAGGGTTTCATTTTAA
>NC_043708.1:73675305-73677496 GCF_006229205.1 Suricata suricatta
ATTTCTTTCATCCAAAAAGGATTCAATATCTGGGAATCTGTTTCTGGAAGACTGATAACTTTTATGTGGGTCAAGAAAAATGGTTTATCACAATAAAAGGCAAAGAGTTATGGCTTTTCTTTTATATTTAATTAAAAATGGTTATAATTAACATGTTTGAGAAAAAAATTAAAAACATTCCCTTTTGATCACAACAAATTTATGAGAAGGTGGTTTCAGATTATCATCAACCAGGAGGCTGACGGTAGGTATTTGATGACTTCTAAGTAAATAAATATCATGTGCTGGTGTTTCCATTCAGAATTATGTCTATGACTATTGCTCAGGGTGGAAAATTGGATCCTGACTATGCCTCAAGTGGATTTAAAACTTTGATGTGTGAATTTCTATATTCTCTGATGTTTTTTATGCATTTCTTTTCCTTTTAGTACATCTGGTAAAAACTTACTTTTGACTTCCAATTTCCCCCACTCCCAGTACACATTCAAGAGTAACTAAAGAACACTCAAGAGTTGTCCTATTAGGTCCCATATTTATAGCTCCTTCTCCTCTAAATTCACTTTTCCTTAAATTCCTAGTTCTTACATGGTAGAAGGGGATCGGAGAGCCAAAAGGCAAAGAAATTCACTGAGAGATGGGTTTACTGATAAAGCTCATAGAGAAAATCTACCAAGAGACTAGTACTTAAAAGACACCTGCAGAGAGGAGCACCTGGTTGGCTCAGTCGGTTGAGTCCAACTCTTGATTTCGGCCGAGGTCATATCTCATGGTGGTGAGCTCGAGCTCTGTATCAGGGCTCATGCTCAATGTGAAGCCTGCTTGGGATTCTCTCTCTCTCTCTCTCTCTCTCTCTCTCTCTCTGCTCCTCCCTCCCCCCACTGCAAATAAATAAAACATTAAAAAATAGACTTGCAGACATAGTGCCATAGGCATTTATAATTACAGAATTTCTGGAGAGTGGGTCGAGAAAGTTATATAAATCACACCTGATAATCTACCTCTAACTTAAAGAGTACCTTGTCTTCTCTTTCTCAGTACATACTTTTTTCTTTAAGTTTATTTTTGAGAGAGAGAGAACAAGCATGAGCTGGATAGGGGCAGAAAGGGAGGAAGAGGCGGCAGGGAGAGAGAGAGAGAGAGAGAGAGGAAGAGAGAGAGAGAAAGAGAGAGAGAGGGAGAGAGAGAATCCCAATCAGGCTCCAAGCTAAAAGCACGGAGCAGTATGCAGGGCTTAATCTCATGAACTGTGAGATCATGACCAGAGCTGAAATCAAGAGTGGGGAGCTCAACTGACTGAGCCAACCAGGCGCCCTTGCACTTTTATCTTCATTCTTCTGTTTTAGTGTTAAGTTTGATATCATTGTTTCTTTTCCTTTTCACCTTTATAATCTATTTTCTGTTTTCTTCTGTCTCTTTAGAACTCTTCCCAGTCTTTTTATCAGGCATATTTTCATCCGTTATATCATATGGCATATTTCATGTTTTTAAAAATCATCTAATTGTATCCTTACTATATTTGCTGAATCATATTATCAATATAAAGCTGCTATAACTATTACTATTTCTTTCTTTTTTTACCTATTACTATTTAAATTGCACTCTGATTTTCTCATGTTGAAGGCTACCTGTATTATGTCTAGGTCATGTTTTTACATTATTGGAACCATTAGCCAATTTTGACAGAGGCAGTATCTTTAGTGTTTCTCTCCATCCTTTCTTATTCTGACATGTGCTAGCAGTTGAGATTACAAAAAAGGATAAACACAATTTCTCCCCTCAATCCATGTACACATAATCCAACTGTAATGTAAGGTGGTGAGTGATGCTATCAGTGGGAACATGGACAAGAAAGGGTATATATCTGCTTAAATTGTGAAGAGGTGATGAGAAAAGGAATGTAAATAAACATTAGAGCATGATTCACTTTGAGATATGGATTGCATTCTTCCAGAAAGAAGAGCAGTGGATGGAAATGGTGGAAGGGAAGTTGAAGAAGAACCGGTATATTTGAAGGCATGGAGGCATACGTATTATGTGGCATTATCAGAGAATAAATAGATATTGCTGGGTCATGGGGTACAATAGTGGATATAAGAAAATGAGATAGAAAATGAGGTTGGAAAGGCCCAGACTCTAGACAAATTTGAATGCTTTATTAAGAGACTGTGGTTCAGCTGGAGGCAAAAGAGGA
>NC_043708.1:73677596-73680850 GCF_006229205.1 Suricata suricatta
CACTGGTTTAAGATGTATACTGTATCAAATAGCTTCCTAAACTTGCGAGGTTTTATACCAACCTCTTGGTACAAAAGTTAAGCATTCACCAGGCCGCTCCACCATTCTATCAGTGAGTTGTTTCTAGGTTGTGGAGCATGAGTAAATCTGGTGAATTCTATGGGCATAAACCTATTGTCACACTTTATTTTCTATAAATATGTCTCCAGAACCAATGTTGTATAGCACATGATAAGACAGGAAAGATATTCTCTAAATCTATGAATGGTAGTGCTAGCAGAAGCACTAAGGGTGGGGGAAAATCAGAACCCAGGGTAAGTTTATATCACTATGATGACAGGTCTCTAATCCTTCCAGAAAAGGTGGACAGTGGGTTTCCTGAGTATGGTGAGGAAGGGCACCATAGAAGGTATTGAGGTTTTACTTTTACATTGGCAGCTTAGGCACACAGCACTGATGGTACACAGATCATCCTTAGTGAAGAGAAATTCATGTTGAATCTATACAGAGTCTTCAACTATGCTGCTATGGCCATTGTTTAGTGTTTCCTATAAAAATGGATTCTGAGGTGAAGATCAAACACATGGAATTTGTTAGGGAATGCTATTAGGATCAATTAGTTCCATTTGAAAGTAAGGACATAAGCAGGAGGTGGCAAATGCACAAGTTGCCAAACTTGTGGGAGCTCTGCACCTGGGATGAGATTCCAGAATTGTCCCAAGTAGACTGTTAACCAATCATTGTATGCAAACTAACACAGAAAGTGAACATGGTCTTGGGTATATCAGCTCTCTCATTTCTTGTATTACTTTAATTTTAATTTTAGAGTGAGAGTGCATGCAAGCAGGGGAAATAGAGCAAACAAGTGGGGAAAGGGGGCAGAGGGAGAGAGAGAGAGAGAGAGAGAGAGAGAGAGAGAGAGAGAGAGAGAGAGAGAGAGAGAGAGGGAGGGAGGGAGAGAGAGAGAGAGAGGGAGAATCTTAAGCAGGCTTCACACTCAACATGGAGCCCAACACAGGCCACGATCCCATGACCCTAGAATCATGACCTGAGCTGAAATCAAGAGTTTGATGCTCAAGTGACTGAGCCACCAGGCTCCCCCTTTTCTTTCTTCTGTGTTTCAGCTCTCCTTAGTCAAGGGCATTCTCAAAAGGGCAAATTGATGTCATATAACAACCTTCCAACAGTGAGGAATAAATTTTTCTGTCCTGAATAAATCTTTCTGTCCTGAAGGAAGGGATCTGGGTGGCAGCTCATAACAGATGTGACATCCATCCCTAAGTCACTTGCATCGCCTTGATTCATTTGAGTTCTAGGAACAGCTCCTTTAGGACTTTGCTGAACCTCTTATCTTGCAGGCATCCTATAAAGGGAAAGTTAATAGGGTGAATTATAACACCTTTGGCATACATGGTGAAAAATTAGAAATTCTTCTAACTTCATTGTGTATTTCAGGTAATATGATCCAAGAAGTAGGGCTCTTTGCACAGAGTCCAAAAGTGATGTAGAAGAATCTTTTCCAGATCTGGGCTCCACTCCAAGCTGACAACTTTCATGTTATCTGATACATGTGTTAGAGTGGTAGTACTGGATATAAGCTGTGCTTCCTTCAGAAAGGGAAGAAGCCATAGTATTTTCCATAGAAACTGTACCATTTTACATTCTCACCAACATCTTTAACAGCACTTGTTATCTTTTATCCTTTTGCTAATAGCCTTCACAGGGCGAGACGTGATAAGCCATTTTGGTTTTGATTTCCATTTCTGTGAAAATTAGTAATGTTGATCATCTTTTCATATACCTGTAACCTATTTGTATGTCTTCTTTGGAGAAATGCTTATGTTTATTCATACCTTTTGCCCATCTTTTAATTGGATTGTGGTTTTGTTTTTGTTTTTGTTTGGTTTTGCCACTGAATTGTTTGAGCTTCCTATATATGTTGGATATTAACCCGTTATCACATAAATGGTTTGTAAATATTTTCCCCAATTCTATAATGTTTCTTTTGGCTCTATGATTGATTGATTGATTGTTGTTGTTGAGGTATTTTTGGGTTTTTACAGGGAGAGGGGTGTCTTGCTGTGCAGGAGTTTTTTTAGTTTGATTTAGTCCAACTTTTCTAATTTTGCTTATGTTGCCTGTGCCTTTGGTATCATATCAGAGAAATCATTGCCAAGCCCACTGACGCTATTATATGTTTCTTCTGTGAGTTTTACAGTTCCATTTCCTACATTTAAGTCTTTAATCTATTTTGAGTGGATTTTTGTATATAGTGCAAGATAAGGATCCAATTTCATTCTTTTGCATGTGGATATTCAGTTTTTCCCAAGCATTTTGTTGAAGACACTATCTTTTCCATATTCTGTATTCTTAGCACTCTTGTCAAAATTTAGTTGATCATTTATGTGTGAGTCTATTACTGAGATCTGTAGTTTGTTCCATTGGTCTGTATGTCTGTCTTATACCAGTATAGTAGTGCTTTAACTTCTGTAACTTTGAAAAGTACTTTGAGTCTACTGCCATACCACCCTGAATGTGCCTGATCTCATCTGAAAAGTATTTTGAAATCTGGAAATATGATGCCTCCAAATTTGTTTTCTTAGTATTGCTTTGGCTGTTAGGATCATTTGTGGTTCAATATGAATTTTAGGGTTTTTTTCTATTTCTATTTCTCTTAGAAATGACATTGGAATTTTGATAAGGATTTCATTGAATCTATGGATTTCACTGGGTAATATAGATAATAACAGTATTCATATCTATGATCATCTTCTTCCATTCATTTTCATCTGCTTTAATTCTTACATCAGTGATTTGTAGTTTTCAGTGTATGAGTCTTCTGACTCCTTGGTTTTATTCTTTTTGGTGTTATTGTAACTGTGACATTTTCTTTATTTATGTTTTAGATAACTCACTGCTAGTGTGTGAAAATGCAATAGAATTACCATAAGATCCAGCAATCTCACTTCATGATATATAGTCAAAAGCATTTAAATCAGGATCTCAATGAAATATATGCACTCCTATGTTCATTACAGCATCATTCACAATAGTCAAGATGTGGCAACAACCTAAATATCCATCAACAGATGAATGGATAAAGAAAATTTCATATATACATGCAATGAAGTATTATTCAGATTTTTTTTAAATAAAGGAAATCTTATAATGTGACAACATGAATGAACCTTGAGGACATTGTGCTAAGATGAAGTAAACCAGTTACAAAAAGACAAATCATGCATGATAACTCT
>NC_043708.1:73680950-73682002 GCF_006229205.1 Suricata suricatta
AACTGGACAGCAACATGCAGAAGAATGAAACTAGACCACTTTCTTACACCAAACACAAAAATAAACTCAAAATAGATAAAGGGCCTGAACGTGAGACAGGAAACCATCAAAACCCTCGAGGAAAAAGAAGGAAACAGCCTCCTTGACCTCAACTACTGCAATTTCCTACTCAACACATACCCAAAGGCAAGGGAATCAAAAACAAAAATGAACTATTGAAACCTCATCACGATAAAAAAAAAACCTTCTGCACAGCAAAGGAAACAATCAAGAAAACTAATAGGCAACCGATGGAATGGGAAGATAGTTGCAAATGGCATATCAGATAAAGGGCTAGTATCCAAAAATCTATAAGTAACTCACCAAACTCCACACCCAAAAAACAAACAATCCAGTAAAGAGATGGGCACAATACATGAACAGACACTTCTCCAGAGAGGATATCCAGATGGTCAACAGGCATATGAAATGACGCTCAGCATCACTCAGCATCAGGGAAATACAAATCAAAACCACACTGAGATACCACCTCATGCCAGTCAGAGTGGCTAAAATGAACAAATCAAGAGACTATAGATGCTGGTGAAGGTGTGGAGAGATGGGCACTGTTGGTAGGAATGTAAACTGGTGCAGCCCCTCTGGAAAACAGTGTGGAGATTCCTCAAAAAGTAAACAATAGAACTCCCCTTCGACCCAGCAATAGCACTGCTAGGAATTACCCAAAGCATATAGGAGTGCTGATTATAGGGGCACATGTACCCCAATGTTCACAGCAGGACTTTCAACAATAGCCAAATCATGGAAACAGCTTAAATGTCCATCAACTGACAAATGGATCAAGAAGATGTGGTATATATATACAATGGAATACTACATGGCAATGAGAAAGAATGAAATCTGGCCATTTGTAACAATGAGGATAGAACTCGAGGGTGTCATGTTAAGTGAAATAGGTCAGGCAGAGAAGGACAGATACCATATGTTTTCACTCATATGTGGAACAAGAGAAACTTAACAGATAACCATGGGGGGAGGGAAGAAGAAAAAATAGT
>NC_043708.1:73682102-73683388 GCF_006229205.1 Suricata suricatta
TGGCCATCTCCCTCCATACACCTGGATAAGTTTCTGGCCATCTTTGATGCTGTTCTCACTCCTTTCCTAAATCCAGTCATCTATACACTCAGGAATCAAGAAATGAAGGTGGCAATGAGGAGAGTATGCAGACAGCTAGTGAATTACAGGAAGATCTCTTCAGGAATGTCTGTATTGTGAAGAACCCTTATTGATTACTGATGGTCAAACTCATAGAGAAGCTCTTATTTACCTTGCCTTGATTTGATTACACTCACTGATACTGAGTCTATTTTTATCTTTCACTCAGGAAGGAGGGACATTCACATTTGAAAAGAGGGAAGGAATTACATATGAAGTATTTCAAATACAAGATTATAATAATTTTGGGCTCAATTCCTAAGGAATAATATTTATATGAAGTAATTGTTGGACATACAAAAGAGGGTAGACTTCTTTGATGCCTTCAGAACATGGGGGGTTGTGTCTCTCTCTCTCTCTCTCTTTTTTTTTAACGGAGTCTGTCTCACAGAAAGGAATTCCTACTCTTACTCAAATAGGGGTTTGCTGACAGAAATGAATGAAATTTTCTTATTGTATGCTGCAGCTTGTCCATATTCTACTCCTCCTATGGCTCTCTCTCAGGGCTGTGCAAGAAGGGCAGTGTCTGAGAGCACACACACAGAATCTTTGAGAACACACACACAGGAGCCCAATGGGAGTATGTCTGGGTAGAAGCCATGTATTCTCAGAATGTAAAGAACTGGGAAAACACCAGGATCTTTCTCCTTCATTAGTTTTATGCTATTCAAACCCATTAAATCTTCATTCCCTTTCCCCTTATACTTCTTCCTCTTCATTTTTCTTCAGTCACTTATGGTCTCTGGGCTATGAGGATCTCTAGCCCCTCTCCCCTGTATTGTTCAGCTTTCTTACTTCTCCCTGCCATCATTCCTCCTTCTTTCCCCACTTCCTTTCACTTGCTGCTCCATCCCCTTCTAACTTACCTTACTGGTGTCTTACTAATTTGTTTGTCTCCTTTTTAAAAAAAATTGATGTATAATTGAAACTTAACATTATGCCAGTTTCAGATGCACAAAATAATAATTCAACATTTGTATATATTGTGAAATGATCACCACAATCCCCTTTAAATATTCCCCTTTAAATTTCTATTGCTTGATTATAACTGTGATAAATTGCCTCCTCCACAGGAGGAGTCATTGAGAATTGTTTCATGTCTTGAATGACTTGTTTTGGCCAAAGAAGCTCAGCCATGGAGTGTCAATGAGGGCAGAATAGCTATA
>NC_043708.1:73683488-73686996 GCF_006229205.1 Suricata suricatta
TAGTATTTAATAGAAAAGCATCTCTAAGTTTATTCAAATAAGCCTATCAAAGCTGAGCTGTGCAAAATTTGCCAAAATTTCACATCTGCCATTGCTTTTATTCACTCATTAAAGTTATATGTGTATATAACTTTTAAATTGTATATAGTTTTAAAATTTACATTCTAGTTAGTTAACACACAGTATAATATTAGTTTCAGGTGTACAATATAATGATTCAGCACTTCTATAGAACACCCGGTGCTCATCACAACAAGTGTCCTCCTTAACTCCCATCTGCTATTTAACACATCCCCTCACCAACCACTATTCTGGTAACTGTCAGTTTGTTCTCTATAGTTAAGGGTCTGTTTCGTAACTTTTCTCTTTTTTCTACCCCATGTTTGGTTGTATTGTGTGTTAAGTTCCAGATTTGAGTGAAATCATATGGTATTTGCCTTCCTCTGATTCACTTATTTCACTCAGCATAATACTCTAGTTCTGTCCAGGTTATTACAAATGGCAAGATTTCATCCTTTTTTATGACTAATATTCAAATGTATATATACCACATCTTCTCTAATCATTCATCAGTCAGTGGATATTTGGGCTCTTTCCATAATTTAGCTACTATTGATAATCCTGATATAAACATCAAAACATATATAAGCCTCTGAATTAGTGTTAAATTAAAAAATAAAGTTATATGTATGTATATATATGTATATATATCTAAAGCAAATAAAATTTACTCTGAAAAATTTTTTCCATTCATTTGATTTTATCATTTACTTTTCCTTTTCACATTTAGGAATAACATTTTATCTTAGGGTAAATGTATTTTTTTTCTCGATAAACAAACCAGATTCTAATACTTGCATAGTCAGTTATACTTTCTGGTCATGTTACTTCTGGTATATTCTTAGTCACCCATAGTAATTATAACTTTTTTAAAAAGTAGGCTACACACACAGCATGGACCCCAACCAGGGCTTGAAGTCACAACCCTGAGATCAAGACCTGAGCTGAGATCAAGAGTTGGACACTGAATGGACTGAGTCACCCAGGTGCCCCAATTATAACTTTTAACCAATGTAACTAATTTGTATTTCATTGTGCTTTTGAAGGTAATTGAGAATTGTCTGTCATATATGATCATTTTAGGAAACTAGCAAAGCTTATGAACACACTATATACAATGCCCAATCCTACTTATCCTTAAATGTTATTCTTAAATGAGCACATTCACTAACTTGATAAAAAAATACAGACATACTACTAAGACTAAGACATAAATCTCTCTCTCTCCCTCTCACACTCACTCACACACACACACAGACACACACACACACACACACACACAGTGACCAATGGTTCCCTAATTATTCTTATTTTAAAAATATCCAAACCATATCCAATAATTATTTAGCACTAATTTAAGGTCTTAATATTGCTAAGAATATTAGATGTTATGTTTAAGTGGACACAATAGTGTCAGAAGTATAATAAATTGAACATATAATTTTATATTTTTTAAATTTTAAATGCTCATTTTATGGTCTATACTGTGAAGATCAGGGAGAAGATCTATAGCTGCTCTAAAAGACATCAAATTAGTTTGAATTGTCCAAAAATTTAGTTAGATTATATGATTTTAGAATGTTGTATAAAAACGCTTCTGAGTTAATAAATCTTATGGGAATTCTTTTCTGAAAAAATTAGCATATTTAATATAGAAGTTGAGTTTTCAAAACTTTTTTGGAATATGGGGTATGCCAGATTCATGTCAGCACTTGTTAACCTCTATAAATGAATTCTTACAGAATTTTTATTTTTAGAGGCTTTGTATAAATGTGATTATTAGTATCTTCTTGAGGTAGAAAAATATTTCACAGTCATATAATGAGAATAAAAGTTTTATCGATTATGAAAATAAAGGCATCATAAAGCTCTTAGACTCAGTTTTACAACCTTACCTACAGATCAAAGGTAGAATCATATCTACCAAGATATCAAAAGGAAAGACACATATAGGCATAGGAGCTCAAAGAAACTTTGTTTCCATCAGAAACAAGACATATTTTTACACAAACAGATTAAAAAAAAGACAATCAAACCAAATTCTCTTCATCTCTCATCTGATAGAGAACAGGTCCTGAATTGGTTTGCTAAGTTGCTGCAACAAAAGCACTGCAAACTAGGTATCATAAACAGAAATCATTGCTTCACAGTCTTGGAAACCAGAAGTTCAAAATCAAGGTGGTGGCAGGATGGTTCCTTCTAAGAGCTGTGAGGGAAGGATCAGTTCCAGGGCTTTCTCCTTGACTTGTAGATGTTGTAGATGGTTGTCTTCTCCCTGTTCCCCTACCCACCATTTTTCTTCCTTTAGTCATGTCTATTTGTGTCCAAATTTCCCCCTTCTGTTTACATTTTATTTTTTGTCAAGTTGGTTTCCATATTAACACCCAGTGCTCATCCCAACAAGTGCTCTCTTCCATGCCCATCACCCATTTTCCCCTCTCCCCCACCCCCACCAGCCCTCAGTTTGTTCTCAGTATTCAAGTCTTTTATGGTTAGCCTCCTTCCCTCTTGTTAACTATTTTTTCTTCTTCCCTCCCCCCATGGTTATCTGTTAAGTTTCTCTTGTTCCACATATGAGTGAAAACATATGGTATCTGTCCTTCTCTGCCTGACTTATTTCACTTAACATGACACCCTCGAGTTCTATCCCCATTGTTACAAATGGACAGATTTCATTCTTTCTCATTGCCATGTAGTATTCCATTGTATATATATACCACATCTTCTTGATCCATTTGTCAGTTGATGGACATTTAAGCTGTTTCCATGATTTGGCTATTGTTGAAAGTCCTGCTGTGAACACTGGGGTACATGTGCCCCTATAATCAGCACTCCTATATGCTTTGGGTATTTCCTAGCAGTGCTATTGCTGGGTCGAAGGGGAGTTCTATTGTTTACTTTTTGAGGAATCTCCACACTGTTTTCCAGAGGGGCTGCACCAGTTTACATTCCTACCAACAGTGCCCGTCTCTCCACACCCTCACCAGCATCTATAGTCTCTTGATTTGTTCATTTTAGCCACTCTGACTGGCATGAGGTGGTATCTCAGTGTGGTTTTGATTTGTATTTTCCTGATGCTGAGTGATGCTGAGCGTCATTTCATGTGCCTGTTGACCATCTGGATATCCTCTCTGGAGAAGTGTCTGTTCATGTATTGTGCCCATCTCTTTACTGGATTGTTTGTTTTTTGGGTGTGGAGTTTGGTGAGTTACTTATAGATTTTTGGATACTAGCCCTTGATCTGACTTGCCATTTGCAACTATCTTCCCATTCCATCAGTTGCCTATTAGTTTTCTTGATTGTTTCCTTTGCTGTGCAGAAGGTTTTTATCATGATGAGGTTTCAATAGTTCATTTTTGTTCTTGATTCCCTTGCCTTTGGGTATGTGTTGAGTAGGAAATTGCAGTAGTTGAGGTCAAGGAGGCTGTTTCCTTCTTTTTCCTCGAGG
>NC_043708.1:73687096-73689317 GCF_006229205.1 Suricata suricatta
CCAGGAAATTAAAGAAGAAATTTAAAAAATTTATCAAAGCACATAATAATGAAAATGCAGTAGTCCAAACTCTTTGGGATGCAACAAAGGCAGTCCTAAGAGGAAAGTACATTGCAATTCAGGCCTATCTCAAGAAGCAAGAAAGGTCTCAATTACACAACCTAACCATACACCTAAAGGAACTAGAAAAGGAGCAGCAAATGATGCTTAAAGCCAGCAGAAAAGAAGAAATAATAAAGATTAGAGCAGAAATAAATGATATAAACAAAATTATTAGAACAGATCAATAAGAATAAAAGCTGGTTTCTAATTTTTTTAATGTTTATTTTTGAGAGAGAGAGACAGAGCACAAGTGGGAGAGGGGCAGAGAGAGAGGGAGACACAGAATCTGAAGCAGGCTCCAGGCTCTAAACTGTCAGCACAGAGCCCAACACAGAGCTCAAATTCACAAACTGCAAGATCATGATCTGAGCCAAAGTCAGATGCTTATCTGGCTGAGCTACCCGGGTGCCCCTAAAAGCTGTATTTTTCTTAAAGAATAAACAACATTGATCAAACTTATCAAAAAGAAAGAGGACCCAAATAGATAAAATCACTAATGAAAGTGGAGAGATCACAACCAACACCACAGAAATACAAAGTTATGAGAGAATAAATATGAAAAATTATATGCCAATAAACTGGGCAATCTGGAGGAAATGGACAAATTCCTAGAAGCCCACATACTACCAAAACTGAAACAGGAAGAAAGAGAAAGCTTGACCAGTCCATAACCAACAAAAAATTGAATCAGTTATCAAAAATTTGGGGGGGTTAACTTCTTAAAATTCTAAGTTCACTGTGCTTCACCCCAATTATGGTGCAGATCAGAATCATGGAATTGGTGAACTCAATAATTATGAATACCATTTACAGGGGGATTCATTCAGTCTTAGGAAGTAACTCCATTAAAATTTGATTGAAACCAGTTTACCATCTTGTTCTCTCATTCGTGAGATAATACTTCATATGTTATCACTTTATATATGAATCATGTTCTTACTTTTTGAAAATTATACTTTGACCACTTTGGAGACCCACCAAGATTTTCAAGTGGACTCACCTTCTGGAGTAATAAATTGTGTTTCCTAAGCTATGCACTTCATAAGACATTTAGACTTAGTTATGTCTCTCCTGGGTTCTCACCTTCACTGACATTTTGATATCTGTTTTATTTTTCTGCTTTGGTGGTTTTTGTTCATTGTTTGGTTTGCTTCTGATTCTACCAAGTTTGGTTCCAGTGCTGGTTTTGCACATGGCTAATAGGTTATTCCTCATTGACAACAAAAGAGATTGTGAATTTAGTTATATGATTTAATAATTTGGCAGTCTCTATTAGGATGGTGAGGATCCATCATGTGTTAAATTCTGTAGCTCCCCTCACCATGTTTTATGTTGAAGTCCTAATCCCCAGTAATTCACAATGTGAATTTAACTTGGAAATAAGACCATTACAACTGTAAAGAGTTAAGATTAGGATGAGCCCTAATCTAATATGACTAGTCTCCTTTTAAAAGGGGGAAACTTGATTCACATTTGCACCAAAAACTATAAAATACCTAGGATTAAACCAAACCAAAGATGTAAAAGATCTGTATGATGAGAACTGTAGAAAGCTTAAGAAAGAAATTGAAGACACAAAGAAATGGAAAAACATTCCATGCTCATGGATTGGTAGAATAAACATTGTTAAAATGTCATTATTACCCAAAGCAATCTACATATTCAGTGTAATTCCAATCAAAATTGCACCAGCATTCTTCTCAAAGCTAGAACAAACAATCCTAAAATTTGTATGGAACCACAAAAGACCCCAAATAACCAAATTCATATTGAAGAAGAAGACCAAAATGGGAGATATCACAATTCCAGACTTCAGCCTCTACTACAAAGCTGTCATCATCAAGACAGTATGGTAGTGGCACAAAAACAGACACATAGACCAATGGAATAGAACAAAGGACCCAGAATTGGACCCACAAGTGTATGGCCAATTAATCTTTGACAAAGCAGGAAAGAGTATCCAATGCGGGGAAAAAAACCAGCCTCTTTAACAGATGGTGCTGGGAGAACTGGACAGCAACATGCAGAAGAATGAAACTAGACCACTTTCTTACACCAAACACAAAAATAAACTCAAAATAGATAAAGGGCCTGAACGTGAGACAGGAAACCATCAAAA
>NC_043708.1:73689417-73691225 GCF_006229205.1 Suricata suricatta
TTGACAGATATGTGGCCATATGTAAGCCTCTCCACTATCTGACCATTATGAGCCCCAGAATGTGCCTCTTCTCTTTAGTGGCCGCCTGGATGACTGGCCTTATCCACTCCATGGTTCAACTGGCTTTTGTGGTAAACTTACCCTTCTGTGGTCCTAATGTGTTGGACAGCTTTTACTGTGACCTTCCTCAGTTCATCAAACTTGCCTGCACAGACACCTACCGACTAGAGTTTATGGTCACAGCCAATAGTGGATTCATCTCTGTTGGCTCCTTCCTCATCCTGATCATTTCCTATGTCATCATCATTCTCACTGTTCAGAAACATTCTTCAGTTGGTTCATCCAAGGCTCTGTCCACACTGTCAGCTCACATTACTGTGGTATTCCTGTTCTTCGGTCCTTTGATTTTTTTTTTATACATGGCCATCTCCCTCCATACACCTGGATAAGTTTCTGGCCATCTTTGATGCTGTTCTCACTCCTTTCCTAAATCCAGTCATCTATACATTCAGGAATCAAGAAATGAAGGTGGCAATGAGGAGAGTATGCAGACAGCTAGTGAATTACAGGAAGATCTCTTAAGGAATGTCTGTATTGTGAAGAACCCTTATTGATTACTGATGGTCAAACTCAGAGAGAAGCTCTTATTTACCTTGCCTTGATTTGATTATATGCACTGATACTGAGTCTATTTTTATCTTTCACTCAGGAAGGAGGGACATTCACATTTGAAAAGAGGGAAGGAATTACATATGAAGTATTTCAAATACAAGATTATAATAAATTTGGCCTCAATTCCTAAGGAATAATATTTATATGAAGTAATTGTTGGAAATACAAAAGAGGGTAGACTTCTTTGATGCCTTCAGAACAGGGAGGGCTGTGTCTCTCTCTCTCTCTCTCTCTTTTTTTTAATGGAGTCTGTCTCACAGAAAGGAATTCCTACTCTTACTCAAATGGGGGTTTGCTGACAGAAATGAATGAAATTTTCTTATTGTATGCTGCAGCTTGTCCATATTCTACTCCTCCTATGGCTCTCTCTCAGGGCTGTGCAAGAAGGGCAGTGTCTGAGAGCACACACACAGAATCTTTGAGAACACACACACAGGAGCCCAATGGGAGTACGTCTGGGTAGAAGCCATGTATTCTCAGAATGTAAAGAACTGGGAAAACACCAGGATCTTTCTCCTTCATTAATATTATGCTATTCAAACCCATTAAATCTTCATTCCCTTTCCCCTTATACTTCTTCCTCTTCATTTTTCTTCAGTCACTTATGGTCTCTGGGCTATGAGGATCTCTAGCCCCTCTCCCCTGTATTGTTCAGCTTTCTTACTTCTCTCTGACATCATTCCTCCTTCTTTCCCCACTTCCTTTCACTTGCTGCTCCGTCCCCTTCTAACTTACCTTACTGGTGTCTTATTAATTTGTTTGTCTCCTTTTTAAAAAAAATTGATGTATAATTGAAACTTAACATTATGCCAGTTTCAGATGCACAAAATAATAATTCAACATTTGTATATATTGCGAAATGATCACCACAATCCCCTTTAAATATTCCCCTTTAAATTTCTATTGCTTGATTATAACTGTGATAAATTGCCTCCTTCACAGGAGGAGTCATTGAGAATTGTTTCATGTCTTGAATGACTTGTTTTGGCCAAAGAAGCTCAGCCATGGAGTGTCAATGAGGGCAGAATAGCTATACGGCAAGAGTAGTCACTCAGAGCAATGGCTTTCACACTCTTTGATACTGTCCCAGAATATACATTACAGTATATATCCTGCCCAATCCCTATAAGTAACTG
>NC_043708.1:73691325-73693363 GCF_006229205.1 Suricata suricatta
ATAAAACGTGGAGGAGAACACAAAGAGGAGAAGTTGGATCTCCCAGGAATCGGTGAGCCCCAGGAACACAAACTCTGACACCACAGAATGATTCGCTCCATCCATTGGCACTGTCGGCCCTGCTACCTGAAGGAGGACAATAGGAGAAAATGTAAATTATGAGAACTATGTTAATAAATTAGGAGAGATGGCCACAATTGTGAAAGCCTGTTTCTACTTTAGCATTAGAACTGACCTAATATGCTCATGGCCTCTTGAATGGGATTACCCAGAAAAATTGGTGGCTGTCATGTGGAGCTGCTTTCTATCGCCAAGTTGTCTCGGCGTTTGATACTCTCTGCTTCCTCCCAGGGTTGATGCTGTGATTACTCATGAGATATAAGATAGTCAACATGAGCCACAGTTTTATTTTTGGTTCCAAACTAATATGATATGGCCCCAGTCACATAGATCTAATCACTACTACACTCCCCTCCTTCCAGGTCTATAAAATTTCATCTGACACACAGACCCTTCTTCTCTTCTGCCCCAGTCCCCAATCAACACAAAGATCTTTTGATTTTTGTTTCAAAACTGATATAGCCTGGCTTCAGTCACACAAAGCTCTTCATCACTTCTCAGCTCTTTCATTCACTTCCAAGACTATAAGCCTTATTCTGACAAACAAATCCTGCCTCTTAACTCTCCACCTCTGGAACATATTTATCTTTAAGGCTTATTAAATTTTAACCACATCTGTGAAGTCTTGCTTTATGTCACTAGCATTTATTTTACTATGTCTTGTGTTTTAATAAACTAAGTATACTTCTAACTCACCAAATTACTGTAAGCTCCTTGAAGGCAGAGTTTATGATGTATTCATATTTGGATTTCCTAAGGTAATGAAGAAGTGCTCCTCACAGAGGTGCAGGTCCAAAAATTCTGTTATGAGTTTGTGTAATGCTAAATGCAGAAATTGAGAGTGCTTAGAAACTTCCCCAGCAATTTTACATCACAGCAAAATCCAGATGTAGGATTTTGTATTTACTAGAGTATCAATTCATGAGGGATTGGGCTGTGGGAGCAGGGGAACCTACTGCTTCATGGTTTAAGAAGCCTAAACCATGAAGGGATCATGGTACAGTGAAAATAATTTTGTTCAAACCTCTGTGTAAGAACTTATCATATTACCTTGTAATTTTAGTTTTATTTAGAGAAGCAACATAACATAGTAGAAAGAATATGGATATTGGATTCACAAAAGCAAGACTTATTCTCTGATTTACTCACCTCGTTGATATTGGGCAAGTTAATTAAATTTTTGAACCTCAGTTTATCTACAAAATTGCAATTAATAATACTTTTCTGAGTATGTTGTAGAGATAAAGTTTTTCATCATGTATTCAATGTGTAAATATTTACAAATGTTGAGTTTACTTTCCTTTATTCTGCTTGTCTTTAATAGTGCTTAATACATGAGATGAATGAATAAGAAAATAAAATGGCACTATGCACTTTAATGCACAGAGCATTAAAATTTCTTTTTTCTAAATTTCTTTTTTTATTTAAATCCAAGTTAGATAATATATAGTGTAATAATGATTACAGGAATCGAAGTAGTAGTGATTCATCAGTTACATATAACACCCAGTACTCATTCCAGCAAGTGCCCTCCTTAATGCCAGTTGCCCATTTAGCCCATCTCCCCAGCCAACACCCCACCAGCAACCTGCAGTTTGTTCTCTGTATTAAAGAGTTCTTATGGTTTGTCTCTCTCTGTTTTTATTTTATTTTTGTTTCCCTTCCCCTATGTTCATCTATTTTGTCTCTTAAATTCCACATGAGTAAGATCACACATGGTGTTTGTCTTTCCCTGACTTATTTAGCTTAGCATAATACACTCTAGTCCATCCACTTAGCTGCAAATAGCAAGATTTCGTTCTTTTTGATCTCCAAGTAATATTCCATTGTACATATACCACATTTTCTTTATCCATTCACCAGTTTATGGACATTTGGGCTCTTTTCATACTTTGGTTATTGTTGATAGTGCTGCTAT
>NC_043708.1:73693463-73701570 GCF_006229205.1 Suricata suricatta
TTTGTTTTTTTAATCTTCCACTTCACAGTTTTAAATGACTAGATGGGAAATTATTTATTCAGCTTTGGAGTTTTTGGTCTCCATGCCTTTTATTTTATTGACATGTCAATGAAATTCTTTTCCATCGTATAAACTTAACAAGTTCCTTATAAATTTGCTTCCCTTTTCACAGAAGATGATCAATTTATACCCATCTATTTTGAAAAGCTAATGGAGAGAAAAATACAATTAATTACTCTGGGGTTTGTTTTTTTTTTTTTTTTTGTATCTTCATGTGTCATCAGTCTTTCTCATATGCTAATCAAGTAGGAGAGAGTGAGGATCAGCATTATATAATTATATAATCAGCATTAGGAACAGTGATTAATTGAAATCTTTGCTGGTCACAAAATATTATAAAACCACTTGACCATTTCTAATGTCTTTCACATTACCCAAGGAACAATGTGATTCTAGCTAAAATTCAAGATCAGTTAGCCTTTCCCAAAATGTCAAGCAACTTCTTCACAATTACTCTTCTATACTGTTTCATTCCTTATTCTAGATACTATCTACTTTGCTTTAGGATAATATTCATGCACTTGAGGATATCACTTGTATTCTAACAACAAAATCATGTCTAAAATTAAACACACATTTTGCATTGCTAAATTTATTTCCATCCTTCCAGTTTACCTATACAAAGGGAACAACATCTTCAGGGAGTCTGAAAATTTCCTGTGCTTTCTAACATGAAGTGCCATATAAAATCCTACCATTAGAAGAAATTAAGCTAATTACAGCTCAAGAAGACAGTAACCAAGTGATACTGCAAAAACATCATAGTTTAGAAGGAGCTCCTAGATCAGGGGACTTTACCCCTGGAGAACAAACCCCTAGTTTGACCAGACCAACCAGTGATCTAAAACTCATAATAAGACACTAGAGAGTAAGAAGCAAGTAAAAGTGGAAAATTTTTGTTTAATATTTATGCTGCTTTGTTGGAAATTTTATAAATATTGATGATTACCCATTAGAAAAAATATCTAAAAATAGGTAAGTATTAACTCAAAAAAATTAGCTATGGTCATCTTGATCATCCAAAACAACTGTGCTTAATTTTTCAGTATAATTTAAATAGAAGAATGTACCATCAACTTCATTTTTATGCAATCATTACATTCAGTACTTATGAATGTATACAAATATATAAAACTATACAGAAATTTAGTCCAGTGAACAAAGCTTAAAAATGAATGAAACAGGGATGCCTGGGAGGCTCAGTCAGTTGAGCATCCGACTCTTGATTTCCATTCAGTTCATGATCCCGGGTCATAGAATTGAGCCTGCTACCACCCTACCCCCATCGAACTCCATGCTAAACGTGGAGACTACTTGGGATTCTCTCTCTCCCTCCGCTCCTCTCCCCGGGGCTTGCTCGGCACGCTCTCTCTTTCTCTCTAATTAATTAATTAAATGAATAAATAAAAAAGTTTTTAAAAATGAATGAGACAGCTGAAACATATATCAACTGATGACAAATTACAGACATTGTGATATATCCATACAGTCAAATTCTCTGATGCTACTGAAAAGCAAGTTCAAACTTTATATAGTTAAAGACACCCATTACACACTGTTGAATGAAACTCTGGCTGGCATGCCTGGGTAGCTCAATCAGTTAAGCAGCCAGCTTCAGCTCAGGTCATGATCTCGCAGTTTGTGGGTTTGAGCCTAGCATCAGGCTCTGTGCTGACAGTTCAGATCCTGGAGCCTGCTTCTGATTGTGTCTCCCTCTCTCTCTGACCCTCTCCTGCTCACACTCTATGCCTCTCTCTCCCTCTCTCTCAAAAATAAATAAATGTTTAATTTTTTTTTTAAAAAAGAAAGTCTGGGTAGCAAAACAGCATGCATAGTGTGTTGCTGTGTCTATAAATAGATACACATATCTGAACAAATAGACAATAAACTTTTCTTAATAAATATTTCAGAACAGTGGTATTGTTACATAAGAAACCAAAGATTTTGATTTTCAGTTTTGTATACTTGTATCAGTCAGGATCCTACCCAGGCAAAAAGTGTCACACCCAAATTAAGTAACTGGAAAACAGCTTAATAAATGCACAGAGGCATCTGTAGAAGAGTTGAGAGGGACTGAAGGGGCAAATGGAAGCTATTCTTCTACTCTCTGTATCCACTCTTGTCTTTTATCCAGGGGACAAACAGGATAGAAAAGATAATCTCAGGACAGAAGAAACTGAGCATCACAAAATAATTACCTATTATATCACCACAGAGTGATCTAAATCCAAAATGTTAGCCCCCATCAGTGCACTTTATATGAATTACATAAGGGGGGAAGGAGACAAAAATATAAAATATAGCTATCAAAATCCCCATGGTATACTGGCCGTGAGACTGGATACTTCATTCCTGTAGGTTATCAGTCTTGATATGATCCTTTGTTTAATGGGATGCCACTATTTTTCATTGGTGAGAACTATTGAGCAAAGAGGTACCTAGAAGCACTCCAATAAAGCCCCTGAGTTCTGGACTTAATAGTCATTGTCCCCATTGTGGAATAGGAACTAAATATCCCCCTCGTAATGGGGATCTGTCAACCTGAAAAGCAATACTGTTCTCAGACCTTGATAAAAGAATCCCCTGCTTCAGTCCCTAAACTTACAGAAGACCTTAAATTGAGCCCTTCCCAATTATGCCCTTCATCATGGTGTGAAGATTTCAAGGAACCAGAGACATGTCCACCTGGAGCTTGTGCCCATCCTTCTAGATCAGGATCTGGTCCCTAAAACCCAGCAATTTCTTTTCAAACTTCCCCAATTCACAAACCTGGCTTTCCAGCATTTGGTGTGGAGGTATATATAACTATATGTATATAGTTATCATATAAATGAACACAGAAGAGTAGCATGTACTGTACTCAAGATTTTGTTGCCATGTTTTATAACTTTCAAATATTTCAGCATAGAGCTTACAGACTTCCATTTTATACTCTTGCCCCAGTCCGCACAAATGTCAGAGGCAAGTCCTCTTCTGTCTGTTCAGTGACATGTGGAGCCCAAACTGGTTAAAGCCTATTTTCAGCTGTGTTCTCTTTGGAAACATGCTTCCTTGGGGGCACTAGGACCTTTGAACTTATTAAATCAAAGTTCTCATGAGTAGGAAGCATGAATTTCCCCGGTATATTATTTGGTTTTATTGTTAGAGTGACTTTGTCTACCTTGGGTTCAAATACTCTAGCTTATATATTGCCATATATATTGGCCACTGGTTTAAGATATGTACTGCATCCTAAAATTGCAAGATACTCACCTCCCAGCTGAAGCAAAAGCCATTACACTACTCTATCAAGCCAATTGCTTCTGGGGATTGGAGTACAAATAAGTCCAGTAAATGCTATGGGTATAAGCCCATGGTCACAGTTCACTTCCTAAAAATATGCCCAAATGCAACATCCTATATGATATATGATACATAGATAGCTAAGGCAATGAAGGTTAAATGGTATTGCTGGCAACAGCATTGTGGGTGTGAAAGGCAAAGCAGTACCCAAAATTAACAAATAAATAGATGACAGATACTTTATATATGTAAACATATATTATGACATATATTCCAAACTTATTTATAGTTTCATATATTTATAATGAACATTAAATCTTTTCTATATAACAATTAAAATTTGCGAGCATTTATAATACTTATATCTATATATAAAATACATAAGATGTATCTATATATATAATATTTCCCCTATGAACTAAGATTAGAGAAAGAGATAAATATCCCTATGAAGATAAGCATCTCCCCATTCCATGAAAGAAGAGTTTAACTCTATTCAGTCTGACACAAGTTTGAATAGTTCTAATCTTCTCACAGTAGGCTAAGATGTGGTACCATACAGGGAGCTGACCATTTACTTTTGTACGGGCAGTTTGGGGCGCCAGCAGCAATGGTAACCAAATCAGCCTTAGTGATGGGAAATTCATATAGCTGACTTTATGCAGTGACATCAACTCTGCTGCTATGGCCACTTTTAATGACAATTAAGCAGGTCTAGAAACAGGTGGGGAAAGAGGCTGACTGACAACCACACAAGTACAGTGAATAACCTCAATTATGCTCTTATATGGGCATGAATACTGTCATTCTCTGTGCTTTTCTGAGAAGTCCAGCTACCTACCTCTCCCTAGAATTCCATGCTAATAATTTTCTAAGCTCCTTTCATAGTCTTTCAACAAACCAAATAATTAGGCCTGCCTCAAATTAGTAAGATTTGTACCATAATCTATTGTTTCCTTACAAGGGAAGCACAGAACTAAAGGTATACCCTGAATTTTTTTCCATTAGAGGGGTTCTCCTTTACCTCTGTCCTTCAAGGCAATCTCTCAGTAGTTTAATGCCATAGACATTTACTTACAGCTGATACTAATACAATATTCTTAACTATTCATAAGCCAGTCTGTTTTTTCTCCTCTGTCGTTAATTGGTCATAGAGAATTTCCAGTATCGAAAGAGAAGTGTGAAAGAATGGGAAACCCTAGGAGTCTGAGCCTTCTGCTCTGGCCTCAAAAGGCTACTTTGGCCTTCTTCCAGATTGTCTACCAAGGCTTTTCTTGCTCCAGACCCACCTCAAAACTGACAGCCTTATAATTTTCCCAATAAATAGATTGAAGCAACATGTTCAAATATGGTATATGTTTCCTCCAAAATGTAAAGAAATTCACAAAGGATTGGGCTGCTTTCTCTGGCGGGTATCAGAAGATGAAGATACTCTAGAAGAGATACTCTGGTATGCTCCAACCCACACGTGGCGATATCAGTTATGTTGATGGTCCCTGAAATGTTGATGTATTTTTCTCATAATCTGACATACTTGTGTCTTACCATGACATCTAGGGTACCTACTACTTGTAGTTCTCAAAGTCTAATTAACATGATGTCATCAGAGCAATGGACAAACATAATATTCCATATGATACCAAAACCATCAGCTACCTTCTCTGACAACGTATCTGAGAAGGATCGGGAAAATTGTGTCAAAATTTAGATTCCCAGAGAAACAGATTTTGAGATAAAGATCAACACACAGGAAGCTTGTTAGGGAAAGCTATTAGGATGAATTAATCCCATTTGGAAGTAGGGAATTAAGGGGCACCTTGGAGGCTTGATCAGTTAAGCATCTGACTTGGCTTTGACTCAGGGCATGATCTCACAGTTCATGAGTTTGAGGCTCACGTGGGCTCTGTGCTGGTGGCCTGCAAAGAGCCTACTTGGGATTCTCTCTCTCTCCCTCTCTCTGCCCCTGCCCAGCTCTCTCTAATTCTTTCTCTCAAAATAATCCTTAAAAAAAAGACAAGGCAGGGCAAGGCAAGGCAAGGCAATTGAGCAGGAGGTGGCAGAGGCAGAAGTTGCCAAACTTGTGAGAGCTTGCACCTGGGATGTTTCCAGAATGGTCCAAAGTGGACTGTTAACCAGTCATTGGATGCAAACTAACACAAAAAAGTGAACATGGCCTTGGCTCTGTCAGCTCTCTTTAGTCAAGGCCATTCCCAAAAAAGGGCAAATTGATGGGAGACGTCAGATAACAATCCTCCAACAGTGGGGAATAAATCTTTCTGTCCTGAAGGAGGGGATCTGGGTAGGTGGTCATAGCATCTGTGACACTAACCCCTAGGTCACTTGCATCTCCTTGATTCATTTGAGTTCTAGACACAACTCCTTCAGAACTTTGCCGAACTTCTTATCCTGCAGTCATCTTAGAGGAAACTTAACGGGATGAATTGTAACATCTGCTCCTGAGGTAAGTCATGAGCCCACAACTGGCACTCCTATCCGTCCTCTGCTATGTAGTCTAGAGTTCTTGGTGAGCAACTCTGGTAGTTTAACTGCCTCATCTGATAAGGTGACCTAAACCCTTATGCATGAACATTCCAAAACCCTGTTGATTGTGTTCTTCTTAGGCTATGGACATTGCATTTGTCTATTTACCATCAAAATTGCTTAAGGGAGTTCTAAAAGACACCCATGTGAATCAACTAGTGCCAGACTCTATCCTTCCTATCTTCATGTATAACAGCAGTCTTACTTCTTCCTAAAGAAGAAAATCACCAGGATGGTGATTGCTCTTCTCATTTGTTTATTCTTTTAAAAAAATTTTTTTTCTGGGGTGCCTGGGTGGCTCAGTCGGTTAAGCATCCAGCTTCAGCTCAGGTCATGACCTCACAGTTCGTGGGTTCGAGCCCCGCATCAGTCTCTCTGCTAACAGCTAGCTCAGAGCCTGGAGCCTGCTTCAGATTCTGTGTCTCACTCTTTCTCTGACCCTCCCCTGTTTGTGCTGTCTCTCTCTGTCTTTCAAAAATAAATTAAAAACAAAAAAATTTGGAAAAAAATTTTTAATTAAATCCAAGTTAGTTAGCGTGTAGTGCAACAATGATATCAGGAGTAGATTTCTTAATAGCCCTTACCCACTTAGCCCATCCCCCTCCCATCACCCCTGCAGTAACCCTGTTTGTTCTCCATATTTAAGAGTCTCATGTTTTTGTCCCTCTCCCTGTTTTTATATTATTTTTGCTTCCCTTCCCTTATGTTCATCTGTTTTGTATCTTAAAGTCTTCATATGAATGAGGTCATATGATATTTGTCTTTCTCTGACTGATTAATTTCGCTTAGCATGATACCCTCTAGTTCTATCCACATAGTTGCAAATGGCAAGATTTCATTCTTTTTGTCTACCGAGTAACACTCCATTGTATATATATACCACATCTTCTTTATCCATTCATCCATCGATGGACATTTGGGCTCTTTCCATACTTTGGCTATCGTCAATACCACTGCTATAAACAGTGAGGTGCATGTGCCTTTTGAAACAGCATACCTGTATCCCTTGGATAAGTACCTAGTAGTGCAATTGCTGGGTGATAGTTAAATTTTAAAAATTTAATTTAATTAAAAATAGTTGTATTTTTTATCTTTTGAGGAACCTCCATACTGTTTTCCAAAGTGGCTGCACCAGTTTCCGTTCCCACCAGCAGTGCAAAAGAGATCCTCTTTCTCTGTGTCCTCACCAACATCTGTTGTTGCCTGAGTTGTTAATGTTAGCCATTCTGACAGGTGTGAAGTGGTATCTCATTCTGGTTTTGATTTGTATTTTTCTGATGATGAGTGATGTTGAGCATCATTTCATGTGTCTGTTGGCCATCTTCTTCTTTGGAGAAGTGTCTGTCCACATCTTTAGCCCATTTCTTCCCTGGATTATTTGTTTTTTGGGTGTTGAGTTTGATAAGTTCTCTATAGATTTTGGATACTAACTCTTTTTCTGATATGTCATTTGCAAATATCTTCTCCTAGTCCATCGGTTGCCTTTTAGTTTTGTTGATTGTTTCCTTTGCTGTGCAGAAGCTTTTCATTTTGATGAGGTTCCAATAGTTCATATTTGCTTTTGTTTCCCTTGCCTCCAGAGATGTGTTGAGTAAGAAGTTGCTGCGGCCAAAATCAAAGAGGTTCTTGCCTGATTTCTTCCTGAGGATTTTGATGGCTTCCTGTCTTACATTGAGGTCTTTCATCCATTTTGAGTTTACTTTTGTGTATGGTGTAAGAAAGTGGTCCAGGTTCTTTTTTCTGCATGTCGCCATCCAGTTTTCCCAGCACACTTGCTAAAGAGACTATCTTTATCCCATTGAATATCCTTTCCTGCCAAAAATGAGTTGGCCATACATTTGTGGGTCTGTTTCTGGGTTCTTTACTCTGTTCCATCGATCTGAGTGTCTGTTCTTGTGCCAGTACCATACTGTCTTGATGATTATAGCTTTGTAATACAGCTCAAAGTCTGGGATTGTGATGCCTCCTACTTTGGTTTTCTTTTCAATATTGTTTTGACAATAGCCACAAACCAAACTTTAGTGGAACTCTTTTGTTGTGTCTCTGGTGAAAGTGTTTCCTCTTGTTATAGAAACCAGGACTTCTAAACCCATAGTGCCTAGAGTTTCAAGAATAGGAAGCTCCAATTTCCCAATTGTATCTTAGATCCTGGACCCATGTATGCTGCCTAACAGGGACACAACACTCAATAATAATGATTTATTGTGTGTATAGTATATATCTC
>NC_043708.1:73701670-73705466 GCF_006229205.1 Suricata suricatta
TATAATGTGATAATTTGTGTTGTCATGTATCTATATTTCAATTACACTGTAATCCTTAGGGGAAATAGTTTGTCCAGAACTATAAAGAATTGTGTTGTGATTATTGAATTGATAAACTTCATATCTTTTCTTTTTTCACTACCAGTTTTACTAATACTACAGGGTAAGCCAAGTAGGATTGTCCAAGTACAGGATTATTTGAATAAAGTCTGGAAATGCTGCAAAAAAAAAAAAAACTTTTCCAGATCAATGCTATTTTATACATATTTTAATACATAAGTTTGAGTGCTATTCCTGTTACAGAATATTTCCTCCAGAAACAGGAGTGATCTGCCTGACATCATGCTTCCTTATTAGTGACAGAAGGTACAAGATTCAATAATTTTCCTTTACATTGAAAGGATATCCGGACATGCCACCAACCATTAAACTCCTAAAGTTTTTTCAAATTCAACTGAGGATAACTGACAAACAAAACTATATATATTTAAAGTTTATATGTGATGACCTAATACACACATGTATTGTGTAATGATTATCAAATTAACACATCCATAACCTCACATAGGTAACTCTTGGGTGTGTGTGTGTGTGTCTCTGTGGGTGGTAAAAATGCTTTAGATATACTTTTAGCAACTTTCAAGTACACTTGTTAACTATAGTCACCACACTGTACATTAGATCTTCTAAACCTACCTTTCTATAACTGAAAGTTATAGGGTGTATCCTTTGACGTACCTGTATCTCCCCATTTCTACCTCCCCCAAACTTCTTGCAACCACTGTGGCAGCCATTTCTGTGTCTATGAAATCAGCTTTAAAAAAAAAAAAAGGTATTCCACACATAAGTGATACTGTACATTATTTGTCTTTCTCTACCTGGCTTATATCTGTTAGAATAATGCCCTCCAGGCTCATCCATGTTATCACAAATGGCAGGCTTTGCCTTTTATGGCTAAAGACTCCATTTGTATATATACCACATTTTCTTAATTCAACATATGTTGAAAGAATTTACATTGTTTTCATATCTTAGGTACTGTAATAATGCTGAAGTGAAGATGGGTATGCAGATACCTCTTCAAGACACTGATTTCATTTCCTTTCAATATGCATGCAGAAGTAGAATTGCTGGATCATGTGGTAGTTCCTTATTCAGCTTTTTGATAAACCACCATATTGTTCTTTGTAAACTTTCATCTTTACTGTAAATTAGCAGCTGTACCAATTTTCATGTCAATCAACAGTGTACAGGGTTCCCTTTTCTCCACATCTTTACTAGCATTTATTTGCCTTATTTTTTTTTTGTAATAGCCATACTAACAGGTATGAAGTGATACCTCATTGTGGTTTTGATTTGCATTTCCTCATGATTAGTGATGGTGAGCACTTTCTCCTGCACATATTGTCCATTTATATGTCTGTTTTTGGAAAATGTCTATTCAAGTCCTTTGCCTTTTTTTAAATTGGAATAATTACTTTTTTGTTATCACTTATATGAGTTTCTCATTATTATGTATAATAACCCCTTATCAAATATGTGATTTGCAACTATTGTCTGCCATTCTACCAGTTACTTTTTCAATTTATTGTTTCTTTGCTGTGTAGAAGCTCTTTATATTGGTTTCTTCCCAGTTGTTTATTTTAGCTTTTGTTACCTATTTGGTATCTTATCCAAGAAATGATTGCCAAGATCAATGTCAAAGACCATTTGCCCTGTGTTTTTGTCTACATTTTACTCTTTGATCCATAACTTGAAATCCTAAAATTTTAATGATGTGCAATTTTCTCATTCTTTACACAATTTATTCTCTCCTTTGACAACACATATGTAATACCAAAGGATGAATGTACTTGCCACTTCTTCCTTATCTGGTTGGATGGCATGATGTCATTACTATAATAGATAATTATGACATATAAAATATCCAGATGGCCTAGATCTTTTCAACTATATGACAAAGGGTAAAATTGTAAATACTTACTTACAGCCATTCCATAAAAATCCTGTTTCTAATCTCCTTTCTGAAAGAGATGAAAAAAAATTGATGCGATCAAAGATCACATATCGTATGGCTAAGGCCATGTTA
The DNA here is from genome assembly GCF_006229205.1 of Suricata suricatta. NCBI lineage: Eukaryota > Metazoa > Chordata > Mammalia > Carnivora > Herpestidae > Suricata > Suricata suricatta. The sequence goes on from NC_043708.1 coordinate 73,703,760, forward strand.
ATCTGCTCTTGCAAAGGTACCACCCTTGGTAAAACAACTGCAGTTAAGTCTGTCACAAGGGAGAGTTTACAATAGTCTGTTGTCATTTTCCAGGATTGGCCTGACTTTTACAGGAGTCACAGTGTGAATTAAATGCACAAAGGATGGGGATTACCATTCCAATATTGTTTGCTTATTTTATTGCTACCACTATCCTTACAGAATATAATGTACTTTTTGAAATACTGTCTGGACATGTGGATGTATCAGTCTCGACACCTTCCCCTCTCCAGTCGCTGAAACCCACAGGGCACAGAAACAGTGGGGGGTGGGGGGGGTTGTATCAAGTACCAAGTATATCCATTCAAATCATACATCAAGGAAGTGGTGTGATGATCATGGGATGGGAGGGGGTATCATTTAGTGGACTCACTATACACCAGATCTAGACCAGGACTCTGTATGTGGTTAACTCCCAAATATCTTCATTCAAACAAAAGGGCCACAGTGACCCTTTAGGAATTTGAGTATGGTAATGGTAGAAACTACGATTTTGAAATGATAAGGAAGTGCTCAATGCTAATGACAGTTTACCAGATAAAAAGGAATACCTAAGAGACATAAACCTCTGTCTTTAAATAGACCCATAGGAAATAACTGAACGAGTAGAATATCTTCAGAAAATCAAATGCAAAACTGATTTGAAAGTGAATGAGCGGTGACATGGCAACCATGGTTTCTGGTGCCTCGCTCTCTGGTAATTTCTGTTCTGCTCCTGGGCTAATTGCAGTCACCCCTCATTTCTTGGGTCATAGCTAGTGCACCAGAGATATGAGAAGCAATGATGTTGGTAATTCACTCTAGCTTTAACTTCTACAACTCTAACATAAAATTACTAATTTTATACACTGCCAGATAGAGGAGTCTGATAAGGACACAAAGGAAGCAGAAAAAAGGAGAAATAAGAATCAAACAAAGTAGGAACAAAGAGAAATAAAATCAACTTAAAATATAGTAAGCAGATGGAAGATAGTATAAATGCATAGTTTGTCAATAGAATAATCTGTCTGGTATACAAAAAACATAAAACTTTATTATTTACTCAATTACAGGGTGTGCTTCTAACCATGTAAGTGACAAAAGCACATATGATTTGGTTTTTAACACTGATGTATCGACTATCAAAGAGTAATATCGCTTCTAAATTAGTGGTGAAATAGATATCATAATATCATAGATAGTACTTCCCTAGGCATATAACAGGTCCTAAGTGTTGAGTTCATTTTTCTGAAATTGTAAAATGTCTTTTCTACAACCACCATGATGGATAGCCTATGATTTCATATCTTCATAGCCATCAGTTCATGAGATCTTCCAGTAACGCACCAGATGACCACACAATCTCCTCATTGCTACTTTCATCTCTTTGTTCCTGAATGTATAGATGACTGGATTCAGAAAAGGAGTGATAAATGCATCAAAAATAGCAAGATACTTATCCAGGTGTGATGTGGGAGAAGGCCACGTGTAGAAAAACATCAGTGGCCCAAAGAATAAAACCACCACAGTGATATGAGCTGACAGTGTAGAGACAGCCTTGGGTGAACCACCAGAGGAATGTTTCCAAACAGTAAACAAAATGAAGATGTACGAAATGACCAGCAAGATAAAAGAGCCCACAGAAATGAGCCCACTATTCACAGTAACCATGAACTGCAGTTCTTGGGT
>NC_043708.1:73705566-73708078 GCF_006229205.1 Suricata suricatta
CCCATGAATTAGTGAGTCCCAGGAACACAAACTCTGATACTATCGACTGATTCCTTCCATCCATCGCCTCAGACACCAGGATGAGTCTTCATGCTACCTAAAGGAAGAAAGAAACTTAAAAACAATTGCCTAGGCAAGTATTAGTGTTCACAAAAGGAAGCCTACGGGCCATAAAAACAGTTATTGTATTAACCACTCATGCAGCCAAATAAGCTTCATCCCATTCACATTGGTCTTCACATTGGAGGAAGCAGCCGGTGCCCAATGCCAGTGTGGATCCACAACTGCTACAACTAACTGAATCCCACCTCTGGCCCTGTTTCCCTTCTGCTTTCTTCTACTGCCACTCTTGCTATTTACACCTGCCCTGCATTCTACTTCATTAACATACAAGGTCAACTTCAAATGCTTTTGACTACAATTTCTTATAAATGAATAGGATTTCACCCACTTGTGTGAGTCACTTAACAATTCCTCATGCACAGCATATAACTTTCAAAGTTTCTTTTCTGTTATTCCTATTGCTTAATTAGTCTTTAAACGTTTCTCTTCTTTCCACATTCCAAACTTCTCATTCTATTCTCTAATGTCCCCATGCAAATTTTCCCTCCTCTGTGAAATCTACCAAAGCTGCCAAAGTGTATACCCTCTCTGCACTGTTAGGATTTATTTCACTCTATATCTCATGATTATGTACATTTCCATCTCTCAAATTAACGTGTAGTTTCTTGAGTACAGGCATCGTTTTAGTTCATATGGATATCCCTGATCTCCATCACAATCACCAGTGTTGATTCACACAGCCAATTACTTAATGAGAGCATCACACTCTCTGAATGAAGGAAAAAATTAAATGGACTGAAGAATTACCCTGGAGTTAAGAAAGTTTATCATAATTCACTGAAGTTCATATTAATAGTGTATTTTGTGGTATCAATCAGGAATTATCAGAGGATCCCTCTCTCTCTCTGTCTCTCCCTTACTTGCATATATGTGCTCTCTCTCCCAAAATGAATAGACTTTAAAAAAAGAAATAGAGATGGGGCACTAGGGTGTCTCAGTCTGTTGGGTGTCCAGCTTCAGGTCAGGTCATGGCTCATAGTTTGTGGGTTCAAGCCCCACTTTGGACTCTGTGGCCAGCTCAGAGCCTGGAGCCTGCTTCAGATATTGTGACCCTCTCTCGCTCTGCCCCTCCCTTGCTCATGCTCTGTCTCTCTCTATCTCTCAAGAATAAATAAAAAACACTAAATAAAGTAGAAAACAAAAAAAAATTTTAAGAAATAGAGACACATGCTCATTGAGTCCCCAAAGATAAGAACTCTGCCACATAAAAGCAGTCTCTTTTCTTTTCAAAATACATTTGGAAGGGATAAAAGAAAAACAGGAAAAGAACTGGGTGAAAACAGCAACCAATATATGGGTCTGCAGTGAGAGAGGGTCATAACTGAATTATAAAGGGCAGAAAAAGAATGAAGGGGCAACAGGCAAATCGCAGCATAGAAACATAGGAGAAAATTACAGTTCTTTAAAGATTAAAAAACTGTCAGACATAAATCATCAAAGGTCCAATTCAGTGGTGGTTTTTGATTGAGTACAACTTCATGTTATACCAATGAAACAATTTATATACAACAAGATATACCCAGGTACTTGCACATTATCACAGAGTTTATTGATGGGAGGGTTCACAGAGGATCAAGAATGCCTGGCTCCCAATGGAAGTTATTTGCCTTAAATAGAACTCTGTACCCATTCTATATGTATTCATTATCTATTTCTACGGTAACAAATTACTGGAAACTTGTTAGTTTTTCTTAATGTTTATTTTTGAGAGAGAGAAAGAGAGACAGAGAGAGACAGAGAGAGAGAGACTGAGACAGAGCACTGGCGAGGTAGGGACAGAGAGAGGGAGACACAGAATCCAAAGACGTCTCCAGGCTCAGCAGTCAGCACAGAGCCTCACACGGTGCCTGAACTCACAGACTACGAGATCATGACCTGAGCTGAAGTCAGACACTTAACCGACTGAGCCACCCAGGCGACCCAACCCTGGTAGTTTTAAAAGACGCCAATGTGAGATCTCACAGTTCTGAAGATGAGAAGGCCAAAATGGGTCTCCCAAGCTAAAATCAAGGTGTCAGCAGAGCTGCATTCCTTCCAAAAGACCTAGGAGACAATCCATGACCTTCCCTCTTCCAAGAATACCTGCATTCTTTGCTTCATGACCCCTTCCTCCCTCTTCCTGGTACTGCACTCAACAAATGTCATCACATCTCCTCTCTGACTCTGTCCATCCTGCCTTCCTCTTGTAAGGTAGGTTCCATGTGATTACATGGGGCTGATCCAGACAATCCAGGATAATTTGCCCATCTGAAAATTCTTAATCACATTGACAAAGTCCCGTGTGCCATGTAAAGTAACCTATTCGTGGGGCTCAGGGATTAAGACATGGGCCCCTTCCAGGACCTTGTTCTATACACACAACTTCTCACAAGTGAATAAATATTTTCAT
>NC_043708.1:73708178-73728073 GCF_006229205.1 Suricata suricatta
AAACGGGGTATATACTTTAGTCCTGAGTGGTCCTCTGAATGACTTTGAAATGACTTTTGGTCATGAATTTTAGTAAATATTTTTGAGGAACCACAATGCCAAGCACCATTCCACCCATTTGAGGATACAGCATAGAGAAGATTTCCTGCTTCTCTGAAGTCGATATTCATGTCAGAAAATGCAATTTTGGTCTGCTACATACAGATTTCCCTTCTCTAGAAAGGATAAGAACACTTGAAGAAACGCTGTAATTCATCAAATACTGGGGAGTCTCAAACACCCTGCTTCTCTCAAGTTCAATTTCCACCTCCACAGAGTCTCTTCTCAGTAGTCTGACTTATTTTATATGAATTTTTACATGTATGTATCAAACTAATTTTTCAGTGGCTTTCAAATGAGTATACATGGAATTTATATCCTCAAATATATTATAAGATGCTTGGGGCAAATTTTGTGTTTCAGAGTTGTTTGTACTGACTGGAGAGCAGCTCAGAAATTGTGTTGGCTATACTTTGTAACATACATTCATTCATTCACCAAATATTTATGTGGCAGTTATCAGAAATTTTAAGTAAGAGCCATTTAAACCATTAAATGATTTGACTTAATAAAACCATACCTCCATATCACAAAATGTGAACTCACTAATAAAATTTTTCTAGGAATATGCAGAAAAATAAGGCAAAAAAAAAAAAAAAAACGTTGCTTCTGATCACTAAGGAAAATGGTGTGTTAGCCAAAACATTCCCGAGGCTTCCTTGGAAGTAGGAATAATGAGAATATACTATACTATAAGATGAAAATATAAGTGGTGCTTCCTCCAAATTGTAATGTGAACAGCAAAAACTAACAAGTGAGAAGGTAAAAGAAATGCTGCTAAACCTGATTATTAATAAATTTTTAAGGAATAGAGTGAGCAAAATCAGAAAGGGGGTATTGGGTCATTCAGGAAAAAAACCTATGTGGTCTTTTAAAGTTTATATAAAAACAGTCTGGCACAAGGACAAATGGATAGTTTCAGGGAAAAAGAAACAAATACTTTTTAAAAATCAAAAAGGAAACTGACAGAAATGACAAGGGAGGCAATAGGAAACTGGGTTTTTAAATGCAGCAGATGTTCAAGATGGTCAATTAGATGGGAAAAAATATGATAAACAGTAAGAAATGGTAGACTGGGAGCCTGTTCAGATATACAATCTCAAAAGCCCCAGTGCTCAGAATTCCTTCCTACCAGCACCTAGCATTAGAGTTGCTTTCTTTTTGACTAACATACTAGTTTTGACTAACCTAGTTTTACTTACATTACGAAGGGAAAGGTGCTTCATTAAGCTATTAGAGACAAACCAGTAAGTTACCAGATGGCTTTCCTTAGCCGAGATATTTTGCATGCAAGAAATAAGTTTCACAATGAAGAATAACTGATTCATTTATACCTCATCCAATACCAAAGAAGGATGAGGTTGGATAGGTTGCTGCAGAAGTCAGGGAAAAACACAGATGTGCTCAGGAGGAGAGGGCCAGACCCCAGGAATGAGAGCAAATGCTGAGAAAAGGATAAATGGGTTCAAAGAAAAAATGTACCTACTTTACATCCCTTCAAGAATAAAAAAGAAAAATTAATACAAATAATATATAGGAGATCTGGAAACTTACCCAGCTCCTCTCTTCAAGTATTCACATTTCTTGAGTGTTTCTTAATGGCTTCTAGAGAAAGGTACTAGTTTCAGTTACTTTGAGACATTGCAGACCTTCCATGGAAACAGGGCTGCTCCTCTAAGACCATTGCCATTAGAAGATATTCCACTTTGGGTTCTCTGCTTCTAGTCTAGATATTTCTCTCACGAATCATGACAAGAAGTATAGCCATCATTTATTTAGGCTATGTAAATGATCATGGTATGCAGTAAATTCAGATTCTGCAGCATTTAATGGAATCATCATTTAATGTCTTGATTTATATGAAATTAGTATGGGGTAACCTCTTAAAATAGACTCATGGGAATTTTACATTTTAAATTTTTGTAAGGGGAGGCGGTGGGGACAGAGAGATGCTCATTATCCCTAAATAATAAAATCACTCAGTTGGAAGAGATCAAAAAATGTGTTCTGATCCAGTTCTTTTCTTTGGTTTCTCCACTCAGGACATGTTGGTTTCTCTACAGTTTACCTGGTTAGAATATTCATTTTCTTCCTTGGTGTTCTGCTTTTTATTAACATATCAGTCCAATGGCTCATCCTTATAAGAAAATCTCTCATTCTTTCAAGTAAACTGATGTCCACTTGATTGTTTCTCTGCGGATATAAAGACATTGTCAGAACTTTTTCAGTAAATGTCTATTATCCTTGATCTTAGTAAAAAGCAAATAAACATCACTCATCTGTACCCTCTAGATTAACCACCTCTAGTCCTTTAGTCTTCCTTCATAGGATCATCTTCTATCCCTTCATCTTTGATGCTCTGACTAACCACTGCCATTTCACCACCAAACTTCTCACTATAATGACCTAGAAAAAAATTCAAACAAATGTTTAAAGAATATAAACAAAAACAAGAGGTTTGAATACTAACTGTTAAATATGATATATTTAGTTCCCTACTTTTTCTCCATCCTTTCTACCACCTAGTTTTAACCTGTACTACATTACTTTAGTTTAAAGTGAGTTAGATCCCTACATATTTTTCTTCTAAGCAGGTTTTCTATTTTCCTTTCTCCTTCTTGATTCTATGAAATTGGGGGTGTTTTTAATGTCACTTATCACTTATACCTAATGAACTTTCTCTTCTTTCTGAGTTCCCTAAAAGTAAAGGTAAAGCAAGCTTGTTATGATGACAGCACACATATTTGTATTTACTGTGAGTACTAACAATTCTCCCTAAAGACCCCTTGGCAACGTTAACAACTCAGCCTGCATTCTGGTCCTGACCTCAGTGTGGACTCCAAACTCTGTAGTGTATCTCCATTCTCACCCCCTGAATCTCCAAGGCATTTCCATGTTCTAATTAAAACTTAAGGTTAATTCAGTTTTTCATGTTTGACAACCATTCATATTTATTTCCTGCTCTACTCATCATCTCCCCACCACTAATACATGTTTCTTCCTGCTTCTGGGCCAAAGTGTAATTGAAATAAACACAGGAAAGCCATTACCTGAGGGTTCCTTGTGACTATAGTTTACCTAGTTTGATCTTCCTCCTGTTGTCAGTTTCACTCCATTCTTCCCTTGGAGCTAGTCCCAGACTATTGTCTCAAGCATACAGGGGTATATAAAACGTATCTATATATGGAAAACATAGCTAATTAACCTAACTGAAGGATAGTGACCAACTAATGTTAGCCTGACTTGGGATTGCAAAACTAAAGTCAATTAGTCAAGGAAATTGCCTCCTAAAAATATATTCATTGTGATTAAAGCAAGAAAGGTAAGTGTTATAAATGAGTCAGTCAAGGGGCAAATGACACTAGAGTATTTAAGAAGATCATCTCTGGGGCACCTGGGTGACTCAGTCTGTTAAGCCTCCGACTTCAGCTCAGGTCATGATCTCACGTTCGTGGGTTCAAGCCCCACGTCAGACTCTATGCTGACAGCTCAGAGCCTGGAGCCTGCTTCTGATTCATGCCCCCCTCTCTCTCTGCCCCTCCCCACTCTTGCTCTGAATCTCTCTGTCTCAAAAATAAATAAAACATTTTAAAAAACTAAAAAAAAAAGATCATCTCTGTTATATGTTTTGCCATTTTAAATCTTACCATGAATAATAAAAGCATCTTTAGATAATTTGATAATATTTGCTTTCCAAGCAAGAAATTTGTGCAAATTACATAGAACAGCTTGATAAGTATCAATTTTCTCTGTATATAAAAGATGTAGGGAACTGAAAGAAAAAGCTAAAAATTTTTAGGTAAAGAAGTAGCTACACAAGTAACATCTCATGAGTCACTTCTCTCTCATTAGGATCACATAATAAACCAACTGAGCAAGTTTAACATCACTAAGGATGATGTGTATATCATATACCCCAGGTATGATTTATAGTATTCTTTTTATAAAAAAAAAAAAAACCTAGAACCCCTGTCAAATTATGAAGAAAAACTTCATGAAAAAACAAACTGAGGGACATTCTACAAAATATCTGATGAATGTTCCTGAAAGCTGTCTACATGTGAAAAACAAGGTAAGACTATGAAATTCAAGAAGCCAGAGATTGCTAAGGAGTCACGATAGCTAAATTTCTTGATGTATCCTTGATTGAACACTAGAAAGAAGAGGGTAACATGGAAAAACTGGTGAAATCCGAAATATGTCTATTAGTTAATAGGAATGTACCACTGTCGATCTCTCCATGTATCACAGAAATGTAAAATGATAACTTCAGAAGAAACTGAAACTGATACTGGGTTAAGGCTGTATAGGAACTGCCTGGACTACCTTTGCAACTTCTCTATAAATCAAAAATTATCCCAAAATAAAAGCTCTATTTAAAGGAACCAAAGGGGGTAACTGGATGGCTCAGTCTTTTAATCATCCAACTCTTGATGTTGACTCAGATGACAATCTCACAGTTTCGAGCCCCTCATGGAGCCCTGCATAGAACTTTGAGCAGGGCTCACACTCACAGTGTGGAGCCTGCTTGGGATTCTCTCTCTCTCCCTCTTTCTGCTCCTTCCCCAATCTCTCACTTTCTCTCAATAAATAAACTTTTAAAAATATAAAAGTGAGTTGGGGCGCCTGGGTGGCTCAGTCGGTTAAGCCTCCGGCTTCAGCTCAGGTCAGATCTCACGTTCGTGGGTTCGAGCCCCGCGTCAGGCTCTGTGCTGACCGCTAGCTCAGAGCCTGGAGCCTGCTTCCAATTCTGTGTCTCCCTCTCTCTCTGCCCCTCCCCCTCTCATGCTCTGTCTCTCTCTGTATCAAAAATAAATAAAACATTAAAAAAAATTTTTTTAAATATAAAAGTGAGTGAAACAAAAGACCAAAAAGAAATGTAAAAATGGGACCAAATACATTTATTAAGTGAAAACCATTCAGAAATATTCAATGAAATTCTGCTATTTGATGAATGGACATTCGAGATAGAGAATGAATAATATACTGGTACATATCAGTCAAAACTCAACAGTACAATGGAGATGTAAGACTTAGCAAATGAGGAAACAGGATCCAAAATGATAGTTGGCAGCAAAGGACTCAGAGCCTGGCAACCTAAACTCTGGATTTAGGTCTTCCATATAGGCCCTTTATGATCTTGAGCTAATTAACTAATTTTCCGGTACCTGAAACTTTTTAAGATAGGAAAAATCTATGAGATTATCTTTACTTGAAAACTTAAAAAGTATATGACCTTCCCTAATTTAATTTTAATAATTTTCCAAGTTACTGCAAGTGCTCTGTAAACTATTATCTTTCAGCTCTAAGGTATCTTCCTGAACTCAGGATACAGGCACTAACTAAGGCTCTGCAAACTCATTTCTTTCTTACCAGCTCTACCATTAGAGGACACTAGAGGGAGACTGCAAGCCTGGAAGAGGAAGAGGGGACTTCCTTGCTCCTTCCTCTTTGCTGCCTGTGGGCTTCCTCTGCTCACTGTGTCTGTGAGCATCACCCAACCTCACTGTTCACCTCAGCAACCTTGACTTCTTTCCAGAACAGCAGCTGTGTTCTGACTTAGAGGCACTTACCTCATCACACCCTCCTCAGGAACACCTGTGTTAGCCAGCAGCACCCTTTCCTCAGGGGTGGTGTCCTTGCCTTCGTCTGGGCTCAGAGACTCTAGCAGCAGCCCCTCTTCAGATATTTGAGTTTCAACTCCTCAGGTTCTTCTTCCAAGATTTTAATAATGTTTTCTTTAAGCTTTACTAATTCTAACTGCTACCCTTTATTTTCTATCCCTAGGGGTGACAGCTATTTTCTTCAAATGCTATGTCTGTGGTATCTCAGGGATTATTCTTTTTCAAATAACTAGTTAACAGTTTTGATTTAGTTAATCATTCTTTATAGCAAACATTTTTTTTCATAATAACTGCTGTGTTACTATCTTCTTATTTGGCCCTGAAAAGCCAGATTAGCAATAGAACATATCAGCTGTATGATAGGAAACGTAACATGAAGTAAAATTTAACATGTATCCTTAAACTGAGATAGACTATTTAACATGGGAAAACGAGAAAATTAAAAATATAGAGGCACCTTGGTGGCTGAGATGATTAACTGTACCACTCTTGATCTCTGCTCAGGAAATTACCCTGCAGGTTCATAAAATTGAACCCAGTGTCGGGCTCTGTACTGGGCTTGGAGCCTGCCTGGGATTTTCTCTATCCCTCTCTCTCTGTGCCTACTCCTGCTTGTGCAAATCAATCTCCCAAAATAAATAAATAAATACTTTTTTTAATGAAAAATAAAGCACATATTGTCTTTCAAAAGAGATTGATTAACATTGGTACTAATTCTATCTGACACCATATACAGGCATGACCACTGGTGAGATAAGAAATCCATGACCTGAATCCCTTACATAAAGAGTCCAGGGAATGACATCACAGCTCAACCTCCACATAATCTCTATTAGATCCCATCTATGGAATGCTATGTAACCATTTATGATGCTGAAGTTGACCTAAATGTACATAGACAGAATAGATCGGAGAAATGGGGGCAATATCTTGCATTCCTCTTATCCCGTCTGGCTTTTTAATTTTTTACATAAATAAATTACATATATAAATTTACATATTTTTATTTTTTTATTTATTTTTAATAGTTTATTGTTAAATTGGTTTCCATATAACACCCAGTGCTCTTCCCCACAAGTGCCCTCCTCCATTACCACCACCTACCTTCCCCCTCCCCCACCCCCTTCAACCCTCCGTTCGTTTTCAGTATTCAATAGTCTCTCAAGTTTTGCATCCCTCTCTCTCCCCAACTCTCTTTCCCCCTTCCCCTCCCCATGGTCCTCCGTTAGGTTTCTCCTGTTAGACCTGTGAGCGAAAGCATATGGTATCTGTCCTCCGCCTGACTTATTTCACTTAGCATGACACCCTCGAGGTCCATCCACTTTGCTACAAATGGCCAGATTTCATTCTTTCTCATTGCCATGTAGTACTCCATTGTATATATATACCACAGCTTCTTGACAAGCTATCCTAAAATTTATATGGAACCACAAAAGACCCCGAATAGCCAAAGTAATATTGAAGAAGAAAACCAAAACAGGAGGCATCACAATCCCAGACTTTAGCCTCTACTACAAAGCTGTCATCATCAAGACAGTATGGTATTGGCACAAAAACAGACACATAGACCAATGGAATCAAATAGAGAACCCAGAACTGGGCCCACAAATGTACAGCCAATTAATTTTGACAAAGCAGGAAAGAGTATGCGATGGAAAAAGACTGCCTCTTTAGCAGGAGGTGCTGGGAGAGCTGGACAGCAACATGCAGAAGAATGAAACTAGACCACTTTCTTACACCATACACAAAAATAAACTCAAAATGGATGAAGGACCTGAATTTGGGACAGGAAACCATCAAAACCCTCGAGGAGAAAGTAGGAAACACCCTCCTTAACCTCAACCGTAGCAATTTCCTACTCGACACATCCCCAAAGACAAGGGAAATGAAAGCAAAAATGAACTATTGGGACCTCATTAAGATCAAAACTTCTGCACTGCAAAGGAAACAATCAAGAAAACTAATAGGCAACTGACAGAATGGGAAAAGATAGTTGCAAACGACATATCAGATAAAGGGCTAGTATCCAAAATCTACAAGGATCTCACCAAACTCCACATCCAAAAAATGAATAATCCAATGAAGAAATAGGCAGAAGATCTGAACAGACACTTCTCCAAAGAAGACATCCAGATGGCCTACAGGCACATGAAACAATGCTCAACATCACTCATTACCAGGGAAATACAAATCAAAACCACACTGAGATACCACCTCACGCCAGTCAGCGTGGCTAAAATGAACAAATCAAGAGACTATAGATGCTGGTGAGGATGTGGAGAAATGGGCACCCTCCTACACTGTTGGTGGGAAAGTAAACTGGTGCAGCCACTCTGGAAAACAGTATGGAGGCTCCTCAAAAAACTATCAGTAGAACTCCCCTATGGCCCAGCAATAGCACTGCTGGGGATCTACCCAAGGGATACAGAAGTCCTGACACATAGGGGCACATGTACCCCAGTGTTCATAGCAGCACTGTCAACAATAGCTGAATCATGGAAAGAGCCTAAATGTACATATTAAAAATAGACAATGCCTAGATTTATATATTAAAAAGTTAATAATAGTTACCCCTAACAAGTAGGAAATTGTGCAGGAAAGGGATCTTATACTTTTCACTTTATAAGCTCTTACCTACTATCTTGCTTTTTCTGCAGTAAACATATATCAATTTCACTTTTACAAAAGGGTCCATGTATGTGGATATGAAAAATTATACAATTCCTATGTCTGGAGATTTAAAATTTCAAGGGTATTATCATACTGTATCTTCTAAGTTATAGCAAACATGAAAGCCACACTAATATTTTCACTAACTCTGTTACTACACTCCTCCCTGTACCTCCCAGTCTTAACTGAACTACCTCCTCTTCCCTGGACTGGCATCATATGGTATTTACCCCTGCCTCACACGCACACTCAAATACTCCAGGCCATGGCTTCCCTCCACAATCTTCACCGTGCCTGCAATGCCTGGGCCTTCATTACATCCCTCTTGTTCTTCCCATTCCTCAACAGCTCACTCTGCAAAACTCTTTATCAAGTCCTTTTTCATACTCTTACTTTACATATGTGTGGTGTAGACAAATTTTTCTTATAGTGTGGTAACAAAACCAAAAACATTAACAATTATATCATCCTATTACTGCTCTAACAAAGACTGGTATTTAATTCTTTGTTGCTCTACATAAAGATTTTTTAATGTGTTTAAAATATCTTTTTAGACTTTTCATTGATGATGGGATAAATGATATTCACATTAATAAAAATCAGCTCAACCTGGAATCAGATTCTTTTCATAGGGATTATCACCAGTAACCTCCCCAAGGATGCAGTTTACCCAAACAAATGATTGATTCTAAATTACACTCCTGGAAGCTGACAGTCACTCCACCCATGCTTCCAAATACCACTCAGTCCAAACTTTTTTCAGTTTTTACACAAGACCTTAATTTCTCTTCCTCCCAAAAGCAGATGATATTTTTAAAGCATCTGCATAGCTCAAACTAAGGTAATTCCTAGTGTTGGTAAAAAGTTGGAAGACAGGATGGTACATACACTCATTGATGGCCCTGCTTCCTAGCCAATCTTTCACTTTCTGCCTGTACTGAAAACTTGAGGTTTCTAGGGGCCATACTTGGTATCAGTTTCCACTTTTAAGCAAAAGCAGAATAATAGTTAACTCTGATCTTTTGCATGAAAGCAAAGTGAAACTGTCCTTTCCTACAAAAGGAAAAGAGGTTAATAATGGTGATCAGCAACTAAATTCCAGTGTGCTTTTGTAGTTCCTGAGTCCCACTCTGTTCAACACACACATGCACGCACACACACACACACACACACACACACACACACACACACCATTGACCTCTGCCTGCACCTCCATCACAAACCTAGAATGTAAGAAATGAGAGCTACCTCAGAGATCCTTAGTGACCAGTTGACTGCCTTCTCTCCTCTAGTCTGGCCAGCACAGAGGGCAAACAAATTATAAATAACATGGGCTCACTTCCAATTCAAGCAATCATGACAATTCTGGAATTTTTTTTTCATTTTTGTTTATAATTTACATCCAAGTTAGTTAGCATATAGTGCAGTAATGATTCCAGAAGTAGAATCCAATGAGTCATCCCCTTCATATAACACCCAGTGCTCATCCCAAAAGTGTCTTCTTTAATGGTCCTTGCCCATTTAGCCATTCCCCCAACCACAATCCCTCCAGCAACACTCTGTTCTCTATGTTTAAGAGTCTCTTATGTTTTATCTCCCTCCCTGTTTCTATATTTTTTTTTTGCTTCCCTTCCCTTATGTTCATCTGTTTTGTATCTTAAACTCCATATATGAGGAAATTCATATGATATTTGTCTTTCTCTGAATAATTTCACTTAGCATTATACACTGTAGTTCCATCCATGTTGTTGCAAATGGCAAGATTTTGTTCTTTTTTATTTCAAGTAATACTCCATTGTGTGTGTGTATGTGTGTGTGCGTATCACATCTTCATTATCCATTCATCTGTCAATGGATATTTGAGCTATTTCCATACTTCGGCTATTGTTGATGGTGCTGCTATAAATTTTGGGGTGCATGTGCCCCTTCAAAACAGCATACCTGTATCCCTTGGATAAATACCTAGTAGTGTAATTGCTCGGTTGTAGGGTAGTTCTATTTTTAAGTTTTTGAGGAAACTCCCTACTGTTTTCCAGGGTCACTGCACCAGTTTGCATTCCCACCAGCAGTGCAAAAGGGTTCCTCTTTCTCTGCATCCTCACCAACATCTGTCATTGCCTGAGTTGTTCATCTTAGTCATTCTGATTTGTATGAGGTGGTGTTTGTATTTCCATGAAGATGAGGGATGTTGAACATTTTTTCATGTGCCAGCCATCTGGATGTCTTTGGAAAAGTGTCTATTCATGTCTTCTGTCCATTTCTTCACTGAATTATTTGCTTTTTGGGTGTTGAATTTGATAAGTTCTTTATAGATTTTGGATACTAACCCTTTATCTGATATGTCACTTGCAAATATCTTTTCCCATTCCATCAGTTGCCTTTTGGTTTTGCTGATTATTTCCTTCGCTGTGTAGAAGTTATTTACCTGGATGAAGCCCCAGTAGTTAATTTTTGCTTTTGTTTTCTTTGCCTCTTGAGACATGTCAAGTAAGAAGTTGCTGTGGCCAAGATCAAAGAGGTTTTTGCCTTATTTTTCCTTGGGGATTTTGATGGTTTCCTGTCTTAGGCTTAAGTCTTTCATCCTTTTTGAGTTTATTTTTGTATATGGTAAGAAAATGGTCTAGGTTCATTCTTATGCATGTCACCATTTGCTGAAGAAACTGTCGAGTTTTCCCAATACCATTTGCTGAAGAGACTGTCTTTATTCCATTGGATATTGTTTCCTGCTTTGTCAAAAATTAGTTAACCATATGTTTGTGGGTCCATTTCTGGGTTTTCGATTCTGTTCCTTTGATCTATGTGTCTGTTTTTGTGCCAGTACCACTGTGTCTTGATGATTACAGTTTTATAATACATCTTGAAGTCTGGGATTATGATGCCTCCAGCCTTGGTTTTCTTTTTCAGGATTTCTTTGGATATTCAGGGTCTCTTTTGGTTCCACAAAAATTTTAGGATTGTTTGTTCTAGCTCTCTGAAGAATGCTGGTGTTATTTTTATAGGGATTGCATTCAATATGTAGATTGCTTTAGGTAGTATCAACATTTTAACAATATTTGTTCTTCCAGTCCAGGAGAATGGAATATTTTTCCCTTTTATGTGTGTGTCTTCTTCATTTTCTTTCATAAGCTTTCTATAGTTTTCAGTGTCTGGATATTTAACCTCTTTGGTTAGGTTTATTCCTAGGCATTTTATGGTTTTTGATGCAATTGTAAATGGGATCAATTCCTTGATTTCTCTTTCTGCTGCTTCAATATTGGTATATAGAAATGCAACCTATTTCTGTACATTGAAATTTTTAAACTATTTATTTTCGAGAGAGAGACAGAGTGTGAGCAGGGGAAGGGCAGAGAGAGAGGGAGACACAGAATCCAAAGCAGGCTCCAGGCTCGAAGCTGTCAACACAGAGCCTAATGTGGGGCTTGAACCTACAGACTGTGAGACCATGACCTGTGCTAAAGTTGGACACTCAAATGACTGAGCCAACCAGGCACCCCTGTACATTGATTTTATATCCTGCAACTTTACTGAATTAACAGATCAGTTCTAGGAGGTTTTTGGTGGAAACTTTTGGGTTTTCCATATAGAGTATCATGTCTGTGGAGACTGAAAGTTTGACTTCCTCTTTGCTGACTTGGATACACTTTTATTTCCTTGTGTTGTCTGATTGCTGAGGCTAGAACTTCCAATACTATGTTAAGTAACAGTGAGAGTGGACATCTCTGTCATGTTCCTAACCTTAGGGGGAAAGCTCTCAATTTTTCCCCATTGAGGATATTAGCAGTGGATCTTTTGCAGATAGCTTTTATGATCTTGAGGTATGATCCTTCTATCCCTACTTTCTTGACGGTTTTTATCAAGAAAAGATGCTATCTTTTGGCAAATGCTCTCTCTGCATCCATTGAGAAGATGATGTGGTTCTTCTGCCTTTTATTCATGTGATGTATCTCATTGATTATTTTGTGGATATTGTACCAGCCCTATGTCCCAAGTATAAACCCCACTTGATCATGGTGAATAATTCTTGTAATGTATTGCTGGATCCGATTGGCTAGTAGTATCTTGAGAATTTTTCATCCATGTCATGAAGGAAGTTGGTCTGTAATTAATTCTCTTTTTGAGTGCAGTCTTTGTCTGGTTTTATAATCAGGGCAATGCTTGCCTAATAGAATGAGTCTGGAAATTTTCCTTCCATTTCTATTTTTTGGAATAGCATGAAGAGAATAAGCATTAAGTCTTCTTTAAAGGTTTTGTAGAATTCCCCCTGGAAAGCCATCTGACCCTGGACTCTTGTTTTTGGGGAGATTTTTGATTACTAATTCAATTTCCTTACTGGATATGGGTCTGTTCAAATTTGCTCTTTCTTCCTGTTTCAGTTTTGGTAGCTTTTATATTCCTACCAATTTTTCAATTTCTTTAAGATTGCCCAATTTGTTGGCTTATAATTGCTCATCGTCTTTTATTATTGTTTGTATTTCTGCTGTGTTGGTTGTGATCTCTTTCATTCTTAATTTTATTTATTTGGGTCATTTCCTTTTTCCTGTTGATCAATCTGGCTAGGGGTTTATCAATTTATTAATTCTTTCAAAGAACCAGCTTCTGGTTTCATTGATCTATTCTACTATTTGTTTTTTGTTTTTGTTTTTGTTTGTTTCATAACATTGATTTCTGCTCTAATCTTTATTATTTCCCATCTTCTGCTGGTTTTGGATTTTATTTGCTGTTCTTTTTCCAGCTCTTTGAGATGTAAGGTTAGGTTGTATATCTGAGATCTTTATACCTTCTTTAGGAAGGCCTGGATTGCTATATACTTCCCTCTTATGACCTCCTTTGCTGCATCCCAGAGGTTTTGTGCTGTGGCGCTACCATTTTCATTGGTTTCCATGTACTTTTAATTTCCTCTTTCACTTCTTGGTTAACCCATTCATTCTTTGGTAGAGTATTCTTTAATCTCCCAGTATTTGTGGTCTTTCCAAATTTTTTCTCATGGTTGATTTCAAGTTTCCTGGCATTATGGTCTGAAAATATGCACGGTATGATCTCATATTTTTGTACTTGCTGAGGGCTGATTTGTGTCCCAGTACATGATATATTCTAGAGAATCTTCCATGTATAGTCAAGAAGAATGTGTATTCTGCTGTTTTAGGATGAAATGTTCTGAATATATCTGTTAAGTGCCTCTGCTCCAGTGTGTCATTCAAAGCCATTGTTTCCTTGTTGATTTTCTGCTTAGATGATCTGTCCATTGCTGTAAATGGGGTGCTAAAATCCCCTAATATTATGGTATTATTATCAATGGGTTTCTTTATGTTTGTGATTAATTGACTTATATATGGGTTCTCCAACATTGGAGGGATAAATGTTTACAATTCTTAGATCTTCTGAGTGGATAGACCCCTTATGATATAATGCCCTTCTTCATCTCTTGTTATAGTCTTTATTTTAAGACCTAGATTGTCTGATATAAGTAAGGTTACTCTGACTTTCTTTTGGTGACCATGAGCATTATAGGTGGTTTTCCATGCCCTTACTTTCGATCTGAAGGTGTCTTTAGATCACAAATAGATCTCTTGTAAACAGCATACAGGTGGATCTTGTTTTCTTGTCCATCCTGCTATTCTATGGTTTTTGATTGGAGTGTTTAGTCCATTGTCTTTTAGAGTGAGTACTGAAAGATATGAATGTATTGACATTGTATTGCCTGCAGAGGTGGAGTTTTTGGTGTTGTTCTCTGGTCCTTTCTAGTCTTTGTTGCTCTTGGTCTTTTGTTTTGTTTTGTTTTGTTTTGTTTTGTCTTTTCTCCCCTCAGAGAATCCCCTTAAAATTTCTTAAAGGGCTGGTTTCATAGTCATGAACTCCTTTAGTTTTTGTTTTTCTGGGAAACTATTTCTCTTTCTATTTTGAATGACAGCCTTGCTGTGTAAAACATTCTTGGCTGCATATTTTTCTGTTTCAGCACATTGAATATATCCTGCCACTCCTTTCTGGCCTGCCAAATTTCTGTGGTTAGGTCTGCTGTGAACCTGATCTGTGTTCCCTTATAGACTGAAGACTTTTTTTTTCTTTACTACTTTCATAATTCTTTCCTTGTCTGTGTATTTTGTGAATTTGACTATGATATGCCTTGTTGAGGGTCAGTTTTGTTGAATATAATTGGAGTTCTCTGTACTACCTGAATTCTGATGTCTGTGTCTTTCTCCAGGTTAGGAAAGTTTTCTGCTATGATTTGCTCACATAAATCTTTTACCTCTTTTTGTCTCTCTTTATCTTCTGGGACTTCTATGAGGCAGATGTTATTCCTTTTTAATGAATGACTGAGTTCTCTAATTCTTATATCTCTTGTACTCTCTTGCTTTAGTCTCCCTCTTTTTTTTCCTGCTTCATTATTCTCCATAATTTTGTCTTCTGCATCACTGATTTACTGCTGTGCTTCGTCCATCCTTGACACGGTGGCATTCATTCAGTATTGCATCTCAGTTATAGCATTTTTAATTTTGTCCTGACTAGATTTTACTTCTCTTATCTCCACAAAAAGGGATTCTATGCTTTTTTTCAACCCCAGCTAGTACTTTTATTATCAGGATTCTGAATTCTAGTTCAGACATCTTGCTTATACCTATATTGATTAAGTCCCTGGCTGCATTTCTTCATGGTCTTTCTTTTGGGCTGAATTCCTTCATTTTGTCATTTTGGAGGAAGAAAAAGAATTAATAAGATAAAAAGTTAAAATTACAAAATTGAAAACAAAACAGAAAAATCAAATAAAGAATGCTAGATCCTAGGGTGTGTTTTGGTCTGGTTGTTGAAGAATCTTGATAGAATAGAGAAAAAGGGGAAAAGAAGAAAAATAAGAAAACTTTTAAAATTAAAAAAATGTATACAATAAAATAGAATAAAATGAAATGAAGAGTATAAAATGGAATTTTTAAACTTCACAAAAAATTTAAAAATTAACACAGTAAGAAAAATAAAGAAAAATCTCTTTTATGAGAACAGAAAAAAATGTAAAATTTTCTTATTCAAGAATAAGAAAAGAAAAAGGAAAATTTTTAAAAATCAATTAGATGGACCTGCCAGCAGAATGAAATCCACATCAAATTACATCCAGTTTCCCCTAGAAGTCTAACTATGAAGCACTCTATAGTATGTACACTAAGCAGGCAGAGAGACTTGTGGTTCTCTAAGGCCTGAGCTTGGTGGGAGTAGTTGGACAGAGCATGGTGTGAAGGCTCCATTCTCCACTATGTGGTGCTACTTAGCTTACTGTGTGGATCTGTGTAGCACGTGTGCACGTGTATGCACATGCATGGAGAGATGAAAATGGCATCACCCAGCTTCCCAGCCTCTGACATCAGATCTCTGCACTCTCCCTGACCAGCAATCAAGCACCCCTCCTTTGTCTCCGGCTGGTGTCCACTTCCTGCTTCTATACTGTCTGCATACCAAACCATCAGCTTGCCAGTCAGCAACTCCCTCCTGATTTATATCTCATATGGGGTTGTGTTTCCAAACACCTCCCTTATAAAAGTCCTGAGACAGGGACCTGCTCAGATCCTCTGGGGAAGTGTCTCGCCAGCCAATGGCCAGGTGCCAACTTGCCCCCAGGAACGTTAATGTGACTGTGCTGCTGCAGAGGTCACAGATTGTAGCCAGGTGCCAATTTGCCCCAGAAAAAGTTTATGTGATCGTGCAGCAGCAGAGATTCACAGATTATGACGAAACGTAGTACACAGCTGGCGCCAGGTTTCATCACACCCTGACATATTTGTTCCAATACCAACAAACATGGCTGTTCTCCAAGGTCCGTTGGGACCTTTGCCTGTGGGGAGGCCATATGACCTCTACCAAATGCCCTCCTAGCAGAGCAATCACTTGTCTCCATTTGGGCTGCAGACCCCTCAGACCTTGCTGCCTGCTCCTGAGATTCACCCTTCCCACCAGAGCACCAGCAGGTATTGAGCTGTGGACTTTCTGACTCTGTGATCCCCTGTTTATAGAGTCCTATGGTATTGAAACCCTCTCCTTTCTCCTGTCTCCCTTTCTTGTTCAGTCCGAGGTGGGTGTTTCCATTTTTTCTCTTTCTCTCCAGCTGCTTTCAGGGAAGTGCTTTCCCTGCACTCTTCCCCCTTTCTCTGTCCCCTCTCCACAAAAACAGCTCCCAATCCTTCAAGACTTCTCTCCCCTCCAGTTCACATTTCTGTGCCATGTGCATGCTGAGTTCTCTGATTCAGGTTATACAGACTGTTGTGTTAATTCTCAGATCAATTTTCTAGGTGTGCACAATGGTTTAGTGCTGCTCTAGCTACATTTCAGGGATGAGAGAAGCTGAGAACTGCCATGCTACTCTACCGTCTTGGCCCCTCCCTCTGGAGTATTTTTTAAAATAGATCAATATTTGGGGTCACTCAAAGATTTGTAATCCTCTACTTCCTAATCTGAGTCCCAAATTGCTGACAAGGTTGAGTTTAAAGTAGAATTACTGGAAAACAAAATTCACAGAGAAATATCTCAGTCTCTTCCTCCTACAGGTTTATCCACTAGTTTTCTCCTCCAGAGATCAGTAGAAAGAGCTCAGGACAGAACAGGAAAAAGATGTACAGGAATAGGCACTGGAGCTGCATGCTCTCAAAGTGCTTATTTTTGCTTCTATCAATGCAGCAAGTCTTGTGCAAGGCTATTGTTACTGGGACCTGAATGAAACTGCTGGTAAGTATAATACCTATTTATTTACTTTCTTAGTTTATTGTCAAGTTTGTTTCCATATAACACCCAGTTATATATCACTCATCCCAACAAGGGCCCTCCTCCATGCCCATCACCCATTTTCCCCTCTCCCCCACCCCCATCAATCCTCAGTTTGCTCTCAATATTTAAGAGTCTCTTATGGTTTGCCTAATATCTATTTATTTTAAAGTTAGGTAAACCAAGGTAGAGAACAGATAAATAGCATTACTGAAGTTAAGCAATAAGCTGGTGGCAAATCCAGAATTAATATGCTTGATTCTTGGTTTCTACATAATCTAGTTTATGTTTACTATACCATGCTTCTTATCCTGGCATGGTCCCAGGTGGACATCCCGTGTGTGGCCCAGGAAATTATAATACATCAAAGCTAGTTTCTTCAGAATTGTCCAAAATCCCTCTCATTTTGCTTCCATTGGGCTCAGATATTCTGCTGCTACTAAATTGTATATCTTGAGACCAACACGCAAGAGACATCTGCATATGTCACTAGAATAACTCTTCCAATACAGTTCACAACATCATGATTGACCCCGCTCATCTTGCTGTCTTCTTTATTCTGGTTGGGAGTTTATCCAGTCATCTCCCTGTTGAATTACAGAATTGATTCATTTCTTCTAGTTGATTAGATCTCCCTTCTCACTGCCCTGTAGGTTTTCCTTGAAGCTCTACATCAAAAACTGTGTCCATCCATCTAACTCACCTGAACCCATGCCAAATGATCATGGATTTAGAGGACCACAGAGTGCAGAGCTCTTGCCTTTGAAATGTTATTATCACCTCGCATAGTAAGCCATACGTAAAACCTCCAAGCAGGAAACACAGCCAATTAGCAGCACTGAAAAGTTACTTGAATGCTGCTGTAGAGACCTAGGATTACCATCATACTACGTTTAGCCAAGGGAGTTGTATTTTAGAACCACAGAAATTTAGCCACAGCTACTAAAGGGTAAAGTTAGTAATAGGTCACTTGGGGAAAGAAGGAAAAGAGATAGGAATCTTTTGTGGAAATTACATATTTTTGCCTTTTTACCTGCTTGATTTTCTGATTTGTGAAGGAAGAAACTCTGTAATATTGAAAATATACACCTTCTAACAAGTGAAAATAATGCTTATCATCTCCATAGAAAGGAAAAAAAAGGGGAAAGAAGGAGAAAGAAAAGTAGGGCTCCAATGTGGCACTGCAATGTCATGTGTCCCATTTTAATTTCACAGCCCCCCTCTCTTTCTCGCCTTTTTGTCTCTTCACACAAGGGGTTCCCTCCCCTCCATGTCTACACTTGTTATCTCCCCCACTTCATATACATGCACCTCAATCCTGCCAAGCTCTTCCCTCTGACTGTGGAGATCCTTCTGCCACTCCACAGACTAATTTCCTGGGTGTTCCAAGTGATCTGGCCTCAATTGCAGCTGTGTTTGAAGGACGAGGAAAATCCCAGTCCCTCTACTTTTCCACCATCTTAACTCTGCCCAATCTGTGTCCCATTGTAAAAAGTGACTAAAGTACAAGTAATGAAATATGCAAATATTTCACTAACATTAGCTAGTCCTTTATTATGTCTGTGATTGGAGAGATGAAGAGGATGCTGTAACAGCAATGCAAAGAGATAAATCCAAATGGTAGTGGAGCTGGGATGAGGCAAATCACTAATGGTTTATTCTCTCATAAGTCAGCTACTTAAAAAGAAACACAACAAAACAGTAAATTTCCTCTATTTATATGATATGTATCTTTACATAAAAAGTAAGCAGAGAGTCAGTGATGTGACCATTGATAAACTATAATTATATAGAGCACTCTGAATAAGTTACCCAAGTGGTGTACAACAAAGTAGCTTAAAGCAACATTTTCCTTGCTGATGAGTCTACAGTTAGGGCTGACCTCAGTAGATCTTCTGCTGGTCTCACCTGGGTTTTCTCATGAGACATCAGTTATCTGGCAGCTTGACTGGGACTGGAGGCTTTAAGATGACCTCGTTTACATGTCAGGGAACTTAATGCTGGCTATTAGCCGGGCCTTTCTCTCCAAGGGTTTTTTTTTTTTAATAGTTTATTGTCAAATTGGTTTCCATACAACACCCAGTGCTTCTCCCCAACAAGTGCCCTCCTCCATCACCACCACCTCTTTCTCCCCCTCCCCGTCCCCCTTCAACCCTCAGTTCTTTTTCAGTATTCAATAGTCTCTCAGGTTTTACGTTCCTCTCTCTCCCCAACTCTCTTTCCCTCTTCCCCTCCCCCGGTCCTCCATTAGGTTTTTCCTGTTTTCCTGTTAGACCTATGAGTGCAAACATATGGTATCTATCCTTCCCTGCCTGACTTATTTAGCTTAGCATGACACCCTCAAGGTCCATCCACTTTCCTACAAATGGCCATATTTCATTCTTTCTCATTGCCATGTAGTACTCCATTGTGTATATATACCACATCTTCTGGATCCACTCATCAGGTGATGGACATTTAGGCTTTTTCCATGTTTTGGCTATTGTTGACAGTGCTGCTATAAACATTGGGGTACATGTGCTCCTATGCATCAGCATTTCTGTATCTCTTGGGTAAATCCCTAGCAGGGCTATTGCTGGGTCATAAGGGAGTTCTATAGATAGTTTTTTGTGGAGATAGTTTTTTGAGGAACCTCCACACCGTTTTCCAGAGCAGATGCACCAGTTTACATTCCCACCAACAGTGTAGGAGGGTGCCCGTCTCTCCACACCCTCGCCAGCATCTATAGTCTCTTGATTTGTTCATTTTAGCCACTCTGACTGG
>NC_043708.1:73728173-73733428 GCF_006229205.1 Suricata suricatta
CAGAAGCCTTCTAGAACTGATCAATGAATTCTGTAAAGTTGCAGGATATAAAATCAATGTACAGAAATCAGTTGCATTCCTATACACCAAAAATGAAGCAGCCAAAAGAGAAATCAAGAAAATGATCCCATTCATGATTGCATGAAAAACCATCAAACACCGAGGAGTAAACCTAACCAAGCATGTAAAAGACCTATATGATGAAAACTATAGAAAACTTATGAAAGAGATTGAAGAAGACACCAAGAAATGGAAAAACATTCCCTGTTCATGGATCGGAAGAATAAACATTGTGAAAATGGCATTACTACCCAAAGCAATTTACACATTCAATGCAATCCCCATCAAAATTGCACCAACATTCTTCTCAAAGCTAAAACAAACTATCCTCAAATTCGTATGGAACCACAAAAAACCCTGAATAACCAAAGTTATTTTGAAGAAGAAAACCAAAACGGGAGGCATCACAATCCTAGACTTTAGCCTCTACTACAAAGCTGTCATCATCAAGACAGTATGGTATTGGCACAAAAACAGACACATAGACCAATGGAATCGAATAGAGAACCCAGAACAGGGCCCACAAATGTATGGCCAATTAATTTTTGACAAAGCAGGAAAGAGTATGCAATGGAAAAAAGACTGCCTCTTTAGCAGGTGGTGCTGGGAGAACTGTCCAAGGGGTCTTTTATCATTTAGTTAGTCTTGTCCGAGCTTCCTTACAGGGTAGTAGAAATGCTATAGGACAATAAACACGGAAGGTGCAAAACAAATTCTGCCTCATTTCTGGAATTCCTGCAGTATCATCTTTGCCACATTCTGTTGATCAAAACAAGGATGAGACCAGGCCAGATTTCAAATTGGGGAAATAGCTCTACCTCTTCGCAAGAGGAAGTGCAAAATACTCGACAAGTGAATGAATAAAGAAATATTTCCTGGTAGAGAAATCTACCAGACATTGTTTCCTTATTAGTAATAGGAGGTATAGGATGTAATATGTTTTCCTTTACTTTGAGATGTCTTCACATGCCCCAGACCATTGAATTCCTAGAATGTTTTTCCAATGTGATTGGGGAATAATTAACAAATACAATTATATATATTTTAAGTATACAAGGTGATCAAGAAAATTAACATATTCAAACCTTACGTTAACTCCTGTGTGTGTGTGTGTGTGTGTGTGTGTGCGCGCGCGTGCACTTGACCACACATATCTGTGGTAAAAATACTTTAGATTTACTCTTAGCCACTTTCAAGTACACAATACTATATTATTAGCTATAGTCACCACACTATACATTAGATTCTTTGAATTTACTCTTTTTATAATTGTGAGTTTGTATCCTTTGACCTGTATTTCCTCATTTCCTACCCCTAAGACCTGGTGAGCACCACTGTGTTGTGTTTCTACAAAATAGACTTTTTAATTATTTTTATTTTTTTTTAGATTCCACACATAAGTGATTCTGTACATTATTTGTCTTTCTGTGTCTGGCTTATTTCAGATAGCTTAATGCCCTCCAGGATCATCCATGTTGACACAATGGCAGGATTTCCTTTATTATGGCTAAATATTCCATTGCTATATATACCACATTTTTTACTCATTCATACACTGAAATGTATTTACATAGTTTGCCTATCTTAGCTTCTGTGAGTAATGCTGCAGTGAAGGTGAGAGCACACATACCTCTGTGATATCCTGATTTCATTTCCTTTCAATATATACACAGAAGTAGAATTGCTGGATCACCTGGTAGTTCTGTATTCATTGTTTTGATGAATCTCCATACTGTTCCCATAAAAATTCATACCATTTACTGTAAATTAGTGATGGCACCAATTTACATTCTCACCAACAATGCCAAAGGTTACATCCTTGCCAGAACTTATTTCTTGTCTTTTTTATAATAGCCATTCTATTAATGTGTAAGATGATAACTTATTGTGGTTTTGATTTGCATTTTCCTGATGATTAGTGATGCTGAGGACCTTTTCATATATCTGTTATCCATTTGTATGTCTTTTTTATGAAAATATCTATTCAGCTGTTTTATCCAATTTTAATTACATTAATTACTTTTTGCTGAGTTATGTGACTTTCTTATTATTATGTATAATAATCTCTCATCAGATACATGATATTCTGTAAGTTGCCTTTTTATTTATTTATTTATTTATAAATCAGTGTAGCTTTTAATCATTTACAAAATAATTTGGGTGAGGGAGGAGGAGAGACCCATAAAAATAATGAAATATCAAATAAGCTTCAACTGAAATCTAGAATAAAGTGGTCTTTTAAATGCCTTTGCATAGTTTAGACAAAAAAAAGTATGTTTTAACATATATAAAACATGCTTATCAATCTGCAACAATAAATGTACAAGTTGCAGTTTAACATGATGCCACCTACATTTATGCATATAATCTTAGATATTTATATGGAATTTTTACACTCACTAAGCTAGTCCACCTTTTCTAATTGCCCTGTATATAATACAAACCATCTTGCTAACGAACTATATTAGTGCATCCAGAGGGCAATGACTTCTTTTTTTTTTTTTGGTTGGGGTTTTTTTGGGGGGTTTTTTCAACTTCATATATATTTTATTGCCAAATTGGTTTCCATATAACACCCAGTGCTCTTCCCCACAAGTGCCCTCCACCATGACCATCACCTCCTTTCCCCATCCCCATCCACCTTCAGCCCTCTGTTGGTTTTCAGTATTCAAGAGTGTCTCATGATTTGCCTCCCTCCCTCTGCCTGACTCTTTTTCCCCCTTCCCCTCCCCATGGTCCTCTGTTAGGTTTCTCCTGTTATACCTGAGTGAAAACATATGGTATCTGTCCTTCTCCACCTGACTTATTTTGCTTAGCATGTCACCCTTGAGGTCCATCCACTTTGCTACAAATGGCCATATTTCATTCTTTCTCATTGCCATGTAGTATTCCATTGTATATCATCTTCCCTTGATTCTTTTCCTTTTGTGTAGAAGCTCTTTAGATATCTTCTCAATTGTTTATTTTAGCTTTTGCTGCCTATGCATTTGGTGTCTTATCCAATAAATCATTCCCAAGACCAATGTCAAGGACCTTTTGTTGTGAGTTTTCTTCTGTATAGTCTTTGGTCCATATCTTGAAATCCTAAAATTTTTAATGAAAAGGCAATTTCCTCATTCTTTACACAACTTATTTTCTCCTTTGACAATACATATGAATTACCAAAGCATGAATGCACTTGCCATTTCTTCCTTATATGGTTTGATGGCATGATGTCATCAATACAGTAGACAATGTTGATGATGTATAAAATATCCAGGTGGTCTGGATCTCTTCAGACTATGTTATGACAAAGGGTAAAACTATAAATATATACTGATGTCTGTTCCATATAAAGGCGGTTTCTAATTCTACTTTCTGAAAGAGACAGAAAACAAAAATTTACGAGATCAATGATCACATATTATGTACCCAAGGCTTTGTTAATCTGCTCTAGCAAGGTACCACCTTTGGTACAGCAACTGCAATTAAGTCTACTACTTGATTAAGTTTACAATAATCTGTTGTCATTTTCCAGTGAATTCACCTACAGTGGTGAATAAAATGGAGAGAGGATGGGGAACACCATTCCTCTGTTGTTTGGAATATATTATTGCCACGACTATCCCTATAGAACACATTTTTGAAATGCTGTCTGGGAGTGTGGAAGTGACAGTCTTGGTGCCTTACCCTCTACAATAGCTGAAACACACAGAGCAGGAAAACAGTATGGGAGTTTCACCAACTCCCAAGTATATCCATTCATATTATATAATCAAGAAATGCTGTAGTAATCATGGAGTGAAAGGGTGTATCATTTGGTGGATGCATTATGCACCAGATCTAGATCTGGTATAGTTAACTGGTATCTGGTATAGTTAACTCCTACATGCCTCCACTCAAACAGAAGGACCACAATGGCCCTATAGGTATTTGAGTACACATTTCAACTTAGATTCTGTGTCCAACAGTCCTCAAAATGTTGTAACATTCCTTTTTCCTGGCACATGATTATGCAAGTAAATGGTCAAAAGTACCTTTGGGGAAAGTCCTGAGAAAATCATTGTCATGTATACTTAGCTATTTTACAGCTCTTACTCCTGGAATTTTTATTAAAGTAGTCTTGGTGATGCCATGCCCCCTGGCCCCTCCAAGAAGGACAGAGTTAGGGGTTATCTAAGTAGGTTACACATAATAGATCCATTCAAATATCTCTTTTGGGGCTCTAGGCTCCTCTTCTGCAGTATACCAGGGGAAATCTGGCGTTCAACTTCCTGATAATAGTGAGTGCCTTGGACAAAATGCCTGGCTAGTTGTACATACAAAACAAATATTTGTAAATTCACTAACCCCATAAATACTAGGTTTTGTTGGAGATGAGGTCACCAGAAGAAGCCCACAAGTAGGGACTGTTTTCAAATAAAAGAGTTATTATCTTTTATTACCAGAAAAGCACTATAGTGCAGGAGTTAAGATCATTGATGCTGCATCAAAACCACAAAACTTTGTGTCCCATCTTATACCTTAATACAACTTGAAATATTTAACATCTTCATACCTCAGATACATTCTCTGTAAAATGGAGATAATAAGAGTATCTATTCATAAGATATAAGATAAGGCGCTAAGAACAATCCCTAGATTATAAAAAGCATCATATGAGTCACATTAGTTATTACCTCCCATAGAACACAAATGATGACAGACAATCATAATTTCATTGCTTCATGAAGGAAACATCAGTTAGTATTACTTTCGGTTCTTTAGTAACCTTATTAAATAACAAGCTGCACAATGTCTGGAAAAAAATAATCTTCGCACATGTTCTACAAATATTTCATTTTGTACTTGCTGAAATATTTTAAATTTCTCCTTACAGGAGAGGCATAATGATCTTAGTATTACTTAAGTGGAGTACACAATTAATCAATAACATTTATTTCTCACAAAAGAAATAACAGCATCAATTGTAAGTATTTGGGGGGACTTCAGGCCTACAAAACAGGATTTGACCAAAGGTCTCTAAATGCTGCTGGAGATAAAAGAACACTGCTGAATAAAGAATTTTAAAGCTGGTTTTTATAATTAATCCAGCAATTGAAGATTCAGCTTTAGTAAGGACCTCAACAAGGAAATGTATGGTCATGACTAAAATAAAGAATGTATTAGAAATGATAAGGAAGTACTAAATGCTAACTTACCAGAAAGAAAGAATA
>NC_043708.1:73733528-73736598 GCF_006229205.1 Suricata suricatta
CCCATGAATTAGTGAGTCCCAGGAACACAAACTCTGATACTATCGACTGATTCCTTCCATCCATCGCCTCAGACACCAGGATGAGTCTTCATGCTACCTAAAGGAAGAAAGAAACTTAAAAACAATTGCCTAGGCAAGTATTAGTGTTCACAAAAGGAAGCCTACGGGCCATAAAAACAGTTATTGTATTAGCCACTCATGCAGCCAAATAAGCTTCATCCCATTCACATTGGTCTTCACATTGGAGGAAGCAGCCAGTGCCCAATGCCAGTGTGGATCCACAACTGCTACAACTAACTGAATCCCACCTCTGGCCCTGTTTCCCTTCTGCTTTCTTCTACTGTCACTCTTGCTATCTCCACCTGCCCTGCATTCTACTTCGGTAACATACAAGGCCAACTTCAAATGCTTTTGACTATGATTTCTTATAAGTGGATAGGATTCCACCCACTTGTGTGAGCCACCTAACAATTCCTCATGGATAACATACATGTTCTGTTATTTCTATTGCTTAATTAGACTTTAAATGTTTTCCTTCTTTCCACATTCCAAACTTCTCATTCTATTCTCTAATGTCCCAATTTTTTTTAATGTTTTTTACTTTATTTTTGAGAGACAGAGAGAGACAGCATGAGCAGGGGAGCGTCAGAGAGAGTGGGAGATACAGAATCTGAAGTAGGCTCCAGGCTCTGAGCTAGCTGTCAGCACAGAGCCCAATGTGGGGCTTGAACCCACGAACCATGAGATCATGACCTGAGCTGAAGCCAGATGCTTAACCGACTCAGCCACCAAGGCACCCCTAATGTCCCAATTTTTAATTTTTAATGTCCCAGCTCAAATGTTCCCTCCCTTGTTAAGCTATCAAAGCTGCAAAGTGCCTACCCTCTATGCTCTGTTAGCATTTATTTCACTCTATATCTCATGATTATATACATTTCCATACCTCAAATTAATGTGTAGTTTCTTGAGTACAGGCATCATTTTAGTTCATATCAGTATCCCCTACTTCCATCACAATCACCAGTGGTGACTCACACAGCCAGTTATTTAATGAGTGCATCACACTGGTTGAATGAAGGAAGAAAGTAAAGGGACTAAAGAATCACCCTGGAATAAATAAAGTATCTTATAATTCACTAAATTAATAGTATGCTTTATATTACAATATGAGGTGTCATAGGATCCCAAGCCTCAGTCCTGCAATTGTCTAACTACACAAAGTAATTATTTCACAAGAGAACTCTGTCCTCAAATAAAATCTGGGGTCTCTATTACTAATTTAAAAGAGCCAATAGTGAGGAGCCTGGGTGGCTCAGTCATTCCAGCGTCCGACTTTGGCTCAGGTCATGATCTCACGGTTTGTGGGTTCGAGCCCCACATCGGGCTCTGTGCTGACAGCTCAGAGCCTGAAGTCCGCTTGAGATTCTGTGTCCCCCTCTCTCTGTACCCCTCCCCTGCTTGTGCTCTGTTTCTCTCTCTCTCTCAAAAATAAATAAACATTAAAAATTTAAAAATAACATAAATAAGATAAAAAAGCCAATAGAAAGCCTTTGCTATATATTTTTAAGTAGTTTATTGTCAAATTAGTTTCCATACAACACCCAGTGCTCTTTGCTATGTTTCAAACTAGAAAAAATCATTTTACCTTAAATGATATTGACTTTCACAAAAAATTCCAATGTTTAACATAAAATATGTGCTAACTTGAGGCAAATTAGATAGATAGATGATAAATAGAGACATAGATGCTGATTGGATCCTTAAATATATGACTGCTCTACATAAAAGCAGTCTCTTTTTCCAAATATATTTGGAATGGATAAAAAAATAACAGAAATAAATTTCTCAAAAACTGGATAAAAAGAGCTAGACAAGGTCCAGGGCTTTATTCAAGAGAAGGTGACAATTGAGTTACAGAGATAAAGGCAGAAAATACTTAAAAGGCAGATCTCAGATTGGGGAGGTTAAGCCAAAAATATAGTTATTTAGGTACATAGAACTGCCAAAAATAAATCATCAGAAGTCCACTGCTGAGGGGATTTCCTGATTTAGTACAAATCCGTGTTATACCAATGAAACAGTTTATATACAAAGAGCTGTATGAGGTGTCCTCCTCAATATCACAAAGTTAATTGATGGGAGGATTCATAGACGATCTAGAACACCTGACTCCTATTGGAAGTTATTTGCCTTAAATAGAACTTTGTATTCATTCTACATGTATTCATTATCTCTTTCTACAGTAACAAATTACTGGAAACCTGGTAATTTTAAAAGACACCAATGTGGGGTGCCTGGGTGGCTCAGTCAGTTAAGCATCCATCTTCCTGCTTCAGCTCAAGTTATGCTCTCACAGTTCCTGGGTTCGAGCCCTGTGTCGGGCTCTGTGCTGACAGCTAACTCAGAGCCTGAAGCCTGCTTCAGATTCTGTGTCTCCCTCTCTCTCACCCTCCCCTGCTCGTCTGTCTCTGTCTCTCAAAAATAAAAACATAGAAAAGAAATTTTTTTAAAAGACACCAATGTGAGATCTCACAGTTCTGAAGATGAGAAGGTCAAATGGGTCTTCCAAGCTAAAATCAAGGTGTCAGCAGAGCTGCATTCTTTCCAAAAGACCTAGGAGACAATCCATGGCCTTCCCGCTTCCAAGAATGCCTGCATTCTTTGCTTCATGACCCCTTTCTCCCTCTTCCTGGTACTGCACTCAACAACTGTCATCACATCTCCTCTCTGACTCTGTTCATCCTGCCTTCCTCTTGTAAGGTAGGTTCCATGTGATTACATGGGGCTGATCCAGACAATCCAGAATAATTTGCCCATCTGAAAATTCTTAATCACATTGACAAAGTCCTGTGTGCCATGTAAAGTAACCTATTCACAGGATTAAGACATGGACACCTTCAAGGCCATATTATTCTATACACAACTTCTCACAAGTGAATAAATATTTTCGTGGGAAAAGGAAGACCTTTTCACAAACCAGTGAATCAGATGGAGGAAATGTCAGAGACCCTGTCAGGAACATGGAAGAGATATTGGACGATGAAGGACAGATAGTGCATCCAGTCCTTTT
>NC_043708.1:73736698-73738754 GCF_006229205.1 Suricata suricatta
ACAATTCTGGAGTATTTTTTAAAGTAGATCAATATTTGGGGTCATTCAGACAAAAATTTGTAATCCTCTTCTTCCTAACCCGAGTCCCAAATTGCTGACAAGTTTGAGTTTAAAGTAGAATTACCAGAAAATAGTACAATTCACAGAGAAACATCTCAATTTCATCCTCCTGCAGGTTTCTCCACCAGTTTGCTCCTCCGAAGATTGGTAGAAAAAGCTCAGTAGAAAGAGCTCAGGACAGAATAGCAAAATGATGTACAGGAATGGGCACTGGAGCTGCGTGCTCTCAAAGTGCTTATTTTTGCTGCTATCAATGCAGCAAGCCTTGTACAAGGCTGTTATTGCTGCGACCTAAATGAAACTGCTAGTGATGGTAAACTCTGCTTATTTTAGAGTTAGGAAAACCAAGGTAGAGGAAGGATAAATAGCATTACTGAACCGAAGCAACAAGCTAATGGCAAATCCAGAATTAATATGGTTGACTCTTGATTTTAGGCAATCCAGCTTATTTCCACTACACCATGCTTCTTTTGCTGGAATGGTCCCAGTTGGACATCCAGTGTGTGGCCCAGGGAATCATAACATATCAAAGCTAGTTTCTTCAGTATTGTACAAAATTCTTCGAGAGAGAGAGAGACAGACTACAAGCAGGGGAGGGGCAGAGAGAGAGAGGGAGAGAGAATTCATGAAGCAGGCTCCAATCTCTAAGCAGTCAGCACAGAGCCCAATGCGGGGTTCGAACCCATGAACCATGAGATCATGACCTGAGCTGAAGTCGGACACTCAACCGAGCCACCCAGGTTCACCCAAAATTTTTCTTATTTTATTCCCACTGGACTCAGATATTCTGCTTCTACTATATTCTGTATCTAAAGAGCAACATTCAAAACAGATCTGCAAACTAGAATAACTCCTCCACTACAGTTCACAACATCATGATTGACTCCACTCATCTTGCTGTCTTCTGGTTTTTGGTTGGGAGTTTATCTACTGTCATCTCCCTCTTGAATTCCTTTCTTCTAGTT
Organism: Suricata suricatta; assembly: GCF_006229205.1. Classification (NCBI taxonomy): domain Eukaryota; kingdom Metazoa; phylum Chordata; class Mammalia; order Carnivora; family Herpestidae; genus Suricata; species Suricata suricatta. Next base: position 73,737,724 of record NC_043708.1, read on the forward strand.
GATTAGATCTCCCTTCTCACTGCTCTGTGAGCTTTCACATGAAGCTCTGACCTGTATCAAAGACTATGTCCATCCATCTAACTCACCTGAACCCATGCCAAAATGATTGTGGACTTAGAGGACCACAGAATGCAGAGCTCTTACCTTGAAATGTTATTATCTCCTGGCATAATAAGTCATATGTAAAACCTCCAAGCAGGAAACACAGCCAATTAGCAGCACTGAAAAGTTACTTGAGTGCTGCTGTGGAGACCTGGGATTGTCATTGTACTATGTGTACCCAAGGGAGTTGTATCTTAGAACCATAGATATTTAGCCATAGCAAGCAAAGGGAAAGGTTAGTAATAGGTCACTTGAGGGAAGAAGAGAAGGAGACTAGGGATTTTTATGGAAATTGTAGATTTTGTCTTTTTATCTGCTTGATTTTCTGATTTGTGAAGGAAGAAACTCCATAAGAATGAAAATATATACCAGGGAACCTGGGTGGTTCAGTCAGCTGAGTGTCCAACTCTAGATTTCAGCTCAGATCATGATCCCAGGATCGTGTGCCCTATGTTTACCTCCATGCTGACTGTGCATCCCTGCTTAAGATTCTCTCTCTCTCTCTCTCACTCTCTCCCCTCCTCCTCCTCTCTCCCACTCACACGTTCTCTTTCTCTAAAATTAAAAAAAAAAGAATGAAAATATACACCTTCAAACAAGTGATAACAATGCTTATCATCTTTACAGGAAGGAAGAAAGGGAGAGAAAGGGGAAGAAATGTAGGGCTCCATTGTGGCGCTGGAATGTGGCATTAGAAAAGGATAACTCAAGTAGAAATAGAAGTCATCCAAATTGGCAAGGAAGAAATCAAACATTACTATTTGCAAGCTACATGATACTCTATGTAAAAAACCTAACAGACTCTATAGAACGGAAAACTATAGAACACTTATGAAAGAAATTGAAAAGGACATAAAGAAATGGAAAAACATTGCATGTGCATGGATTGGAAGAACAAATACTGTTAAAATGTCTATACTACCCAATGC
>NC_043708.1:73738854-73744118 GCF_006229205.1 Suricata suricatta
TGTCATTCTTTCTCATTGCCATGTAGTACTCCATCGTGAATATATACCACATCTCTTGATCCACTCATCAGATGATGGACATTTAGGCTCTTTCCATGTTTTGGCTATTGTTGACATTGCTGCTATGAACATTGGGGTACATGTGCTCCTATGCATCAGTATTTCTCTATCTCTTGGGTAAATCCCCAGCAATGCTATTGCTGGATCATAAGGGAGTTCTATGGATAGTTTTTTGAGGAGCCTCTACACCATTCTCCAGAGTGGCTGCACCAGTTTACATTCCCACCAGCAGTGTAGGAGAGTGCCCATTGAGATACCACCTCATGCCAGTCAGAGTGGCTAAAATGAACAAATCAAGAGACTATAGATGCTGGAGAGGGTGTGGGGAAATTGGGTTTTTGAATGCAGCAGATGTTCAAGATGGTGAGTTGGAAAAATATGATAAACAGTAAGAAATGGCAGACTGGGAGCCTGTTCAGATATACAATCTCAAAAGCCCCAGTGCTCAGAATTCCTTCCTACCGGCACCTAGCATTAGAGTTGCTTTCTTTTTGACTAAAACTGCACCCCTGAGTTTTACTTACATTGCTAAGGGAAAGGTGCTTTATTAAGCTATTAGAGACAAACCAGTAAGTTACCGGATGGCTTTCCTTAGCCAAGATATTTTGCATGCAAGAAATAAGTTTCACAAAGAAGAATAACTAATTCATTTATACCTCATCCACTACCAAAGAAGGATGAGGTTGGATAGGTTGCTGCAGAGGTCTGGGAAAAACACAGATGGGCTCAGGAGGAGAGGGCCAGACCCCAGGAATGAGAGCAAATGCTGAGAAAAGAAGGATAAATGGGTTCAAAGAAAAAAATGTACCTACTTTACATCCCTTCAAGAATAAAAAAAAAAACTAAAATTAATACAAATAACGTATAGGAGATCTGGAAACTTACCCAGCTCCTCTCTTCAAGTATTCACATTTCTTGAGTGTCTTTCCAATGACTCTGAGGTACATAGTCTCTTAATGGCCTCTAGAGGAAGGCACTAGGTTCTGGGTGTTCACTTTGAGACATGCAGACGTTCTGTGGAAACAGGGCTGCTCTTCTAAGGCCATTGCCATTAGAAGATATTCCACTTGGAGTTCTCTGCTTCTAGTCTAGATATTTCTCTCAAGAATCATGACAAGAATTATAGCCATCATTTGTTTAGACTATGTAAATGATCATGGTATGCAGTAAATTCAGATTCCGCAGCATTTAATGGAATCATCACTTAAATGTCTTGATTTATATGGAATTAGAATGGGGCCACCTCTTAGAATAGACTTGTGGGAATTTTACATTTTAAATGTCTTGTGGGGGGGGGGGGGGAAACAGAGACATATGCTCATTATCCCTTAAAAAAAAATCACTCAGTTGGAAGAGATCTAAAGATGTGTTCTGATCCAGTTCTTTTCTTTGGTTTCTCCACTCAGGACATGTTGGTTTCTCTACAGTTTACCTCATTTTTTTTAAATATTTTATTGTCAAATTGTTTTCCATACAACACCCAGTGCTCTTCCCCTCAAGTGCCCTCCACCATCACCACCACCTCTCTGTTTACCTCATTTGAAAATTTATTTTCTTCCTTGGTGTCCCACTTTTTATTAACATATCAGTCCAATGGTTCATCCTTACAACAAGGAAATCTCTCATTCTTTCAAGTAAACTGATGTCCACTTCATTGTTTCTCTGCGGATATAAAGACATTGTCAGCACTTTTTCAGTAAATGTCTATTATCCTTGATCTTAGTAAAAAGCAAATAAATATCACTCATCTGTAGCCTCTAGTTTAACCATCTCTAGTCCTCTAGTCTTTTTTTTATAGGATCATCTTCTATTCCTTCATCTTTGATGCTCTGCCTAACCACTGCCATTTTACCAACAAACATCTCACTGTAGTGACCTAGAAAAAAATTTGAACAAATGTTTAAAGAATATAAACAAAAACAGGAGGATCAATTACTGGTTGGTAAACATGATGCATTTAGTTCCCAACTTTTTCCCCCATCCTTCCATCTCCTAGTTTTAACCTATACTACATTACTTTAGTTTAAGATGAGTTAAATCCCTAGATATTTTTCTTTTAAGCAGGTTTTCTATTTTTCTTTCTTCTTCTTGATTCTATGAAATTGGGGGTGTTTTTAATGTCACTTATCACTTAGACCTAATAAACTTTCTCTTATTTCTGAGTTCCCTAAAGGTAAAGGTAAATCAAGCTTCTTATGATGACAGCACACAAATTTGTATTTTCTGTGAGTGCTAATAACTCTCCCTAAAGACCCCTTGGCATTGTTAACAACTCAAGCTGCATTCTGGTCCTGACCACAGTGTGGACTCCAGTCTTTGTAGTGTATCTCCATTCTCACCCCCTGAATCTCCAAGGCATTTCCAAGTCCTTATTAAAACTTAAGGTTAATTCAGTTCTTCATGTTTGACAGCCATTTATATTTATTTTCTGTTCTATTCATCATCTCCACAGCACTAACACATGTTTCTTCTGCCTCTCGGACAAAGTTTAATTGAAATAGACAAAAAGCAAACCATTACCTGAATGTTCCCTGTGACTGAAGTTTACCTAGTTTGATCTTCTTCCTGTTGTCAGTTTCACTCCATCCTTCCCTTTGAGCTATTCACAGACCATTATCTCAAGCACACAGAGATACATGAAATGTTTCCATAAATAGAAAATATAGCTAATTATGAAATGTTTCCATAAATACAAAAAATAGCTAATTAGCTGAACTGGATGACAAATGCTAGCATGACCTCAGATTCCAAAACTGAAGTCAAGTAGTCATGGAAATTATCTCCTAAAAATATACACTGTGATTGAAGCAACAATAGGAAGTGTTGATAATTAGTCACCAGAGGGAGGAAAGTCACTAGAGTCTTTACAAAATCATCTGAATGATTGGTGGAATTTTTTACCATTTTAAATCCTAGCTTGGGGGCGCCTGGGTGGCTCAGTCAGTTAAGCATCTGGCTTCGGCTCAGGTCATGATTTCACGGTTCATGGGTTCGAGCCCCGCATCGGGCTCTGTGCTGACAGCTGCTCAGAGCCTGGAGCCTGCTTTAGATTCTGTGTCTCCCTCTCTCTCTGACCCATCCCTGCTCACACTGTCTCTCAAAAAATGAATAATGTCTCAAGTTTTGCATCCCTCTCTTGAGAGACTATTGAATGCTGAAAATGAACTGAGAGTTGAAGGGGAAGGGGGAGGGGGAAAAGAGGTGGTGGTGATGGAGGAGGGCACTTGTGGGGAAGAGCACTGGGTGTTATATGGAAAACAATTTGACAACAAAATATTATGGAAAAAAGTAAATAAATAAAAGACATTAATAAACTTAAAAAATGTCCTATTATGAATAACAAAAACATCCTTGGATAAGTGGCTAATATTCACTTTCTGAAATTAAGAAATCATAGGGATGTAATGCACATAGGCTACAGCAGGTAGTAATGTATTGCATATTTAAAATTTGCTAAGAGAGTAAATCTTGTGAGTTCCTACTATGGTGATCATTTCTTACAAATATTGAGTCATTATATACCTGTGGTTAATAATAATAGCTCAATTATACCTCAATTTAAAAAGATACAGGGATGTTTACTGAAGCATTGTTGCTTATAAGAGCAAAAGTCTAAAAATAACTTCAACGTGTAGAACTAGGTGACTAGTTAAATACTTTCTATTAGATCCCATCTGTGGAATACTATGTGACCATTTATGATGCTGAAGTTGATCTAAATGTACATAGGACAGATGGGAGGAATAGGGCAGTATCTTGCATTTCTCCTTATCCCATCTGGCTTTTTAAATTTTTATACAAATAAATTACATATATAAATATACATAATTTTTAAAAATAGATAGACAATGCATAGGTTTATATGCAAAAAGTTAATAATAATTACCTTTAAAGAGTAGGAAATTATGCAGGAAAAGGGATCTTTCACTTTTTACTTTACAAGCTCTTGCCTGTTGTCTTGCTTTTTTGCAGTAAACATATATGAATTTTACTTTTACAAAAGGGTCCACATATGTGGATCTGAAAAATGATACTTTTCATATAGTTGGAAATTTAAAACATCAAAGATATCATCATACTGTATCTTCCAAGTTATAGCAAACATGAAAGCCACACCTATGATATTCACTAACTCTGTTACTACACTCCTCCCTGTATCTCCCAGTCTCAACTGAACTACCTCCTCTTCCCTGGACAGGCACCAAATGGTATTTACCCCTGCCTCACATGCACACTCAAATACTCCAGGCCATGGCTTCCCTCCATGTTCATCACCCAGCCTGCAATGCCTGGGCCTTCATTACATCCCCCTTGTTCTTCCCAGTGCTCCACATAAAGATTTTTACGTGTGTCTTCTAAATGTCTTTTTAGACTTTTTCCTGATGATTGTATTAATGATATGCACATTAATCAAAAGCAGCTCAGATTGGTATCACTTAGATTCCTTTCATAGGGATTATCACCAGTAACCTCCCCATGGATACAATTCATCCAAACAAATGATTGATTCTAAGTTAGCCTCCTGGAAGGTGACAGTCACTTCATCCATGCTTCTACACTCTATTTTATTTTTACACAAGACCTTATTTTCTCTTTCACACAAAAATGAATGTTTTTAATGCATCTGCTTAGCTCGGATTTTAAAAGTAGATAATTCCTAGTGTTGGTAAAAAGGTGGAAAACATGATGGTACACCCATTGATGGCCCTGCTTCCTAGTCAGTCCTTCACGTTCTGTCTGTACTGAAAGGTCATTAGGGGCCATACATGGTATCAATTTTCCCCTTTTTTTTTAATGTTTTTATTTATTTTTGAAAGAGAGAGAGCAAGAGAAAGGCAAAGATAGAGGGAGACAGAGGATCTGAATTGGGCTCTGAGCTGATAGCAGTTAGTCCAATGCTGGGCTCGAAGTCAGCTGCTCAACCAACTGAGCAACCCAGACACCCCCAGTTCCCACTTTTAAACAAAGGAAGAACAGTAGTTTAATTCTGATCTTCTCCGTGGAGAGAGAATGAAACTGTCCACTCAACTCCTTCTACAAAAGGAAAACAGGTTATTAATGGTTGTTAGCAACTAAATTCCAGCGTGCCTTTGTTGTGTCCTGAGTCCCTCTCTGTTCAACACACACATACCATTGATCTCTGCCCACTCCCCCAACACGAGCCTAGAATGTGAGAAATGAGAGACACCTCAGAGATACTCTAG
>NC_043708.1:73744218-73747174 GCF_006229205.1 Suricata suricatta
CCTCAGTCCTGCAATTGTCTAACTACACAAAGTAATTATTTCACAAGAGAACTCTGTCCTCAAATAAAATCTGGGGTCTCTATTACTAATTTAAAAGAGCCAATAGTGAGGAGCCTGGGTGGCTCAGTCATTCCAGCGTCCGACTTTGGCTCAGGTCATGATCTCACGGTTTGTGGGTTTGAGCCCCACATCGGGCTCTGTGCTGACAGCTCAGAGCCTGAAGCCCGCTTGAGATTCTGTGTCCTCCTCTCTCTGTACCCCTCCCCTGCTTGTGCTCTGTTTCTCTCTCTCTCTCTCAAAAATAAACATTAAAATTTTAAAAATAACATAAGTAAGATAAAAAAGCCAATAGAAAGTCTTTGCTATATATTTTTTAAGTAGTTTGTTGTCAAATCAATTTCCATACAACACCCAGTGCTCTTTGCTATATTTCAAACTGGAAAAAATCATTTTACCTTAAATGATATTGACTTTCACAAAAAATTCCAATGTTTAACATAAAATATGTGCTAACTTGAGGCAAATTAGATAGATAGATGATAAATAGATACATAGATGCTGATTAGATCCTTAAATATATGACTGCTCTACATAAAAGCAGTCTCTTTTTCCAAATACATTTGGAATGGATAAAAAGATAACAGAAATAAATTTCTCAAAAACTGGGTAAAAAGAGCTAGACAAGGTCCAGGGCTTTATTCAAGAGAAGGTCACAATTGAGTTACAGAGATAAAGGCAGAAAATACTTAAAAGGCAGATCTCAGATTGGGGAGGTTAAGCCAAAAATATAGTTATTTAGGTACATAGAACTGCCAAAAATAAATCATCAGAAGTCCACTGCTGAGGGGCTTTCCTGATTTAGTACAAATCCATGTTATACCAATGAAACAGTTTATATACAAAGAGCTGTATGAGGTTTCCTCCTCAATATCACAAAGTTAATTGATGGGAGGGTTCATAGACGATCTAGAACACCTGACTCCTATTAGAAGTTATTTGCCTTAAATAGAACTTTGTATTCATTCTACATGTATTCATTATCTCTTTCTACAGTAACAAATTACTGGAAACCTGGTCTTTTTAAAAGACACCAATGTGGGGTGCCTGGGTGGCTCAGTCAGTTAAGCATCCAGCTTCCTGCTTCAGCTCAGGTTATGCTCTCACAGTTCCTGGGTTTGAGCCCTGTGTCGGGCTCTGTGCTGACAGCTAGCTCAGAGCCTGGAGCCTGCTTCAGATTCTGTGTCTCCCTCTCTCTCACCCTCCCCTGCTCATCTGTCTCTGTCTCTCAAAAATAAAAACATAGAAAAAAAATTTTTTTAAAGACACCAATGTGAGATCTCACAGTTCTGAAGATGAGAAGGCCAAATGGGTCTTCCAAGCTAAAATCAAGGTGTCAGCAGAGCTGCATTCCTTCCAAAAGACCTAGGAGACAATCCATGGCCTTCCCGCTTCCAAGAATGCCTGCATTCTTTGCTTCATGACCCCTTTCTCCCTCTTCCGGGTACTGCACTCAACAACTGTCATCACATCTCCTCTCTGACTCTGTTCATCCTGCCTTCCTCTTGTAAGGTAGGTTCCATGTGATTACATGGGGCTGATCCAGGCAATCCAGGATAATTTGCCCATCTGAAAATTCTTAATCACATTGACAAAGTCCTGTGTGCCATGTAAAGTAAGCTATTCACAGGATTAAGACACGGACACCTTCAAGGTCATATTATTCTATACACAACTTCTCACAAGTGAATAAATATTTTCGTGGGAAAAGGAAGACCTTTTCACAAACCAGTGAATCAGATGGAGGAAATGTCAGAGACCCTGTCAGGAACATGGAAGAGATATTGGACGATGAAGGACAGATAGTGCATCCAGTCCTTTTCCCTGACACTACACATAAGACACTTCTGACTCCGAATACATCTAGGACCAAGTCTGACCAACTAATATCTACCAATGACGAGGAACCTATCCTGGAATTATCCCAAGATAACCAGCCAACCAATATGTTCTTGGAAAACGGGGAAAACTTTAGTCCTGAGTGGTCCTCTGAATGACTTTGAAATGACTTTTGGTCATGAATTTTAGTAAATATTTTTGAGGAACCACAATGCCAAGCACCATTCCACCCATTTGAGGATACAGCATAGAGAAGATTTCCTGCTTCTGTGAAGTCGATATTCATGTCAGAAAATGCAATTTTGGTCTGCTACATACAGATTTCCCTTCTCTAGAAAGGATAAGAACACTTGAAGAAACGCTGTAATTCATCAAATACTGAGGAGTCTCAAACACCCTGCTCTCTCAAGTTCAATTTCCACCTCCACAGAGTCTCTTCGCGGTAGTCTGACTCATTTTTTATATGAATTTTTACATCTATGATGTCTCTCACACTAATTTTTCATTGGCTTTCTAATAAATATACATAAGTTTTATCTTCCCAAATATATTACAAGACACTTGGGGCAAGTTTTATTTGTCATAGTTGTTTGTACTGACTGAAAAGCAGTTCAGGGTTGTTGGCTGCATTTCTTATTCACTCATTCATTCACCAAATATTTAAGTGGCAGTTATCAAGGCGGTTTTAAGTAAAAGTTGTTGAAACCATTGTATGACTTGAAACCAAACCTCTAGGGACACCTGGGTGGCTCAGTCAGTGAAGCATCCAACTGTTGATTTCACTCAGGTCATGATCTCATTGTGAGTTTGAACCCCATACTCTCTCACTTTCTCGCTGTCTCTTTCTCTCAAAATAAATGCATAAACATTTAAAAATACACCTAACCTCTATATCATGAACTATGAACTAATCGAAATTTCTTCTAGGAATGAGGAGTAAATAAGGCAAAAAGCATTCCTTCTGATCAGTAAGGAAAACACTATGTTACCCAAAACTTTTCCATGGCTTCCATAAAGTAGGAATAAAAATGAAAATATACTATGAGATGAAAATGTAAGT
>NC_043708.1:73747274-73749499 GCF_006229205.1 Suricata suricatta
TATAATGTGATAATTTGTGTTGTCATGTATCTATATTTCAATTACACTGTAATCCTTAGGGGAAATAGTTTGTCCAGAACTATAAAGAATTGTGTTGTGATTATTGAATTGATAAACTTCATATCTTTTCTTTTTTCACTACCAGTTTTACTAATACTACAGGGTAAGCCAAGTAGGATTGTCCAAGTACAGGGTTATTTGAATAAAGTCTGGAAATGCTGCAAAAAAAAAAAAAAAAACCTTTTCCAGATCAATGCTATTTTATACATATTTTAATACATAAGTTTGAGTGCTATTCCTGTTACAGAATATTTCCTCCAGAAACATGAGCGATCTACCAGACATCATGCTTTCTTATTTGTGACAGAAGGTACAAGATTCAATAATTTTCCTTTACATTGAGAGGATCTCCAGACATGCCACCAACCATTAAACTCCTAAAGTTTTTTCAAATTCAACTGAGGATAATTGACAAACAAAACTATATATATTTAAAGTTTATATGTGATGACCTAATACACACATGTATTGTGTAATGATTGTCAAATTAACACATCCATAACCTCACATAGGTAACTCTTGGGTGTGTGTGTGTGTGTGTGTGTCTCTGTGGGTGGTAAAAATGCTTTAGATATACTTTTAGCAACTTTCAAGTACACTTGTTAACTATAGTCACCACACTGTACATTAGATCTTCTAAACCTACCTTTCTATAACTGAAAGTTATAGGGTGTATCCTTTGACTTACCTGTATCTCTCCATTTCTACCTCCCCCAAACTTCTTGCAACCACTGTGGCAGCCATTTCTGTGTCTATGAAATCAGCTTTAAAAAAAAAAAAAAGGTATTCCACATATAAGTGATACTGTACATTATTTGTCTTTCTCTACCTGGCTTATATCTGTTAGAATAATGCCCTCCAGGCTCATCCATCTTATCACAAATGGCAGGCTTTGCCTTTTATGGCTAAAGATTCCATTTGTATATATACCACATTTTCTTAATTCAACATATGTTGAAAGAATTTACATTGTTTTCATATCTTAGGTACTGTAATAATGCTGAAGTGAAGATGGGTATGCAGATACCTCTTCAAGATACTGATTTCATTTCCTTTCAATATGCATGCAGAAGTAGAATTGCTGGATCATGTGGTAGTTCCTTATTCAGCTTTTTGATAAACCACCATATTGTTCTTTGTAAACTTTCATCTTTACTGTAAATTAGCAGCTGTACCAATTTTCATGTCAATCAACAGTGTACAAGGGTTCCCTTTTCTCCACATCTTTACTAGCATTTATTTGTCTTATTTTTTTTGTAATAGCCATACTAACAGGTATGAAGTGATATCTCATTGTGGTTTTGATTTGCATTTCCCTCATGATTAGTGATGGTGAGCACTTTCTCCTGCACATATTGTCCATTTATATGTCTGTTTTTGGAAAATATCTATTCAAGTCCTTTACCTTTTTTTAAATTGGAATAATTACTTTTTGCCATCACTTATATGAGTTTCTCATTATTATGTATAATAATTCCTTATCAAATATGTGATTTGCAACTATTTTCTGCCATTCTACCAGTTACTTTTTCAATTTATTGTTTCTTTGCTGTGTAGAAGCTCTTTATACTGGTTTCTTCCCAGTTGTTTATTTTAGCTTTTGTTACCTATTTGGTATCTTATCCAAGAAATGATTGCCAAGATCAATGTCAAAGACCATTTGCCCTGTGTTTTTGTCTACATTTTACTCTTTGATCCATATCTTGAAATCCTAAAATTTTAATGATGTGCAATTTTCTCATTCTTTACACAATTTATTCTCTCCTTTGACAACACATATGTAATACCAAAGGATGTATGTACTTGCCACTTCTTCTTTATCTGGTTGGATGGCATGATGTCATTAATATAATAGATAATTATGACATATAAAATATCCAGATGGCCTGGATCTCTTCAACTATATGACAAAGGGTAAAATTGTAAATACTTACTTACAGCCATTCCATAAAAATCCTGTTTCTAATCTCCTTTCTGAAAGAGATGAAAAAAAATTGATGCAATCGAAGATCACATATCATATGGCTAAGGCCATGTTAATCTGCTCTTGCAAAGGTACCACCCTTGGTAAAACAACTGCAATTAAGTCTGTCACAAGGGAGAGTTTACAATAGTCTGTTGTCATTTTCCAGGATTGGCCTGACTTTTACAGGAGTCACAGTGTG
>NC_043708.1:73749599-73754799 GCF_006229205.1 Suricata suricatta
TGAACTGTAGAAGATAATTACAAATGACATCTTGCATAAAGCGCTAGTATCCAAAATCCATAAAGAATTTATGAAACTCAACACCCAAAATACAAATAATCTGGTTAAGAAATGGACAGAAGACATGAATAGACTTCTCCAAAGGAGACATGAAGGAGCACCTGGGTGGCTTAGTCTGTTAAGCACCCGACTTCAGCTCAGATCATGATCTTGTGGTTCATGAGTTCAAGCCCCACGTCTGGCTCTGTGCTGACAGCTCAGAGCCTAGAACCTGCTTCAGATTCTGTGTCTTCCTCTCTCTCTCTGCCCCTCCCCTGCTCACACTCTGTCTCTCTATGTCTCTCAAAAAAAAACCATTAAAACAAAATTATAAATACAAAGAAGGCATGCAAATGGCTAACAGGCACATGCAAAGATGGTCAACATCACTCATCATCAGGAAAATACAATTCAAAACCATGATGAGATACCACCTCATACCTGTCAGAATGACTAAAATTAGCAACTCAAGAAACAGATGTTGGTGAGAATGTGGAGAAAGAGAACACTTTTGCACTGCTGGTGGGAATGCAAACTGGTGTAGCCACTCTGGAAAATGGTATGGAGATTCCTCAAAAAGTTAAAAATAAAATTACTCTAAGATCCAGCAGTTGTACTTCTAAGCATTTACTCAAAGACACAAAAACACAGATTTGAAGGGGTACATGCACCCCAGTGTTTATAGCAGTATTATCAACAACAGCCAAATTATGGAGAGAGCCCAAGTGTCTACTGACTGATGAATGGATAAAGAAGAGTTGGTATGCATGTGTGTATGTACACCCATGTATATATACATTTATATATACATACACACACAATAGGATATTAGCCATCAAAAAGAATGAAATCTTGTCATTTGCAATGATATGGATGGAGCTATAGTGTCTCATGCTAAGCAAAATAAGTCAGAGAAACAGAAATACCTTATGATTTCATTCATATGTGGAATCTAGGAAACAAAACAGATGAACTTATAGGGAAGGAAAAAAAGAGAGAGGGAAGCAAACCATAGACTTTTAACTGTATTGAACAAACTGAGCGTTGACTAAAGGAGGAACGTGGGGGGTGGACTAAATGGGTGATGGGTATTAAGGAAGGCACTTGTGATGAGACCTAGGTGTTGTATGTAAGTAATGAATCCTTGAATTCTACTCCTGAAACCAACATTACACTCTATGTTAACTAGAATTTAAATAAAAATTTAGGAAGAAAAAATAAAGTGGGGATAATATATGCAGATGTCCCATAAAATAGTTAGCTAGTTCTTTATTCTGTGTGTGATGTAGAGAGATGAAGAGAGTTTATAATAGCAGCACTAGGGAGGCACTCAAATGGTTGGAGCTGGGATGAGGAAAATCACTAATGATTTAATCTCTCATAGGTCAGCTCCTTAAAAAGAAACATCAACAAAACAGAAAATCTCCTCTAGTTATATTGTTTACACCAAAAGTATGCAGAGAGTCAGTGATATGGCCATTGATAAACTATAATTATATAGAGTACTCAGTATCAGTTACCTATTACTGTACAACAAAGTAACTTAAAGCAACATTTTCCTTGCTCATGAGTCTGCAGTTAAGGCTGAGCTTAGCTGGGCAGGTCTTCTGCTGGTCTCACCTGGGTTTTTTTCATGAGGCATCTGTTATATGGCAACTTGATGGGGACTGGAGATTTTAAATGGTCTCATTCACCTGTCCAGGGCCTTAATGCTGGCTGTTTACTGGACCTGTCTCTTCAAGAGGTCTTTTATCATTCAGTAGTCTTGTCCAAGCTTCCTTACAGGGTAGTAGGAATGCTGCAGGACAATAAACACAGAAGATGCAAAGCAAACTATGTCCCCATTCTGGAATTCCTGCAGTATCATCTTTGCCACATTCCATTGGTCAAGGAAAGGCACACCAGGCCAGATCTCAGGTGGAGAAATCGATTCTATCTCTTGAGAAGAAGAGGTGAAAAATATTGTAACCATGTTTCTGAAACAATTAGAGACCCTATAACTACTCATTCTCAGTATTCTTGATTGGCTAAGTCTTAGGCGGAAATACCCTTAATATAAGGACCTAATATATGTCCTCTAGGTTTCTATGGTGTTGTCGCTCCAAATGTTACTAACTCAAAGGAGTTAATGCAACAGCTCTCTTCCATTCCTGTATTTGTCTTTGATTTAAAAGATTTGTAGTTATTAATTAATTTTAATGAGTTTATATTGATACTATATATGAATGAAGTAAATTAAGGCACATGACCTTCCAGATTTTCTGTGTTCGAGGCAGACCAGCCTCTTAATTGTCAAAGAATATTCAAGATCACTGAGGCAGAGACACAGCCATTTTACCTGACTTGAAAGGAGCCTAGAGGTCCTGTGGGAGAGTAATTTCTCACCATAAACACATACAGAACTGTCTAATAAGTTTGAGGTGTCCAAAGGCAGGCAATCTAATACATCTGAGAGAGAATCATTATGAAAGCAAAAAAACATCTGACAGAATAGATGAGACTAACCACATACGTCCTGGGGTTAGAGCAGGGAGTATAATTCTAAATGCAGAATGAGGTTATGCACGACCACCATCCAACACAGCCTCTCCACCTTTTCCCCACCCCATCCCCCAGATCCCTTCATGTTCCTATGCTCTCTAGAAATGAGAGAGCTGTGATACAAAGAAAAGACACTAGAATTCCCACAGAAGAGATCATGAGGAAAAGGGTAAAGCAAGCCAAGGGCTGGCAGTCCGGAGCAGGCCTCAGAGGTTCAGACAGCGGCATGTGAGCAACTGGTGACCAGCAGTTTGGGAGAGGTGGGCAATCCCTCAAGCAGAAACCAGTGTGCCAGAGTAGCCCCCATCCTTGAAGCAGAAGAATGGCTATAGCATGCCCAACACAACAAAGCGTCCATACCTATATGGGAATCTTCCCACCAACTACTCCAGAGAGAACACTTAGGAAGGAGAACCCAGGAAAAGATTTAATTTCTGCTTCTGAAGCATGTCAGAGAAATGAGACTTGGAATGTTGTGGTAAATGGGACAAGTTTCTACTCAGCAGGTCCTGCAGGTGGTGTTTTGATTGTCTCATTTTTACTTGTTTAACTTGATTGTGTGCCTGCTTATCAAATAGTGTATACAGACCTTTATTTAAATGTTGCCTACCTAGAGAAATATTTTACTTAAACCGACACTGTCTCTTTACCAATCAAAAGATATGCAAGGCCTAGGTTTACAAAATGAATGAATCTCTTCTCCTTCACCTAGAGATAGTCTCTTCAATAAATAATGTTGGGAAAACTGGATATCCATGTGCTAGAGAATGAAATTGGACCTTTAGCTTACACCATATACAAAATCAACCCAAATGAAATAAGGACTTTAAATATAAGACCTGAATTTCTAAACTCCTAGAAAAAACATAGAGGAAAACTTCTTGACATTGATCTGGGCAATGATTTTTTTTTTGATTTGACACCAAAAGCACAGCAACAAAAGGAAAAGTAAATTAGTGGGACTGAATCAAACTAAAAATCTTCTGCACAGCAAGGGAAACTATCAATTCAATGAAAAGGTAAGCTACAGAAAGAGAAAAAATATTTATAAATTATACATCTGATAAGAGATTATTATCTAAAATATGTAAAGAATCCCTACAAATGCAGAGCAAAATAATAATCTGATTTAAATGGGCAAAGGCTTTTAATAGATATTTCTCCAAAGATATTGAAATGGTCAATGGGTATATGAAAACATGTTAAAAATCACTAACCATTCAGGTAATGCAAATTAACACTACAATGAGATATTTCTTCATCCCTACTAGAAAATCTATCTTTTTTTACCTTTAATATATATATACATGTAAATGTATATATATCTATGTATAATATAATTTATTGTCAAGTTTGCTAACATACAGTGTATATACAGTGTGCTCTTAGCTTTGGGGGTAGATTCCTGTGATTAATCCCTTACAATACAACACCCAGTGCTCATCCCAACAAGTGCCTCCCCTCAATGCCTATCACACATTTGCCACTTCCCCCACCACCCCCACCAACCCTCACTTTGTTCTCTGTATTTAAGAATCCTT
Organism: Suricata suricatta; assembly: GCF_006229205.1. NCBI lineage: Eukaryota > Metazoa > Chordata > Mammalia > Carnivora > Herpestidae > Suricata > Suricata suricatta. The sequence goes on from NC_043708.1 coordinate 73,753,721, forward strand.
CCTCTCTGTTTAAAACTATTTTTTCCCCTTCCCTTCTCTCATGGTCTTCTGTTAAGTTTCTCAACGTCCACATATGAGTGAAAACATATGATATTTGTCTTTTTCTGACGGACTTATTTTACTTAGCCTAATACCCTCCAGTTCCATCAACATTGTTGCAAATGACAGGATTTCATTCTTTCTCATTGCCAAATAGTATTCCATTGTATAGATAAACCACATTTTTATCCATTCATCAGCTGATGGTCATTTGGCCTCTTTCCATAATTTGGCTATCATTGAAAAAGCTGCTATAAAAATTGGGGTGCATGTGCCCCTATGAATCAATACTCCTGTATCCTTTGGATAAATTCCTAGTAGCCCTATTGCTGGGTTGTAGGATAGTTCCATTTTTAATTTTTTGAGAAACCTCCACACTGTTTTCCAGAATGGCTACACCAGTATGCATTCCCACCAACAGTGCAAGAGGGTTCCTGTTTCTCCACATCCTTGCCAATGTGTTGCTTCCTGAGTTGTTAATTTTAGCCAGTCTAGTGTGAGATGGTATCTCAATGTGGTTTTAATTTGTATTTTCCTGTTCTTTACTTTTTTTCTTCTTCTTCTTTTTTTGGCAGTGGTGGTGGTTATGTTTAAATGAAGTTGCTTTTACAACACCAAAGAATTAATCATCCATTTCCTATATTGCCGGAGCCGCTCAAACTGCCCGCAGTTTGAAGAACTGACGACACCGGGATTCGTTGCAGAGACTTTTATTGGTTCTTTTCTTCCTTCTTCTTCTCCTTCTCCCCACTGCTTGCTCCCCCATATATACCTGCCGCCCAGGCTGCGCGGCAGCTCATGATAGGCTGGCAGAGGCAGGGGTGACCCATTCCATGGCCTCGCATTGGTCTCTCACTCATCGCGGTATCTGGCCGGGGGGCGGGAGCACTAGAGGCCGGCAGGCCATTCCTTGCCATGTGCTCGGGCAGGGTCTTGCATCCGCCTCCTACAGCTCCCCCTTTTCTGTTTTTTATAGCAGGGAAAGGTGCCTGTCTTAGGTTGCCACCTGTCAGTAGATCGCGGTACCCGTCTTTGGATGA
>NC_043708.1:73755299-73762763 GCF_006229205.1 Suricata suricatta
AGCTCATGTCACTGTGGTGGTTTTATTCTTTGGGCCATTAATCTTCTTCTATGCCTGGCCCTTCCCCTCATCACACTTGAGCAAATTTCTTGCTATCTTTGATGCAGTTCTCACTCCTTTTCTGAATCCAGTCATCTACACATTCAGGAACAAGGAGATGAAGACAGCAATGAAGAAACTCTGTCATCAGCTTGTGAGTTACAGGAAGATGTCCTAAATACTCTAAAGGTTAAAAAACTTTACCTATACACTCAATGACAACAGAAAAAAAATAAATTGAAAGGTTAGATCTGTATAAATTTTATGTACTAGGTTACATTTAGGCATTTACTATGTCATTGTGTATCACTAGTACCCTAATTACTAATGATAAAGGGAGCTAACATTGGGACTTCTGTAGTTCAGACCCTGTGCTGGATGCTTCATAGAAATTATTTAATATTTATGAAAACTGTGTAGTGAGTATTTTTATCTTTTTTTATGGTGGTGGGGGGGGTAAATTGAGAAATTCTTCCTGTTTGTTCTTCTTTAATTACTGTGGAAGATGTCTCAAGTCAAAGGTATCACCTTAATCCACCACTTCCAATAATCTTATCCCTCAAAAGGTGCCAAACAGAGAATATGTTTAATGATTTAGTGTTGGAAGTTAACATGTTATTCCTTTTCACTGATACTTTCCTTGCTTTGAACTGGTTAATGTCCTTTACTCAAACTATCTACCAAACTGCCATAATACCAATTTGTTTGATTTTTTTTCCTTCTAAGAAGGTATGTGCTTCCTATTACCCCACTCCTTTGGTTACCTAGTGCTGTTGATTATATATGGAATTATGAAATTTTGGAAGTAGCTTTTGAGATAATTTATTCCAACCTTTCTCCCAACTTTATTAAGGAATAATTGTCAAATAGGATTGTATATATTTAAAGTGTACAATGTGATAATTTGATATACATATATACTGTGAAGTTATTACCAAGGTCAAGATAATGAACATAAACTATGATAAAGTTATATTAATGCCTGCTTATTTTAAAGATTCTTTAAAAAGTCACAGGTATACTCATATTCTAGTAATTTAGCAATTTTTGGTAGACCTTTGTGATTAATCTATCTTCTTAGGCCACTAACAGATTTCAGACTTCCTTTTTTTTTGTTTACCTATTTTTTAAAAAGTTATTTTAATTCCAGTTAGTTAACATACAGTATTATATTCAGACCTCACTGAGGAAATTATTTCACTCTTCTATATTCACTTTGCTTCTGATGTTATTTTGGACTTATTTAAATTGCTAATTTGTTTATAAAATATATTTTTATTAGGACAATTACAGGCTGAGACATTAGCTTAACCAAGTGAGAGATATTTCTTTTTAGCAAAATTAGCCTCTGTCTGATGATTGTTGTATGTGTAAAACTGTTCCTTTTTCCTCTTCCACTTGATAAGCTTTGTTTATACTTCTCTTTCTCCTGGTGGCCTTATAGGGTGCTCCTTTGGATATCAGCCCTACAAATATTATGTGTGATTCTTTGCCTTTCTATCTGACAAATGGAAACTTCGATGTTCATTCACTTCAAATAAAATTCAGTATAGCTTTATTATCACTGTGTCATTTTCAAGCCTGGTAGAAACTGTTATAGCTCCTTTCTCATTCAACAGCATTCTTACTGGCTTTTTAAAGTCCGTTGATTGTTTTTGTCCAAGTATCACCACCTCCACTATTACCAGCATTTATTGAACATTTATGTGGCAGGTATTACCTGAAGTTGTATATACCAGTTCATTTAATTCTCACAGCAATCGGGTAGGTAAATTATTATTATTTATAGGGGATGCACCTGAGGCTTAGAAAGATATACTAATTAGCCCAGAGATACAGAGGTGGTACGTGGTGGAGCTTGTCCAGACAGCTTCTGCTCCAGTATCCCTGGTCTTAATCACCACACTTCCAAGTTGGTGGGTCTCTCTTGCTTGTCCTTCTAAAATCTGAACATGGTTTTTCTCTCTCTAATTAATAACACAAAATAAATATAAAACATGCATCTTTTCAATAAAATATAATGCTACGGTGTTCTGTCATTTAAATATACCAAAGGGACTGGGGGAACCTGGATGACCCAGTTGGTTAAGCATCTGACTTTGGCTCAGGTCATGATCTCACATTTTGTGGGTTTGAGCCCCGCATTGGGCTCTGCACTGACAGTGTACATATTAGGTTGTACAATATGATGTTTTCTATATATTGGGAAATAATTACCTCAATCAGTTTATATAGATTTAAAGGATAGGTTAAAAATCAAAGGGGCTGAAACTCAGAGGTAATTTTATAATAAAATGATTTTATAACTCCTTTGTATTCAAATGAAATTCTGCATGACTGGAAGGCATTGCATCTACTCCTTGGAGATGGTCCATGATAGAATCATGTTATTTGAGGAGAAAACTGACCTGAGTGGACACCTCTTGGGGGTTCCTTCAGTCTCACAGAATCAGACAGGTTGTGGAGGATGAGCCAATTTTACCAACTACTTGACTGAAAGCTGAAAATGACTTCCCATGATAAACTGCTTCCTGATTCTATAGTATTAGGCTCCTTCTATACCTGAATAAGGACTTAAAAAAAAACTTGAACACTTTAAGTACAGCTCTTTCAGGCATACCCAAAACTTTCTCTTTTTAGTTAATATAAAAGAAAGTCATATAAGGTTGTTTTGAGATGGTTTTGCATCACATTAGTACATATAAAAAAAGGTGTTTATATTTTAACAGTTAGTGCCCAGGTTTTTTTTTTCTTTTTTCCCAACTGTATTAAGGTATGATGACAAATAAAAAAGTATACATATTAGGTTGTACAATATGATGTTTTATATATATTTTGAAATGATTACCTCAATTACTTAACATATCCATCACTTCACATATTTAACCCCTCCTTTTTAGGTGAGAACACTGGAAATCTACTCTCAGAAAATTTCAAATATATATTATCATTATTAAATTTTTTAAATGTTTATCTTTTTTTTGAGAGGGAGAGACAGAGCATGAGCAGGGGATGCGCAGAAAGTAAGGGAGACACAGAATCTGAATCAGGCTCCAGGCTCTGAGCTGTTACCACAGAGCCTTATGTGGGGCTTGATTTTACCTGAGCTGAAGTTAGTTGCTTAACTGACTGAGCCACCCAGACGCTCCCAAATATACATTAACTGTAGTCATCATGCTGTACATAGGTCTATAAAACTTATTCATCTAGTAACTGAAAGCTTGTACTCTTTCACTAATATCTCCCCTTTATCTGACATCCCAGCCCTTAGTAACAACCATTCTATTCTCTGGTACTCTGTTATTTAATTTTTTAGATTCTGTATATAAATGAAGTTGGAAAGTATTTGTCTTTCTGTGTCTGGTTTATTTCAGTTAGCATAATCCACCCCCTGCCCCAGCTGCCCTGATTTATCTGTGTTATCACAAATGGCAGGATTTACTTCTCTTTAAAAACCAAATAAATAATATTCCAGTGTGTGTGTGTGTGTGTGTGTGTGTGTGTGTGTGTGTGTGTATTTATCCACTCATGCGTCAATGAACTTAGGTTGCTTCCACAGCTTATCTATTATTAATAGTGCTGTAATGGACATGGGAATGTAGATAACTTTTTGAGATAGTGATTTTTATTTCATTTGGATATATATTCAGGAGTTGGATTTGCTGGATCACATGGTAAGTTCTATTTTTTAATTTTTTTGAGAGACCTCCATACTATTTTCCTAGTGATTATACTGTGTTACATTCCTACCAACAGTGTATAAGGGCTCCCTTTCTTTCCGCATCCTCACCAATACTTGTTATATTTTGAATTTTTGATAATAGTAATTCTATGGAAGTCATAAGAAAGCTATCCATCAAAAAGAGTTAATTGTAAATGTTTTTGCTCCCAACTTGAAAGCACCCAAATACATAAATCAATTAATCACAAACATAAACAATCTTATTGATAGGAATACTGTAATTGCAGTGGACTTTAATACTCCACTTACATCAATGGACAGATCATCTGGGCTAAAATCAATAAAGAAACAATAGCCTTGAAAGATACACTTGACCAGATTGACTTGACAAATATATTCAGAACTTTTCATCCAAAAGCAACAGAATACACATTCTTTTTGAGTGCACATGGAACATTCTCCAAGATAGATCACATACTGGGTCACAAAACCCTTAATAAATATAAAAGAACTGAGATCATACCATGCATATTTTCTGATCACAATGCTATCAAACTTGAAATCAACCGCAAGAAAAAATTTGGAAAGACTCCAATGCATGGAGGCTAAAGAACATCCTACTAAAGAATGAATGGGTCAATCAGGCAATTAAAGAAGAAATTAAAAAATATATGGAAGCAAATGAAAATGAAAACACGACAGTCCAAACCCTTTGGGATGCAGTAAAGGCAGTCATAAGAGGAAAACACATTGCAGTCCAGGACTACATTGAGAAACAAGAAAAGTCTCAAATACAAAATCTAATAGCACACATAAAGGAACTAGAAGCAGAACAGTAAAGAAACTCCAAAGCCAGGAGAAGAGAAATAATAAAAATCAGAGCAGAAGTAAACCATGTAGAAGCGCGCGCGCGCGCACACACACACACACACACACACACACACACTCACACACACAAAGTAGAACAGACCATTGAATCTAAGAGCTGGTTTTTTTTTTTTTTTTTGGAAAAAATAAACAAAATTGATAAACCCTACCCAGACATCTCAAAAAGAAAAGAGAGAGGACCCAAATAGATAAAATCTTGAATGAAAGAGAATATATCACAACCAACATCACAGAAATACAAACAATATGAGAGAAAACTATGAAAAATTATATGCCAACAAACTGGACAACCTGGAGGAAAGGGACCAACTCCTAGACACTCAAACACTACCAAAACTGAAACAGGAAAAAATATAAAATTTGAATAGACTCATAACAAGTGAAGAAATTGAATCAATTATCAAAAATCTCCCAACAAATAAGAGTCCTGGGTCAGATGGCTTTCTAGGGGAATTCCATCAGACATTTAAAGCAGAGTTAATACCTATTCTTCTCAAGCTTCTCAAGCCAAAGGATAGAAATGGAAAGAAAGCTTCTAGATTCATTCTATGAAGCCAGTATTGCCTTGATTCCAAAATCAGAAACAGACCCTCCCCCCCAAAAGGAGAATTATAAGCCAATATCCCTGATGAACGTTGATGCAGGAATTCTCACCTAGATACTAGCAAATCAAATTCAACAGTATACCAAAAGAATTATTCACCACAATCAAGTGGGATTAATTCCTGGGCTGTAGGGCTGGTTCAATATTCACAAAGCAATCAATGTGATACATTACATTAATAGAAAAAAAGGATAAGAAGAAAAGCTATGATCTTGTCAATAGATGCAGAAAAAGCATTTGGCAAAATACAGCATTCTTTCTTAACAAAAGCCCTCAAGAAAGTCAGAATAGAAGGAACATACCCAAACATCATAAAAGCCATATATGAAAAACCTACAGCTAATATCATCCTCAGTGGGGAAAAACTGAGAGCTTTCCCCTGAGATCAGGAACATGGCAGGGATGTCGACTTTCACCACTGTTGTTTAACATAGTGTTGGAAGTCCTGGCCTCAGCAATCAGTCAAGAAAACGAAATAAAAGCATCCAAATTGGCAAAGAAGAAGTCAAACTTTCACTTTTTGCAGATGACATAAACTCTACATGGAAAACCCAAAAGACTCCACCAAAAAGGTGCTAGAACTGATACACGAATTCAGCAAAGTTGCAGGATACAAAATCAATGTACAGAAATCAGTTGCATTTCTATATACTAATAATGAAGCAACAGAAAGAGAAATCAAAAATTGGTCTCATTTACAATTGCACCAAGAATTATAAAATACCTTGGAGTAAACCTAACCAAAAATGTAAAAATGTACGCTGAAAATATAGAAAACTTATGAAATTGAAAGAAATTGAGGAAGACCCAAAGAAAATGGAAAACATTCCATGCTCATGGGTCAGAAGAACAAATATTGTTAAAACGTAATACTACCCAAAGCATTCTACACATTCAGTACAGTTCCAATCAAAATTGTACCAGCATTCTTCTCAAAGCTAGAAGCAACAATCCTAAATTTTGTGTAGAACCACAAAAGATCCCAAATAGCCAAAGTTATGGTGAAAAAGAAAACCAATGTGGGAGACATTACAATCCCAAACTTTAGCCTCTACTACAAAGCTATAATAATCAAGACAGCATGGTATTGGCACAAGAACACACACATAGACCAATGGAATAGAATAGAGAAACCAGAATTGGACCCACCAATGTATGGCCAACTAATCTTTGACAAAGCAGGAGTGAGTATCCAGTGGAAAAAAGTCTCTTTAGCAAATGGTGCTGGGGGAATGGGACAGCAATATGTAGAAGAATGAAACTGGACCACTTTCTTACATCATACACAAAAATAAACTCAAAATGGATGGAAGACCTAAACAGGAGATAGGAAACTGTGAAAACCCTAGTGCAGAAAACAGGCAACAATCTCTCCCACCTCAGCTGCAGCAATTTCTTCCTTGACATGTCTCTGAAGGCAAGGGGGAAAAATTAACTATTGGGACCTTATCAAGATAAATCTCCTGCACTGCAAAGGAAACAATTAATAAAACTAAAAGGCAACCGATACAATGGCAGAAGATATTTGCAAATGACATATTGGATAAAGGGTTAGTGTCTAAAATCGATAAAGAACTTACCAAACTCAACACCCAAAAAGCAAATAACCCCGTGAAGAAATAGGCAGAAGATATGAATAGACATTTTTCCAAAGAAGACATCCAGATGGCCAACAGACACATGAAAAGATGCTCAACATCACTCATCATCAGGAAAATACAATTTTTTTAGCTTCCATTCTAAAATTTTAATCATGAGATGAGTAATGTGGAGAAGACATTTAAGGGTTTATTATTAGTGTTCACCTAAGTTTCAAATATTCCCTTTTTTGTTTTTCTTCTGATAAGAATTACCTCCCTAAAGTTGGTATATATTTTTTAATATAACACAATTTATTTTTTTAACATATGCAATTATTTTCCATCATTTACAATACAGTAGTTACAATGACACTCCAAACAGAAAAGCAAAGTAATGAATCAAAACCCCAACTTCTATTTCATGTAATTAGACTTATACAGAAATTAGAAGGTTAAGTAACAGCTAGTTAATCACCTAATTTCACAGCTATCTGAAGTGGCAATCATTATATAGCAGCTTATCTATGATACATTCAAGATAAATGATACAATTTATTATTTGCCCATAAGCTAAAACACAGCCTGCTTAATACCTTTCCTTAAATTCCACCTCTATACTACAATATACTTGAGGTCCATGCAAAAAAGTAGCTACCTTTTATATAGTGTAG
>NC_043708.1:73762863-73768376 GCF_006229205.1 Suricata suricatta
AGAGAGACAGGGGAGGAACAGAGACAAAGAAAGACACAGAATCCAAAGCAGACTCCAGGCTGTGAGCTGTCAACAGAGAGCCCATCACAGGGCTTGACCTCACAAACTATGAGATCATGACCTGAGCCGAAGTCAGATGCTTAACCAGCTGAGCCACCCAGGTGTCCCTCAAGTTTTTATTTAAATCCTAGTTAGTTAATATATACTGTAAAATTGTTTCAGGTGTAAAATTTAGTGATTCATCACTTCCATATAACACCCAGTGCTCATCACACCTGCCTTTAATACTCACCACCCATTTAGCTAATTTCCTGCCTACCTGCCCTCCAGTAATGCTGTTTGTTCTCTATAGTTAATAGTCTCTTATAGTTTGTCTCCCTGGTTTTTTTCATTCATCTTTTGTGTTCACCTGTTTTTTTTCTTAAATTCCACATATGAGTGAAATCATATGGTACTTCTCTTTCCCTGGCTGACTTATTTCACTTAGAAAAACACACTTTAGCTCTATCCATATCATTGCATATGGAAAGATTTCATTCATTTTAGGATTGCCAAGTAATATTCCATTGTGTGTATATATCAACAATAGTTGGAAAGAGCCCAACTGGAGATCAGTCGATAAACATTTGGGCTCTTTCCAACTATTGTTGATAATGCTGTTATAAATATCAAGGTGCATGTGCCCCTTTGAATCCGTATTTTTGTATCCTATGGGTAACTACCTAGTAGTGCAATTGCTGAATAATACGGTACTTCTATTTTTAACTTTTTGAGGAACTTCCATATTGTTTTCCAGAGTGTCTGCACCAGTTCACCTTCCCACCAGCGGTGCAAGAGGGTTCCCCTTTCTCTGCCTTCTTGTCAACATCTGTTGTTTCCTGTGTTAATTTTAGCCATTCTGACAGGTGTGAGGTGATATCTTCTGGTTTTGACTTGTATTTCCCTGATTATGAATGATGTTGAGCGTCTTTTCAAGTGTTTGTTAGCCATCTGGATGTCTTCTTTGGAAAAATGTCTATTCATGTGTTCTGCCCATTTCTTCACTGGATTATTTAGGTTTCGGGTGTTGAGTTTGGTGAGTTCCTTATAGATTTTTGATACTAACCCTTTATCAGATATGCAATTGGCAAATATCTTCTCCCATTCTGAGATTGTCTTTTCACTTTGTTGTTTCCTTCACTGTACAGAAGCTTTTTGTCTTGATGAAGTCCCAATAGTTCAGTTTTGCTTTTGTATCCCTTGCCTGAGGACACAGAGCCAGAAAAATATTACTAAGATTCATGGCCAAGAGATTATTGCCTATATTTTTAGGACTTTAACAGTTTCAGGTCTCACATTTAGGTATTTAACCCATTTTGAGTTTATTTTTATGGACAATGTAAAAAAGTGGTCTGGTTTCATTCTTTTGCATGAAAAAGAATGCAGTTTTTACAGCACCATTTATTGAAAAGACTACCTTTTCATCATTCTATGTTCTTGCCTCCTTTGTCATAGATTATTTGACCGTATGATGTATGAGTTTATTCTTGGGCTCTCAATTTTGTTCTACTGATCTGTAAATCTATTTTTGTTCCAGCACCAAACTGTTCTGATTACTACAGCATTGTACTGTATCCGGAAATCTGGAATTGTGATTCCTCCAGCTTTGTTCCTCTTGGTCAAGATTGTTTTGACAATTCAGGCTATTTTGTACAATTCAGGTTTCATACAAATTTTAGGACTTTTTTCCTACTCCTGCAAAGAGTACTATTGATATTTTGATAGAGATTTTATTGAATTAGTAGATTGTGTGGGATAGTTTCAATATCAATTTTTCCAACACATGAGCATCGCATATCTTCCCATTTGTTTGTATCATCTTTGATTTATTTCATCAATGTCTTACAAGTTTCCAGAATGCAGGTCATTTACTTCTTTGGCTAAATTTATTCCTAGGTATTTTATCCTTTCTCATGAAGTTGTAAAGGGGATATTTTTTCTTATTTTCCTTTTCTACTATTTCATTAGTAGTGCATAGAAATGCAATAGAATTTTGTATATTGATTCTGAAAAATAAAAATTATACCTGAAATGAAAATTTCATTAAGTGGAATGGACAGCAGATTAAATACTTAAGAAGATGTTATTGGTGAACTCAGTGACATAGTAATGACATTATCCAAATGGAGCATAGTGAGTAAACTAGATGAAACAAAAATTCAGAGGATTAGGGACCTGTGAGGCTATATTAAGGAGCCTAACATACATGCAGTACGATGCCTAGAGGGAAAGTAAGGGAATGGGACATAAAAAGTAATGCTTGAAATTTTTCCAGGTTTCATACAAACTATAAACAGATCTCAGGTTAGCTAACTCCAAGCAGAATAAAAATAAAGAAAATTCAGCCCTAATAAAGCACAATCAAATTGCTGAAAACCAATATTAAAGAAAAAAAATTTGAAGGCCCAAAGAAAAATACACATCACATACAGAGAACAAAGAATTAAAGCAGACTTCCAATGAGAAACTATAGAAGCCCAAGACAATGGAGAGACATCTTAAAAATATACTAAAGACAAATATAACAAATAAATGTATTTACACAACAAAAATGTCTTTCAAAACTGAAGTCAAAATAAAGATATGTCAGATAAAGCTGAGAGGATTAATTTTTTTTAAATAATAATAATGAGCTATAATGATTATAGCCTATGTGGGTATAAAAATGAATGGCAAAAATACCACAAGGGATGACTGTTGTAAAGTTCTTATACTATATGAGAAGTGGTTTAATATTATTTGGAGTGTGAGTATTATGAGCTAAAGAGGTTTATTGGAAATCCTAAAGCAAACACTAAAACCAATGATTCATATCTAAAAAGACAATAGTGAAGAGATGGAGTCATTAAAATTAAAATTGAAACTTGAATATTAAAATTTAAAACTCAATTTCATAATATTTTTTAATAATAAAGGATGTAATCCCTTAGGAACATAACAATTCTAAATGTGTATGCACTGAACACAGAATTTCAAAATACATGAACGAAAACCAAAAGTCAAAGGATAAATAGATGAATCCAAAATTATACTTAAAAATTATAATGCTAGAACAAGTAGATGAAAAATTGGGAAATATATAAAAGAACTGGAGAACGCTATTAATCCAATTGATATTAATAGAGTATTCCACCAATGACAGCAGAACATACATTCTTTAAGTAAAATATCATAGCCTGGACTATAAAGTATGTCTAAATAATGTCACATGACTGAGATCATACAAAGCATGTTCTTTGGTAACAATGAAAATATGTAAGAAATTAATGACAAAAATATCTATAAAATCCCCAGTGTGTTTAAATAAGAAACCTACTTTTAAATAATCTGTGACTTAAAGCATATAAAGAACTTATAAACTCAGCACACCCCCCAAAAACCTAACACCCAATAAACCAAATAATCCATCTAAGAAATGGGCAGAAGACACGAATAGACACTTTTCCAAAGAAGACATCCAGATGTCTAACAAACATATGAAAAGATGCTCAATATCACTCATCGTCAGGAAAATACGAATCATAACTACAGTGAGATATCACCTTGTATCTGTCCAAATGGCGAAAATTATCAACACCGGAAACAACACATGCTGGCGAGAAGGCAAAGAAAAGGGAACCCTCTTGCACTACTAGTGGAAATGCAAACTGGGGCAGTCGCTCTGGAAAACAGTATGGAAGTTCCTCAAAACTTCAAAATAAGAAGTACCACATTATTCAGCAATTGCACTACTAAGTAGTTACGCAAAGGATACAAAAATACGGTTTCAAAGGGGCACATGCACCTGGATGTTTATAGCAGCATTTTCAACACTACCTAAATCATGGAAAAAGCCCAACTGTCCATTCACTGATATATACAAGGGAATATTGCTCAGCCATTAAAAAAATGAAAATTTGCCATTTGCAATGATGTGGATGGAGCTAGAGAGTGTTATGCTAAGCAGAATAAGCCAGTCAGACAAAATAAATATCATATGATATCACTCATATGTAGAATTTAAGAAAGAAAACAAATGAGAAAAGGAGGAAAAAAGAGGTAAACTAAAATACAGATGCTTTTTTAATGTTTATTTTGAGAGAGAGAATGCACATGTGCATAGGGGAGGAGCAGAGACAGAGGAAAAGAGAGAATCCCAAGTAGGCTCCACGCTCAGCACAGAGCCCATTATGGGGCTCAGTCTCACAACCATGAGATCATGACCTGAGCTGAAATCAAGAATCAGACTCAACCAACTGAGCCACACAGCCACTCCAAACAGACTCTTAACTATAGAGAACAAACTGAAAGTTCATGAAGGGAAGGGTCACTGGGAAGATGATTGGGGGAATAGCTTACATGGTCGGTCGATGGGTATTAAGGAGGGCACTTTTGATGAGCACTGAGTATTGTCTGTAAGTAATGAATCACTAAATTCCACACCTAAAACTAGTATTGCACTGTATGTTAATCAGCTAGAATTTAAATTAAACCTTAAAAAGAAAATAAACAAACTGTGGCTCAAAATATAAATCTCAAGGAAAATTTGAATATATTTTCAATAGAATAAAAAGAAAAACATAAAATATCTAAATTTGTGAAATGCAGATCAAGACTTGCTTACTTACAAGGAAATTTTTACCACTAAATATTTATATTGGAAAAAGAAAAAGTTCTTGAAAAAATTCTTGAGTCAATTATTTAAGCAGCAACCTTAGAAGTTATGAAAAAGAGTACATTAAACGCAGAGCTGTACACAGAAATAATAGAGAGCATTAATTAATGAAATAGAAAAAGGAAAAATTAGAAAAGCAATAAAATCAGAAGTTCCTTGTTGAAAAATTCAACAAAACTGTTAAACTCACCAAACTGATCACGAAAAATGAAAAGAGAAAAAATTACCAATATCAAGAATGAAAATTACCAATAACATCATTGCAGATCCTACAGGCTTTAGAAGAATGGGGACTATTATGGACAACTTTATGTCAGTAAACTCAGCCACTTATATGAAATATAAAAAATGTTTGAAAGAGAATGACAAACCAAGAAACAGACTTTTAACTATAGATAACAAACATGGTTACCAGAGGGGAGGGAGGTGGAGAGTGGAGTGGGTGAAGTAGACAATGGGGACTAAAGAATACACAGAGTAATATATAAAATTATTGAATCACTATATTGTACACCTGAAACTAATTTAACATTGTATGTTAACTATACTGGAATTAAATTTAAAAACTTAATATAAAATGTCTCAGGGGGACTTTAACCTCTACTACAAAGCTGTCATCATCAAGACAGTATGGTATTGGCACAAAAACAGACACATAGACCAATGGAATAGAATAGAGAACCCAGAGCTGGGCCCACAAATGTACGGTCAATTAATTTTTGACAAAGCAGGAAAGAATATCCGATGGAAAAAAGACTGCCTCTTTAGCAGATGGTGCTGGGAAAACTGGACAGCAACATGTAGAAGAATGAAACTAGAC
>NC_043708.1:73768476-73773259 GCF_006229205.1 Suricata suricatta
CCACAGAAATCCCTTTCTCATATCTCTTTCTTCTCTAATTCCTTTTGTACTACTCACATGACTCAATTAGCATATTATTATAAGTTTGCTGTATGATTTATTTTGCCCTTTCTCATAATCATCTATAATCAATCAACAAATATTTACTAGATGCCTGCTAAGCACAATGCATTGTTACAGGACACTATGGACCTACAGAAATATTAAAATATCCACTACCCTTAAGGCTTTTACATTTTAGCACATACACAAAAATATAAATAATATTTAAACATGTACTATATTTTAAAATGACAAATAAGTAGTATGATCATAGAATTTGTAAAGCAGAAAAGATACCCAGAGTGCCAGAATGATCAGGGCTTTCTTCAGGATAATATGTATAATTAAGAGATATCAGCACACTTGAGAAGCTCAGTCAGTTAAGTGTCCAACTCTTGACCTCGGCTTGGGTCATGATCTCACAGTTCATGAGATAGAGCCCTGCATTGATAGCTCATGGTCTGCTTGGGATTCACTCTCTCTTTCTCTCTCTCTCCTTCTCTCTCTCCAAATAAATTTTTTAAAAAAAACTTTAAAAAAAGAAGTATTTCTTAGGCTGGAACAGTTTTTGATGAGCTTTTTATGGAAGTAATGATAATCAAAATCAAAACAAAACAGTGACCACCATGAACAAAACACCACAAAACTTTTTAAAATACATAATGCTGTTTGATATCTACAAAAACCATAACATTATCATTGGTATTATTAGTTTCTTTTGCAAAGAAGCAAATCCAAACCAAGAGAGGGAAAGCAACAGATTATAAGTGGTAGAACTGATATTGATTCTCTGATGTGTCTCTCGACCAGTAAATAGAGAAGACTTCTCTTCTCTCCTGACTTTCTGATTGTATGAGACACCTCAGTTCCTTTCTGGATGCCCTCATGTTGCCCTCTCAGCATCCTAGCCAGATCTAAGTGAAAGAGAATGAAGCTTTGTCCTCAAGTGTTCATAAGCATTTGGGTTTCTTAAACTACTTCAAACACATCTATAATCCATCCAGGCTATTTAAATAACCATGGTAGGAGAAGGCAAATCTGTATGATACCTGCATCTCAGAGCATTTTGGTTGAGATCCCAAACCAGTATTTTCTTAATCCACATGAACTCTTTTAGCTTCCCAATGAAGACACTCAGCCCTCATCACTGTCTAATTAATAGAGAAAACAAACGAATGAAATAAAGCCCAGAACTAAACCAAGTAAAATTTTATTCCCTCATACAAAACTATCTCCTAGCCATTCAAAATCCCTTTATGGTTCTCAAACGTGGATAGCAATGGAGGGGGAAAAAGTAACTTTAGTTTCTGACTGCCTTACTTTTTCTTCTCATTTGTATCAGTTCTTGCTCATTAAGCTCAACTGAAGCTGCTTCTGTTGTACAAGATAACATGTTATTGCTCTGTATACAAAACAATCCTGTCACTAGAATCATCTATTTATACTGGCCTTTGGGGACTTAAACTAGTATTCCTCAACTGTTTCTGGGTTTTTCACCCACCCACTCATTTAAAGACCTAACATGTGACTGTTTCCAATGAGTTAATCATATCCAATCTTTCCCTGGTTGAAACTAGCATTACCTCATGCCCAGATAACTATTAAACTGTTATTATCTGAAGAGATATTATGGATAATTGGCACACAGGAGAATACTGACCAAATGACACCACAGTAACTTGGGATCACCAGTATGAGTTCATTTATTCAAGGGAATGGTCATAGAATCCTGGCCACCCATCAGAGAAAGATATTAGAGTCGCCAAAGAGGAAAAAGAGATCTAAAGAAATAAATAAATAAGAAAACACTATTTTCTTTACTTAATTTGAAATATTTACTTCATACATAAGGTTAAAAAAGGATCTCCAACAAATGTGAATATACACTGTCTTGTATTTATATTAAAATCAATCTGTCAAAGAACCCTGACACTTAAAACAGGAACCTTCGTAGAAATCCCCAAGATCATGTGTGTGAGTGTGTTAATTATTTGTAGATCTATTCTTCTGCTCTACAATCAGAAGCTACCATATGCATGAAACTGTTTATTTGTAGATTCTATTACATGATCTACAACTTCACATTAAAAATAATACTTTTCAGTCAGAAAAAAACTATACAAGCGGTACCTGGGTAGCTCAGTCAGCTAAGCATCTGACTTTGACTTAGTTCATAATCTCATGGTTGGTGAGGTCAAGCCACACATTGGGCTCTGTGCAGACAGCTCAGAGCCGGAACTCTGCTTCAGATTCGGTGTCTCCCTCTCTCTCTGTCCCTCCCCCTGCCTCTTTCTCTCTCTCTCCCTCTCTCTCTCTCTCTCTCTCTTAAAAACAAACATTTAAAAAATTTTTAATATTTGTAATTGTACAAGACTGGGGAGAATGTTCATCAATAGAAGAGTGGCTAAATAAATTGTGGAAAATCTATAAAATGGAATACTATGAAGCCATAGTATTCTACCTATAGGGACATAAAATGTCTTCAAATAGCAAGGTGCAGGGTAGTGGGTTTAGTAGGAAACCATTAGCATTCAAAAAAAGGAAGAGGGAATGAGAGATTGTACCTATACATTAATACTTGCAAGTGAATACAAAAGAAAAAGGTGAATTTTCTTAACTCTAGAAAGAGAAAGTAGCTATCTGAATAGCCTTATCTAATTTTTGGATATAAATTTCCTATTCAAGAATTTTTTTCAAAAAATAAGAAGAGAGGTGCCTGGGTGGCTCAGTTGGTTGGGCACCCAACTTCAGCTTGGGTCATGATCTCGCTGTTCACGAGTTCTAGCCCCTTATCCGGCTCTGTGCTGACAAGTTGGAACCTGGAGCCTGCTTCAGATTCTGTGTCTCCCTCTCTCTCTGTCCCACCACCATTCATGCTGTGTGTCTCTCTCTCAAAAATAAATATTTTTTAAAAATTTTAGGGGCACCTGAGTGGCTCAGTTGGTTAAGTGTCCAGCTTCAGCTCAGGTCATAATCTCATGGCCTGTGGGTTCGAGCCCAGCATTGGACTCTGTGCTGACAGCTTAGAGCCTGGAACCTGTTTCAGAATCTGTGTCTTCCTCTCTCTCTACTCCTCCCCCACTTGTGCTCTGTCTCTGTCTCTTAAAAATAAATATTAAAATTGTTTTTAATTTTCTTTAAAAAATAAGAGAGAATACTCATTCCAAAGAGTTTATTTTATTAAATCATTCCCTCTGACCAGCTCTAGAGGCATTAGTATTTGAATTTCACATTTCCTCTAAACTTCTAATAGATAGTTGAGGCTAGAAGGAGAGCAGAAAAGTCTGTGAGGTTTAAGGATATAATTTTAAAGTGGGAAACACTTAGACCAAAAAAAAATATCCA
The DNA here is from genome assembly GCF_006229205.1 of Suricata suricatta. Classification (NCBI taxonomy): domain Eukaryota; kingdom Metazoa; phylum Chordata; class Mammalia; order Carnivora; family Herpestidae; genus Suricata; species Suricata suricatta. The sequence goes on from NC_043708.1 coordinate 73,771,864, forward strand.
AAAGGAAAGAATTAAAATAAAAACATGAGAATGTTAATTTCCCTAGCTAAATCCCTAAATGTAATGTGATCTCAATACAGGTATCATCAAGCCTTTTTTCAGGAGTTAGATAAATTGATTATCAATTTCATTTGAAAGACCAAATGAACAAGAACAGTTAGGTAATCTTTTTTTTTTTTTAAGGTTTAAATGTTCATTTATTCATGTATTTATTTAGTTATACAACAACTATTTATCAAGGCCTTTGTGCCACGGGCAGAAGAACACATGAGTGAGCAAAACAAACACCTGGCCAAGTGGCCTTCCATTCTCAATTTCCACTCCCCACTTCTAGGCGGTCCCTTTGGTTTCTCTGCTCCACTCCTGGAGCACTTCTGTTCTGAGTTCCCAAGTGAGGAGGGATATTGGGAGGAAGTTATATAATATATATTTAAAAAGAACCTGGAACTCTTAAGGAACAAGAAGGTAGAATAGATCCCAAAGGCAGAACATGGAGTGAGGAGGTGAGATTTACGAAAGCCAAGGAAGAAGAGGCACAAGAACTGCCTCCCGCCAACCTCCACACCTGCATCTGGCTGGAGTGTTGGAGGCATTTGGGAACAGGAAGGTCAGGCTGGCTTACTATGTGAGAAGAGAGGTGGGAAAATAAGATTTGGGAGGACCTTTTGCTCTTTGTATAGCCCTATTGCTACCCATTTGAGAGGCTTTAAACGTCACTTGTTTAGGGCTGTTGGCATTGGACCTGACCTTCTTCCCCTGTGACACCATGCTGAGACTGGCTAAGAGTCTGCGATCTTTTGTTGGGATACACAAGTCCATAAAGGATTCTTTCCAGGACAAAAAAAATGGGGAGAAAAGTGACCAGTTTTTCCACAAAGAAACCTGAGCGATAGTTATGGAGGTCATGTAGCATTTCATTTCTCTAAGGCATTTCCCCAAATTGCTCAATATCTTTTATTCATATGGATTATGTCTTTGATTTATGCTAGTCTAGTTATTGAAATGTATGAAACATAAACCCATGAAAATTAATGCTTTCTCAATTTAAATAAGTTTTGATATCTACAAATTACTGATTTGCAATGAAAAATATCAAGTTTTCCCCCTTTGATATTATATTCACATTATTTGATATTATAACTGAACTTATATGCCTGTTAGTAATAATAGATATTACAGAAGTTGTTTTGCAAGTCTAATGGGACAACACAAAGGTAGGAAATATTAGGTCTTGGGTAATTTTATGGTACCAAGGCACCCATGTTTATTTGTGCAGATTAATTTAAGTCTCCCCGTCCCCCAATACAATGTATATATTCATATCACCATCTAACAAAATGGAGAGGTGTTAAAGCTAGAATGCAGGGGCGCCTGGGTGGCTCAGTCGGTTGGGCCT
>NC_043708.1:73773359-73774852 GCF_006229205.1 Suricata suricatta
AAAAAAAAAAAAAAAAAAAAAACCTCCCACAAAAAAGACTCAAGGCCCCAATGGCATCACTATTAAACTCCACCAAATATTTAATGAATAAATAATGTCACAAATTTGCTACACAGGTTTCTCAGAAAATGGAAAAGAAAAATGTCCCAATCCATTTAATGGGGTTAGTATTACTTTGACACCAAAACCAAAGACTTATTTTAAAAGACAGACTCTGATGAACAGAGACAGAATTATTAATAAAATACTAGCAGAGCAAATACAGAAGTATATAAAAGCAAATACATCATGATTAAATGGTTTTATCCCCAAATCAAAGATGATTCAATAATCAGTGTCATTCACCATATCAAAAACTAGAAAAGTCATTTTTATCCTCACAATAGATGCGGAAAAATTGACAGAGTGCAACACATTTTCTTTTTTTTTTATAATAGTTTATTGTCAAATTGGTTTCCATATAACACCCAGTGCTTCTCCCCACAAGTGCCCCCCCCATAACCATCACCCCCTTCCCCCCCTCCCCCTCCCCCTTCAGCCCTCAGTTTGTTTTCAGTAGTCGATAGTCTCTCATGAGTTGTGTCCCTCGCTCTCCCCAACTCTCATTCCCCCTTCCCCTCCCTATGGTCCTCTGTTAGGTTTCTCCTGTTAGACCTGGGAGTGCAAACATACGGTATCCATCCTTCTCTACTTGACTTATTTCACTTAGCATGACACCCTCGAGGTCCATCTACTTTGCTACAAATGGCCAGATTTCATTCTTTCTCACTGCCATATAGTACTCCATTGTGTATATATAACACATCTTTATCTGTTCATCAGGTCATGGACATTTAGGCTCTTTCCATGATTTGTCTATTGAAGAAAGTGCCGCTATCAAAATTGGGGTACATGTGCCCCTATGCATCAGCACTTCTGTATCCTTTGGGTAAATCCCTAGCAGTGCATTTGCTGGGTCATAAGGGAGTTCTATGGATAGTTTTTTGAGGAAACTCCATACTGTTTCCCAGAGCAGCTGCACCAGTTTACATTCCCAACAGTGTAGGAGGGTGCCTGTTTCTCCACACCCTTGCCAACATCTATCGTCTCTTGATTTGTTCATTTTAGCCACTCTGACTGGTGTGAGGTGGTATCTCAGTGTGGTTTGATTTGTATTTCCCTGATGATGAGTGATGCTGAGAATCATTTCATGTGCCTGTTGGCCATCTGGATGTCCTCTTTGGAGAAGTGTCTGTTCAGATCTTCTTACCATTTCTTCACTGGATTATTCATTTTTCGGGTATGGAGTTTAGTGAGTTCTTTGTAGATTTTGGATACTAGCCCTTTATCTGATATGCCATTTGCCACTATCTTTTCCCATTCTGTCAGTTGCCTATTTTCTTGATTGTTTCTTTTGCAGTGCAGAAGCTTTTTATCTTGATGAGGTCCCAATAGTTCATTTTTGTTCTGGATTCCCTTGCCTTTGGGGATGTATCGAGGGAGAAATTGCTTCA
>NC_043708.1:73774952-73827452 GCF_006229205.1 Suricata suricatta
AGCATGGAATGTTTTTCCATTTTTTTGTGTCTTCAATTTCTTTCATAAGTCTTCTATAGTTTTCAGCATACAGGTCTTTTACATCTTTGGTTAGATTTATTCCTAGGCATTTTATGGGTTTTTTGTGCAATTGTGAATGGGGTCAGTTTTTTAATCTCTCTTTCTGTTGCTTCATTTTTGGTGTATAAGAATGCTACCGATTTCTGTATGTTGATTTTGTACCCTGCAACATTACTGAATTCATGGATCAGTTCTAGAAGGCTTCTGGTGGAGTCGATCGGGTTTTCCATGTAGAGTATCATGTCATCTGCAAAAAGGGAAAGTTTGACTTCTTCTTTGCCAATTCTGATGCCTTTTATTTCCTTTTGTCGTCTGATTGCTGATGCTAGGACTTCCAGCCCTATGTTAAACAGTAGTGGTGAGAGTGGACATCCCTGTCGTGTCCCTGATTTCAGGGGGAAAGCTCTCAGTTTTTCCGCATTGAGGATAACATTAGCTGTGGGTTTTTCATAAATGGCTTTCATGATGTTTAAGTAAGTTCCTTCTATCCCAACTTTCTCAAGGGTTTTTATTAAGAAGGGATATTGTATTTTGTCAAATGCTTTTTCTGCATCTATTGACAGGATCATATGGGTTTTTTTTTCTTTTCTTTTCTTAATGTGATTCCTTGTAAACCAGGAATGAATCCCACTTGATCATAATGGATAATTCTTTTTAAATGCTGTTGAATTCGATTTGCTAGTATCTTGCCATATTCATTAAGGATATTGGCCTGTAGTTCTCTTTTTTTGTTGGGTCTCTGTCTGGCTTAGGAATCAAAGTGATATTTGCTTCGTAGAATGAGTCCAGAAGTCTTCCTTCCATTTCTATCTTTTGGAATAACTTGAGAAGGATTGGTGTTAACTCTGCTTTAAATGTCCTGTAGAATTCCCCTGGGAATTCATCTAGCCCTGGGCTTTTATTCATTGGGAGATTTTTGATAACTGATTTGACTTCTTCACTGGTTATGGGTCTGTTCAGATTTTCTATCTCTTCCCGTTTAAATTTTGGTAGTAGATGTGCATTTAGGAATTTGTCCATTTCTTCTAGATTGTCCAGTTTGTTGTCATATAATTTTTCATAGTAATCTCTGATGGTTGCTTGTATTTCTAAAGGATCTGTTGTAATAGATCCATTTTCCTTCATGATTTTGTCTATTTGAGTGTTCTCTCTTTTCTTTCTGAGGAGTCTAGCTAGAGGTTTATCAATTTTGTTTATTTTTTCAAAAAACCAACTCTTGGATTCATAGATCTGTTCAATTGTTTTTGTGGATTCTATCCTGTTTAATTCTGCCCTCATCTTTATTATTTCTCTTTTTCTGCTGGGTTTTGGTTGCTCTTGCTGCTCCCTTTCTAGTTTCCTTGGATGCTCTGTTAGGTTTTGAGTTTGCGCTTTTTTCTAGTTTGTTGAAATAGGCCTGGATTGCAATGAACTTTCCTCTTAGGACTGCCTTTGCTGCATCCCAGAGAGTTTGGATTGCTGTATTTTCATTTTCATTTGTTTCCATATATTTTTTAATTTTCTCTCTAATTGCCTGGTTCACCCAGTCATTCTTTAGTAGGATAGTTTTTAACCTCCACATTTTAGGAGGTTTTCCAGACTTCTTCCTGTGGTTGATTTCAAGTTTCATAGCATTGTGATCTGAAAGTGTGCCTCAGATGATCTCAATTCTTTTGTATCTATGGAGGGCTATTTTATGACCCAGTATGTGATCAATCTTGGAGAATGTGCTATGTGCACTCGAGAAGAAAGTGTATTTCCTAGCATCAGGATGCAGAGTTCTAAATATATCTATTAATTCCATCTGTTCCAGTGTGCCATTCAGGTCCATTGTTTTTTAGTGATTTGTGTGTATGTGTGTGGTTGACACATCAATTGTTGTAAGAGGGGTATTAAAGTCCCCTGCAATTAGCACATTCTTATCAATAAGATTGCTTCTGTTTGATTATTTGTTTTATGTATTTGGGAGCTCCCAAATTCGGCACATAGATGTTTATAATTGTTAGCTCTTCCTGATGTAGAAACTCTGTAATTATTAAATAATGCCCTTTTTCATCTTTTGTTACTGCCTTTACTTTAAAGTCCAGTTTGTCCGATATAAGTATGGCTACTCCAGCTTTCTTTTGGCATCCAGTCACATGGTAGATATTTCTCCATCCCCTTACCTTCAATATGAAGGTGTCTTTAGGCCTAAGGTGAGTCTCTTGTTCACAGCAAATAGATGGATTTTGGTTTTTGATCCATTTTGCTACCCTGTGTCATTTAACTGGAGCATTCAGTCCATTTACATTCAGTGTTATTATTGAAAAATGTGGGTTTACATTCATTGTGTTCCCTGTAGAGTGCATGTTTGTACTGATGCCTCTGGTACCTTATTTATATTCCTTGCTAGACTTCCCTCATAGAGTCCCTCTTCGGATTTCTTGTAGGGCTGGTTTGGTGATGATGAATCCTCTCAACTTTTGTTTATTTGGGAAAACCTTTATCTCTCCTTCTATTTTGAATGACAGGCTCGCTGGATAAAGAATTCTTGGTTGCATATTCTTCCTGTTCATCACATTGAGGATTTCCTGCCATTCCTTTCTGGCCAGCCAAGTTTTAGTAGATGGGTCTGTAACCACTCTGATAAGTTTGCCTTTGTATGTCAAGGCCCTTTTATCCCTATCTGCTTTCAGAATTATCTCTTTATCTGTATATTTTGCTAGTTTCACTATGATATGTTGTGCTGAAGGTCAGTTTATGTTACATCTTAGGGGTGTTTGGTATAACTCTTGAATTTCAATGTCTTTCTCTTTACCTAGATTGGGGAAATTTTCGTGTATAATTTCGTCCATCACCCCTTCGGAACCTTTTTCTCTTTCTTCCTCTTCAGGAACTCCTATGATATGGATATGATTCCATTTGATTATATCATTCAGGTCTGGTGATATTTCAGTGTAGAAATAAGTCAGTTGGAGAAGGACAGATATCATATATTTGCATTCGTAGGTCTAAAAGGAGAACAGGAGAAACCTAATGGAGGACTAGGGGGAGGGGAAGAGGGAAAGAAAGTTGGGGAGAGAGAGGGACACAAAACCTGAGAGACTATTGAATACTGAAAACTGAGGGTTGAAGGGGAAGGGGGAGGAAGGGAAAAAAGGTGGTGATGGAGGAGGGCACTTGTGAGGAAGAGCACTGGGTGTTATATGGAAACCAATTTGACAATAAACTATCTTAAAAAATAATAAATAAATAAAAATTAAAAATTAAAAAAGTACACAAAGATGTATTATAGCATGCTTTCTATTAGCAAAATTTGATGACTAATTATATATACATGAGAGGAAGGCTGGTTAAAAAATATATAGTGCAAACTTCTAGATATAAAATAAATAATTCCTGGGGATGTAATACACAGCATAGTTACTACAGTTAATAATACTGTTTTTCATACTTGAAAATTGCTAAGAGAATAAATCTTAAAGTTTTCATCCTAAGAAAATAAATTTGTAAATATGTGTGGTGATGGATATTAAGTAGACTTGTGGTGATCATGTTGCAATATATACATATATTGAATCTTCGTGTTGTACACAGAAACTAATAAAATGTTAGGTCAATTATATCTAAATATTTAAAAAATAAAAAATGTCAATAAATGAAAGCAGAAATTATAAAATAGTGCCAACATATCTTTCCTCAAGTTTGAGAGGATCTTATATGGAAGTTGAGGTTTACTGGTAAATCTATGTAGGGAAGAGGGTCAAGATTTGTCAGAAACATTAACATTAGGGGTGCCTGGGTGGCTGTCAGTTGGGCATCCGACTTTGGCTCAGGTCATGATCTCACAGTTGTGAGTTTGAACTCTGCATCATGCTCTGAGCTGACAACTTGGGCCTGGAGCCTGCTTCAGATTTTGTCTCCCTCTCTCTCTACCCCTCCCTGCTCACATGCTGTGTGTGTCTCTCTCTCAAAAACAAACATTGAAAAAAGGAAAAAAGAAACATTAATTTTAACCTTGAACATGATTCTTCCCATTTTTTACTAATAATCTTTTGCTGTTAATGATCATTTTGGTGCTCATGAATAGTAGGCCAGCTACATAACAAGGTACTTAACCTACATGTGAACGATAATGCCTTCACTCAACACCTGCGCCTATGTATTTGGTAACTTGGAAAAAAATAGTGAGATACTCTTTGAATAATTATTTATACCACTTCAAAACAGCATATTTATTTTTTTAATAATTATATACATTTAATCACATGGAAAATATAATACATTTCTTCATTACAGACAATTCTGTAATATATCTCTTCATACAGACAGCTTTGTAATAAATTTCCTTTAGTAACGTCTACACTTTAAATTTGCTATTTATTTAGTTATAAACCTGATACATAAAATATAGAAATCTTTTGCATTTTATGTATTTATTCATAAACCAATGCCACCCATCCTTAACTCCAAAATATTCAATTCATTTATAATCTTTTAATATTCACATAGCTTTCTTTACCATATAAAAATTATTTAGGAAATAATTAGGGTAAAATATAATTATGATACACACTGAGTGGTGTAGAAATTTACATCTCTGGTCTCAAAGCATTTGATTAAATAATAATATTAAAGTTTCCTGAATTGTAATTCTATGATTTTTCCCAAATTTCACCTTTTAATCCCTACCAAATCTAAAACGTCATTATTAACTAAATCTGAGTGTGTATAATCAAATCCAGATGTTAGAAGCCTCAAATTCTGAAAGCTACCTAGGCCCCTGTCTTCATTCTGTTTATTCTTCCAAGTATATAGACACCAGAAGATCAAAGAGATGAATATCAGTACACATGTAGATTAGAAGAGACATATCTTTGAGAATCATTATCAAAGAGGAGTATCCAACATTTTGTTTTAATGGAAAAATGTGCCCATTATGTGAGATTTCATATTCTTCTATAACAAACTAGAACGACACTACATTCCAAGGCTGAATTAACTCTTCCTTAACATTTTCAGGATCCATAGGGTAAGGGTCCCTATAAAAAACTGACCAGATCAGAAGAGAGTCTTGAGGAGGATTTTCACAGTAGATATTGAAATTACTTATTAAACTGAAAAGATTTATGAAAAATTTAATTGAAGAGATTAATTTCCAAAATAGTCAAGATGAATCTGAATGTCTTTGATTGTTCGTGAAACAATTCTTCCTGAAATGTGAAACCTTACCAAACAGTCTCCTTATTGCCACTTTCATTTCATTATTTCTGAATGTGTAGATAATAGGATTCATAAAAGGAGTGATAAGGGCATCAAAGATGGCTAAAAATTTATCTATGGGTAAGGTAGGGAATGGCCACACATAGACAATAATGCAAGGACCAAAGAAGAAAACCACCACAGTCATGTGAGCAGAGAGAGTGGAAAGGGCCTTGGATGAACCACCTGAAGAGTGTTTGCGAACCGTGACCAGGATGAAGATATAAGACACAATCAAGATGAAGAAGGTGCCCATGGAGATGAAACCACTGTTGGCAGTGACCAGAAACTCCAGTCTATAGGTGTCTATACATGCAAGCTTGATGAATCGAGGAAAATCACAGTAAAAACTATCCATTTTGTTGGGACCACAAAAGGGCAAGTTTATAACAAAAGCTAGTTGGGCCACAGAGTGGGTGAGTCCAATGGTCCATGCAACAGCCAAAAGGGAAATGCACATTCTTAGGCTCATGATGGTCAGGTAGTGGAGGGGCTTACAGATAGCAATGTATCGATCATAGGCCATAACTATGAGCAGTACCATCTCTGTACCTCCAACAGTGTGAATAAAGAACATCTGAGTAATGCACCCTGCCAAAGAGATGACTTTGTGTTTTCTGAAAAGGTCATAAATCATCTTTGGGCTTGCAATGCTGGAAACACCTGTGTCAATGATGGAAAGGTTTGCCAGCAAAAAGTACATGGGGGAATGCAAGTGATGGTCTGAAATGATCGTGAGCACAATGAGAAGGTTTCCTAACATACTTGCTATGTAAAATACAGTAAAAAACAAAAAGAGAAGAATCTGAAGCTCCCAAGAACTGGTGAGTCCCAGCAACAAAAATTCAGATACCATTGAGTGATTTCCTCCATCCATCAACTTCATGTGCTAAGCTGATCCTCAAGTTACCTGAAGAGCATAAGAGGGAGAAAAACATGATTTTTAAGTTGAAAGGGAACTCTGACCATAGGGTTACACAGATGTCAAAAACTAAAGATCATTTAGCCATTGTACACAGTTACACTGAGTTTACACGGTACAAGGATCACAGAGAGCCAACACCAGATTTTCTTCCATGCCTAGATCTTTGGTATCATTTAATCATGTGACTCAAAATGAATTTTTGGTCTTTAGTGTTTAATGAAGAAGGGAAATGTAGCCAAAGTGACCTAAGAATTTAAGGAGAAATACATCAGAAAATAGACGTATATTTTCTAATTTCTTCTTTTTAACTTGATTTTTTTTAATTTATAATAGTTTATTGTCAAATTGATTTCCATATAACACCCAGTGCCTCTCCCCACAAGTGTCCCCCTCCATGACCATCACCCCCCTCTTCAGTCCTCAGTTCGTTTTCAGTATTCAATAGTCTCTCATGATTTGTATCCCTCGCTCTCCCCAGCTCTCTTTCCTCCTTCCCCTCCCTGTGGTCCTCTGTTAGGTTTCTCCTGTTAGACCTGTGAGAGCAAACATATGGTATCTGTCCTTCTCCACCTGACATATTTCTACTCTGAAATATGCCACAGAATAGAAACATACAAAAAGGCACAGAGAACTGTCTGAAGAGGTGTTCTGATTTATTCTTTTTTTATTAAGTTTATGTACTTATCTAGAGAGAGAAAGAGATAGAAAGAGAGACCACATGAGCAGGGGAGGGCCTAAGAGAAAGGAAGAGAGAGAGAATCCCAAACAGGCTCTGTGCTGTCAGCAGAGAGCCCAACACAGGGCTTGATCTCACAACTGTGAGTTCATGACCTGAGCCAAAATAGAGCTGGACCCTTAACTGGCTGAGCCACTCAGGCTCCCCTCTAATTTATTCTTTTTAATGGCTGTCTAATATTCAAAATGTGGATGGACCATCATCTATTTACTAATTTCCCAATTAATAAGCGTTTACCTTGTTTCTAGTTTTTTGGCCCCTACAAACAATGCTACAAATTATTATCCATATATATTCTGGGTATTAATGCTTTTCTGTGTCATAGATTCCCAGAAATAAGATCAAAGTGTACATATTTTTAATGTCAGTAGTGTTGCCCAATAGCTCTCCAAAAAAGCTGGAACACATATTTCTATAAAAATAAATGCTACCACTTTTTTAAAGTGTTGCCAGAATAATATAGCTCACTGTTACTCTAAATTTTTTTTTAATATTTGAGAAAGAGAAATACAGAGTGAGCACAAATAGAAGGTCAGAAAGAGAGGGAGAGAGAGAGAATCCAAAGCAGGCTCCACACTGTCAGTACAGAGCCCAAGGTGGGGCTTGAACTCATAAACCATGAGATCACAACTTGAGCCAAAATCAAGAGTTGGACACTTAACCAGCTGAACCACCCAGGTACCCTGTTACTCTAATTTTCATTTCCCTGACGACGATAAATTTGAACATTCTTACAGTTTGGATCTGCTCTTCTGTGAATTATCTATTCATGCCTTTTCCTATTTCCTACTGTGCTTTTTTTTTCCTTGCCAATTTGTAAGAGCTCTTTTTATATTACAGATATTAAGCATTTGTCATTTGTTTTACACTTTCTAAATCAATTATCTATTAATTTTATTTATGATTTCTTTTATTATACCCAACTTTTTAATTGTTAAATGATTAAATACAGCTATTACTTTTTTATAGCTACTATTTTTAATATCTCCCTTGCTCCTCAATCATACATAAACATTCTTAGATTTTCTCTCAGTACTTTGTTTTGTTTTCTGTTTGGGACTGTGCTCCATTATTTTTTTATATGTTTTAAAATATAAATTTCTTTCAGGTGAACAGAATTGTAATGGCACTGTGTGTTAAATGACCCATTCTTTCCCTTTGAATTTAACTACCATTTTTGTATTATGCTAAATTCTCAGATATTTTGGGATCTGTTTCTAAATTCTTTATTCTGCTATATTTGTCTATTTCTGTGGAATATCAGGATATTTCAAAGCAGTAGCTTAATACCATGTCACTATATCTGATAATGCAAATCCCTCCTTCACTGTCCTTATTTTTTGTACTTTCTTGGCTATTAATAAGCATATATTATAGCATATAAATTTTAAATTCATTTTACCCAATCTCCCCAAATATTCCATTTGAACTTATGATTTGAATTGCAGTAAATTTATATGTTGACTTTGAATGAAGTAGCATGGCTATGATGGTGTCTTTCCATTCAAGAACATTGTACACCCATCTGTTCAAACCTTGCTTCATGTCCTTCAAGATTTCGCCATTATATATATATGTGTGTGTGTGTATGTGTATATATAGATATATATGTACATATATATATTCTATTATTTCTTTGTTAAAATTATTCCTAGGTATTTTATAGCTTTTTTCTTGGCGTTATGAATGAAATAGCTTTTCTCACTTCCATTTCTAGATTCTTTTTGCTAGAATGGAGAAAAGTTACTTCCTTTTATCTGTTGCATGTAGTCACCTTACCTATTATTGGATGAATAGTTTTTTACTGAAGTATCTTGGGTTTTCTAGGTTGCCAATAATTTCATCAACAAAAAAAGACAACTTTTTCATATTTAATTTTTGCTGGCTTAGTTAAGATAATATTCATCAGCCCCTTATTAACATGAAAGTCCTACTCTATTTCCTATTTCTTTCATATTTATTATCCCTTATCCATTTCTCTATTCTTTTTTTTTTTAAGTTTATTTTTTTAAAGAGATTCGAGGAAGAGAGAGCACAAGCAGGGGAATAGCAGAGAGATAGAGAGAGAGACAGAGAAAGAGAATCCCAAGAAGGCTCTACACTGTCCTTTTTTTTTTTTAATAGTTTATTTTCTATTTTATTTTTTTTACTTTATAAAGTTTCATATTTTTTAACATATGCAATTATTTTCCATCATTTACAATACAGTAGTTACAATGACACTCCAAACAGAAAAGGAAAGTAAAAAATCAAAACACCAACTTCTGTCCTTAAGGAGCTCAATGCTCGAACTCACCAACTGTGAGATCATGACCTAAGATGAAACCAAGAGTTGGACACTTGACCAACTGAGCTACCCAGGCACACCACATTTCTCTATTCTTTTTTTTTAATTTTTAATGTTTATTTATTTTTGAGAGAGAGAAAGTGAGAGCTCAAGTTGGGGAGGGGCAGAGAGAGAGGGAGACAGAATCTGAAGCAGGCTCCAGGCTCTGTCAGCACAGAGTCCAACACCGGGCTTGAACCCACAGACCATGAGATCATGACCTAAGCTGAAGTCAGATACTTAACTGATTGAGCCACCCAGGTGCCGCTATTTTCTTATTTTAAAACTTTTTTTTAATGTCTTATTTATTTTTGATACAGAAAGAGACAGAGCATGTGAGGGGGAGGGACAGAGAGAGAAGGAGACACAAAACCAGAAGCAGGCTCCAGGCTCTGAGCTAGAGCTCAGCACAGACCCTGACATGGGGCTTGAACCCACGATCGTGAGATCTGACCTGAGCCAAAGTCGGAGGCTTAGCCAACTGAGCCACCCAGGTGCCCCTATTTTCTTATTTTAAAATAAGATGCCAATTATTTTCCCCTGCTGATGTTCTTTTTCCTCCCAGTCTTCCCCTATCACCGATTAAGATAAGACCTTAAAGTACTTTTCTCCCCATCATCTCACCTCCTTCCTCCCTACCCCCATTTACATTAAATCAAGTCCTTTTTCTCTTTCTGAAACTGCTAATTGTTTTATATATTATGCTTCCTGAGTCTGTCTTCCCTATTTTGTTTCCTTTCATGATTTCTATCTCATTATCTTTATCCTATGTGCTTCAAGATATCCATTGCACCTAACCTTCTAGCCTTCAAGAATAATAATCCTTTGTTTAAATTCATCTAGGGGCACCTGAGTGGCTCTGTCAGTTAAGCAACTGACTTCTCTGCTGAGGTCATGTCTTGTGATTTGTGAGTTCCAGCCCCGCTTGGGGCTCTGTGCTGACAGCCCTGAGTCTGGGGGCTGCTTAGGATTCTGTGTCTCCCTCTCTCTCTGCCCCTCCTCTGCTCACATTCTGTCTGTTTTACTCTCTCTCAAAAATAAACATTAAAAAATTAAATTCATCTGAATTGTTCAGCTCTAAAGGTCTTGTTTATATTGATCATGAATCTCTTTGCATGCTGATATAACTTTTTATTGAAATTAGCATCTGCTTCTTCCAGCAGCCTTGTGTCCCAACATCAGCCTAATAGCACTTATACTTAATATATGCTTTATACATATAAATTCTAATATCTGAGATGAAATTTCAGAAGTGATTCATATTAGTCTATCTGCTTTCAAGATTCATTCAATATATCCAGTCTAGTCTGATACTGGCTTTACTTCTCTAAACTCTAAGGGGTGTAAATGCCACCTGATACAGTGTTAGACTCCTTTTTAAATTTTGTTGGAATAATAACTTGACAATAGGAAAGTGCCTAAAAATCTGTGAAATAAATAAATACCATTGCACTGAGGTTTGAAGTAAACTAGAGCTCTTAATTATAATATTCTTTTGTACTACTTTATGATAAAGTGATAAAGAAAATCTAACTTGAGAGTTTGATTTTTTTAATTTTTTTTAATGTTTTTATTTATTTTTGAGACAGAGAAAGACAAAGCATGAGAGGGGGAGGGGCAGGGAGAGAAGGAGACACAAAACCAGAAGCAGGCTCCAAGCCCTGAGCTGTCAGCACAGAGCCTGACATGGGGCTCGAACCCACAAACGTGAGATCTGACCTGAGCCGAAGTCGAGGCTTAACTGACTGAGCCACCCAGGCGCCCCAAGAGTTTGATTTTTTTAAGGTTCCAAACTAAGAATTAATCTCATCCCAAATATTTTCTGTCACAGTGATGGGTAATCTTGAGACGAGTGAAATTTTCTCCACAAGCTAACACAGAACTAGAATTTAAAATAAAAATCCAATCCTATTAATCTTTCCAAATTTGGGAATTATATAGTTTATTTAAATGAATTCATTCATTTTCTTTCTATGTTTATTCTTCTGGAGGGATAGATGTAAAATATTGGTTAAAAGTGAAGAATCACAAACCAGAGGGCTGGGTTTAAGCTTGCCTTAACCACGTGCCCTAACACTAACCCTTGAAATAGGGCTTCAACTACCTCCACTTTGACCTCAATAAATGAGTTAATTATTTCCATCTTATCTCTCAACTCAGGCAAAAGACCCTGAGGGCAAAGCATTCTGGAACCAAAACTACCCCCTCAAGGGATAGGTACTTCCCTGAGCCTGCATGACCCCTTGTGGTTGACCCCGCAACAATGACTGACCTGACCTTTACTGCCTGCTGCCCGTACCCACCCACCTTTGTCCCACACTTCCCTTATAAAACCTTGGAAGTATTTTCAGCACTTTGGAGACAGTCTTGGAGACACTAGTCTTCTATCTTCCTAGTGTTGGTCAGGCTGAAATAAATCCCTTTCTGGTTTCACCACCATCACTCTGCCTTTGGATTTTTCAGGTATGAGTGGCCAAATCTGGTCTGAATAAGACCTCTGGAGCCAGATGCTCTTGCACCCCAGTGCCCCAGTTAACACCCTGACCTCAGACAAGTTACTTAATCTTATTGTATCTAAATTTACTTATCTGTTAAATTGAAGTAATTATAGCCTGGCCTCAAAAATTGCTATGAATAAAGAGCTTAGAACAGTATTGGGCACATAGCAGGAATTCAATAACTGTTAACTGTAATGATGTTATTATAAACATAATCCTTAGTGAACTGAGATCTCCTGGTAGTCCTAATCTTCAGACTCCTCTTTTTGTCATTCCCTCATTTTTTTGTCTTGGTTCACTGTATACATTATTTAAGAGCTTGCCTTGTTCTCCTTCTAATGGGCTTGTTTTGTACTGTAATTATACCTTCCCCAAAAGCTTGACCACTGGGTGAAAAGCAATTTATATGAAAGGCTAATAATTTCATTAGCGTACAAATGCCAGTTGAATCTGAATAGGTATATCATTCATTCCCTAAATCTATCCTAAATAATATAGCCATATTTTCCTTAGTCTACTAAACACTATTGCCTAGATGCTTATTTATCAGTCTTGTGCATGTGGAATTCCACATGACGACAATAAAGCTAATAATCATCTTTCTTCTCCCTATGCAGCTTTTCTTTCAGATTTAGTATAGCATTACATGCATCTTATCCACCTGCTCTTCTCAAATCCTTCCCTTATTTTCACTAATCATTACTGAAAACATGCATATCAGATTACTCTTCCTAAGTAGCACTCAGATTATTTAACAAGCACCACTCCAAACCATTCGCTGGTTCTCATTGCCTCTGAAAGTACAAATTCCTAGTTTAGAATGTGCTGCTCCACTTTGGCTCCATACCATCTTTCCAAGATGATCGCCCTCTATGCTTCTATTTTCAAGAAATATTTATTCCTCCTTAATATTATCTGTTCTATTGCCTATAGAGAACTTCCTGTTTAACTCCTTGTGTCCTGGCAGCTGTCCCCTTGAACTTTATACTGGTCTCACTTATGTGGAGCCGCTGAGCAAATGGTCAAGAAAGAATTCTTGAGATATTTTTGGTGCAAAAATGTACTTTTATTATAGTATGAGGATAGGACCCATGGGCAGAAAGAGCTTCACTGGGACTGCAAGGAGTAACTGATCATACACTTTTTAGTTAGTGGGGGTTAGAGATAATATAAATCTCTCAGGAATTTATGTATGCTGAAACAGGGTCTCCAAGACCTTGGAGGACTTGCTATTATCAAGATAAGCTTATTCTTTATTGTTTTATTTTTTTTGTTTTGTTTTTTATTTATTTTTGACACAGAGAGAGACAGAGCATGAGAGGGGGAGGGGCAGAGAGAGAAGGAACACAGAACCAGAAGCAGGCTCCAGGCTCTGAGCTGTCAGCACAGAGCCTGACGGGGGGCTCGAACCCACGAACGTGAGATCTGACCTGAGCCGAAGTCGGAGGCTTAACCAACTGAGCCACCCAGGCGCCCCTCTTTATTGTTTTAGTAGAGCATTAGTCATAAGATTCTTCAGATGTGTGTCAGTGGTTCACATGTTGAAGGATGATTGTTATAATAAACATCCTGGAGGTTTGTGGTTATCAGTGAAGTTACATAAACCAGAGCAAAGCTACATTAATCAAACATTAAAGAAAATCCTTGAGGGAGTTGCAGGAATATTAGATCCTATATGTCTCAGGGATTTATCAATGAGCGGCAAGTTGTAAGGAGACTTAATTTTAGCTACAATTCTCTTGCCGTTGTCCACCCACTCCATCATTATGAAGATCATTAAATACCTCACAATAGCTAAATCTTTATCCTTATGATCTCTCTGCATCATTTGATACTGTTCATAATTTCCTACTTTCTAAGAAATATAAATCGTGGGATGTATAGAGACTTTGCCATTTTTTCCCTATTGGTAATGTCTGTTCTATAGGCTGGACGTAATAATAAGATAATCCTCAAGCAAGAATTTTAACAAGAGTCATTAACATAGGGAACGACTTAAATACTTATGGATTTACAGCCCATGATGTTGTACACCTGAAACTAATATATTGTTATATGTCAATTATACTTTAATTTTTAAAAAGGACAAAAAAGATTAGCCAGAAGAGGAATATTTAGACAAAGGAGAGAAAAGAACTGGAGGTGGTAGATGAGGAATAGGACACACATTACTGGAGTATTCAGTTGTCACTTTACAGGGGGAAATGGGTTAATTTTTTTCTACCTGGTTTATAGTTGAAGAGAAGGATCAAAAGTTATTCCCATCCCAGTATATGGGCCAGAGACATTTCTCTTCATTGAACATACAAAAAGATTCATAAGGAAGAAGTGATCCAAGAATGTAACTAGTAGAATCTCTGATACTAATGCAATATTGTTTTAAAAGATTCACTTCTAGAAAATTAGGAAGATCATCTTGTTTAATTTTCCCCTTCTCTGAGCATTCTTATGTGGATGCAATTGAAAAAAAAGAATTCTAACTAGGGCCATTAACATATAAAAGGACGTAAATGTCATAGTTTTACAGGCCAAAGGACAGAATGAGCCTGCATACACAGTGCACAACTTAACTTTAAATATATGCAAATGTCTAAATTCTAAAACTAACTTTGCACATTCTTTTGAGTGTTTCCCAAATGGTTTTCTTCACTCCTCTTCAAACCCTCAGATATAAATTACTACTTAGGATGATTACCTAAGAGCAATTACTTTTGCTGAATCCATAACATAGATGGAAACTATTAATATCCACCAGAATAACTTCAAGGGCATGAGGAAGTAGCTTCTACTTCCAAAGTACTTGATAGAAGTTCATAGAAGGCAACATGGGTCTTTAGTGCCCCTCTCCTCATCTCCAGGTCTTTAACCATCTATTGTCATACTGCCTTCTACACCCGCTCAGTTCTCTAGCACCCTCATGCTGTCTTCTGGCTGTCCAAGACCTTCACTATCTCATTCTCACCCAGATCTAGTCTCTTCTAAGTTACTATGTTCCAGTGCTATCCTTTCCAGACCCTTTTCAATTGTACTATTTGCATGCTGAGCCACATTTACATAAGGAATTAAAAGGAAATCAATAGTTACCTGGATTTATATAAAATTAACTCTCATAATCTTTTCATTTCAGTTATGCATGTTCCTAACTGTGCCGAGCTTCCTGACTATTCCAGGCTACTCCAACTCTTCCACTCTCAGCGTGCCCTTCTTGTACACCAGCAAGAGACATCAACAACTTGGCATTCAACTTCTGAAATGTTGCCTATATCTGATTTTAGCTCCCTATGGTGAAGTTTTCACATGAGATTTATAGTTTTCTGCATTCCACTGTCTGCATTCCATTTCATCTTTGTTGCATCACACACACACACACACACACACACACACACACAGATTAATCTTCTCTCAACCTAGAAATGTCTCACACTCAATGCTGAAAATCTCATTCATCTTATTTGCAAAGAAAGTCAGTGGGAACCAGACTTTCTTACCTGAGTTAGACCAAAGAATCTATTCTTCTCAAACAGTAGATCAATTCCCTTCAAAGTTTATGACAAGATAAAAAGCTTCCATTATGTAAGAATTATGAGTTCTAAAAGGGAAAAATAAGAATTAGTTTAATGGATGCTAAGAACCAAATGACAAAAGTTGTGAGTTTATAAAACACAGAAATTGAAAACATCACTTAGGAAATTATCTAGGATGAAAAAAACTAAAAGAAAATACAGCATAGGGGAATAGAAAAGAATAAGAAATAAAAAAGATGAAAATATACTGTTTCCTTCTCTTAGAACATCCTCTTCTAGTCAAAATCTGACCCTTGATTTGTGTTCCAGCTTATTATCCCCCAAATACCCTCAGCAATGCCTTTTCCAATACCCTTAGCAAGATTCCCATGCCTTGCCCAGAATACATGTACGACAAATATGTGGAATAACAATTAAACTGTGTATTAAACCAAAAGAGTAAATAATTATTGAGCAATCAGTGGAGAGAGACCCAAGGATAGGCTGGATTAATGTTCAGTCTGCTAAACTAGATGACATTTGTTTTACATACATTTTACAGGATAGTACTTGAAGTAGGAGACTTTTTCTAGGTTCAAGGGAGGATAATTTCATATTCTGATTGAGACTGTAAACTTTTCCAAAACAAAGAGCTTAATATTGTTTTCCTCAAGTAAAAATGATTCTAATTAGCAACCTTGAATACTGGTGACCAAATGATGGTGTGAGTCTTGGGAATAGCCAACCTTTCCTTGATTAGATTTTCCTGGGAATTATACCTTGGATTCTACACTGATTTTCCCCCTAGGGGTTAAAAAAGGACAAAAAGAACTGAAGAAAGAAAAGCAGCTTCTGAATGCCAAATTTAGTAGTGGTTTAGGTGGGTGCACTAAAATATTTTTGCTTTAAAATGGCTGTCTCAGTCAGAAGAGTGTGCAACTCGTGGTTTCAGGGTCATGAGTTCAAGCCCCACAGTGGGGCTTATTATTTTTTTAAATAATAAAGTAAAAAATAAAATGAATCAGTAGAAGTACCTAAGATATCCAAAACTCTAGAATGCTTGAGAAGCAGCTAAAAAGGGAAAGAGTACTACTCTATCCTAGTACTAACTAGAGATTTCAGCAGATGAAAAACCACAGAATAAAAAGCTATATCTTTCTTTATTCAGCAAGTTTGGCTTTCTAGATGCTCTTCAGTCTCACAAAATTCAAAATCCAGAATCTTAGACTCCATAAATTTTACAACAGAGTGCTGTCAGGTTATAAAGTGTTAATTACTGAAGTATAAAAGGAATTATGTCAGAAAGTTTTAAAATACATACAGCTTTTCCAGGAAATCCTTCCTTGAACACATGTAACAAAAGGTTCTTATACTTTTCTTTTATTGTCCTATAATCTTCTTGTCTGCTTCTATTATTAGCATCTTTGGGGTATTATCATTCGGGTATTATTGCCTAATAATAACTCTTACAAGAATTACAATTGGTTGGCTCCAACACCACCACAGTCTGCAATAATCTGATAAGGAAAGACAAGCAAGCAGGGATACATGGTGCAGAATATATAGTCAATATTTAATAAATAGGGCACCTGGGTGACTCAGTCGTTTAGCATCCAACTCTTGACTTCAGCTCAGGTCATGATCTCACGGTTTGTGGGTTCAAGCCCAGCTTTGGGCACTGCATTGACAGCACAGAGCCTGCTTGAGATTCTCTGTCTCCTCTCTCTCTGCCTCTCCCCTGCTCATGCTCTATTTTTCTTTCTCTCTCCCTTTCTCCCTCTCTCTCTCAAAAACTAAGAAAACATTTAAAAAATATACGTAATAAATACTAATTAAAAATATTTGACTAATTTTTTCTGATGTAGTTTAGAATAATTTTTATAATTAATTAATGTATTCAAATGGTTTATCCCTCAAAGACATAGCCTCTACTAATGATCAGCTAGTATAAAAATCAATGAACTAAAACTATTGTCTGGGTTTTACATATTTGTAAAGAATCTATAGAGAATTTTTTGAAATAATAGACTTTAAAAATCCATCTATATGTTATTTACAAGACACATTTTAAAAGACATAAAGGTACAGAAAACACATATATCTTAATGAAAGAAGATAGTACTTGAACAACAATTTACACACAGTGTAGTATCAGGAGTGTAGCTGGTCCATTATGCTGCTACACATACATTTACAAACATTTATATCTTAACGAAAGAAGATGTTAGCTGAAAGGCACATTATGCACAGTGTAGTTTCAATGAATTGAACATACAGCCATGCCCATATGCCTCTACCCATAGGTTTCCAAACACCTGTATCTTAATGAAAGCATATGCTAGTAGAAGGACACATTATACACAGTGTATGGCATTTTACTGAGCCATAAAAAATAATGAAATCTTGCCAGTTGCAGCTGCATGGATGTAGCTAGAGAGAATTATGCTAAGTAAAATAAGTCAGGGAATAAAAAAAAGGAAGAGATAGGCAAACCAAGAAACAGACTCTTAACTATGGAGAACAAACTGATGGTTACCAGAGGGGAGGGGAGTGAGGGGATGGGTTAAATAAGTAATAGACATTAAAGAGTGCACTTGTGATGAGCACTGGGTGTTGGATGGAAGTGTTGAATCACTATGTTTTACACCTGAAACTACTATTACACTGTATGTTAGGTAGCTTGAATTTAAAGTTTTAAAAAAGAGTAAAGGTCCAGAAAAAGTAAATTAATAGGAAAATAATGTATCCAAAGAAAACAGTAGCATGGCTATATTTATATCAGACAGTATATATTAAGTCAGAAGGCATTATTAGGAGGGTGCCTGGCTGCCTCTATTGGTAGAGCAGAGACTCTCAATCATGAGTTCAAGCCCATATGAGCCATAGGGCTTACTTTAAAAAAAAAAAAGGCATTATTAGAAGTAGAGGGAGCCAGTGCATAATAAAAGGTTCAATTCACCAGGAACATTCTAAACTTGTACACAATTAATATAATAGTCTCAAAATATATATATCAAAAATTCATTAAATACATTTTTCCAGCATAATAGAAAACTTCAATACCTTTCTTTCTTACACCATTTATAAGTCAAGTACACAAAAACAATAGCAATGCTATGGATCTAAACAATTATGAGCACTGTCAGCAGCTGAATAAACAATCATGGTCTAGTTGAAATATATGGAACTCTGTATCCAACAATCATACACCTTTTTTTTCAAACATACATAGACCAATTACAAAGAAAGAGGACATAAGTAATCTTTAACATGTTTCAAAGAATTCTTATCAGGTAGACCTGAATATCTGACCATAATACTATCAAATTAAAGTTTATAGAAAGCAGGGCACTGCACAAGAAAAACACTTGTGGGAAACCAAACCACTGACTGGGAAAATCAGAAGGGCTGATGATCACAAGTTTTTACAAGCAACAAAGCTCAAAGACTAAAGTTTTAGCAGTCTGTGCCACTGCCAGGCTCCACCTGGCAGGCATAGAGATAAAGAAGGAGGGGAGAGGCCTGGGAGTGGACAGTGTGGTCTGAGAATCCCCTGGGTGGCACTGGGAAAGATAATTCCCCTTCTTAGAGTATTTTGGGAGAGACGGCCCTGCCTCACGAGGGAAGAAAGAGCCAGGGAGCACCACTGAGCTGCCCTGTTCATTAGCATAGCATCAGAGGCAGCTGCTGAGCTGAACTAACCTAGATGCTGACCTTGTGCTGTGCTTTACCTTAAACTCCAAGCCAGCCCCTGTGCATTCATGGGATTGCCCTTCTGGGACAAACTGGCACCAGCCACAGTGCTGTGAGATCCTCATGGATCTGTGCCATGCTAGGTCACTAAAATTTGGAATTTTAAACCCAGCTGACATGATTGAGGTAGAACACAGGAGCACTGCACTGCCAGGTGGCCAGACAGTGCAGACACAGACAAAGTGAAGGCAAGGATGTGATGGTAGCCAGGGACAAACAAGGGGAGATGGTTCACTCTTCTGTGAGGGTGTCCTGAACAGTAGCAGGTGTGAACTCCCCTCACCAGGGATGAGAGAGCTGGCTGACAGCATATTTACCTCTGCCCTACAACATGGCTAGACATCAGTGAGAGCAGATTGGTACCCATAGTGAAGGCTTGAGCCACTTACACCAAGTGCCACCTCTCTGCTCCCTGCAGGTGCTTCTGAACTAGGGCAAGTGTGCCTGAGAGTCAGAGCAGCAGGAGGCCCCTCCCCTAGAAGGCCGGCACAAACCTATAACACGCACCAAGTCTCCTTACCATAGAGTGCTGCAAAGCTTCCACTCAAGGGGAAATAGGACTAGCCTCTTTTATTTATTTTTTTTAAGTTTGTTTGTTTGCTTGTTTTGAGAGAGAGTGTGTGAGTGTGTGCAAGCAGGAGAGGGGCTGAGATATAGGGAGGGAGAAAGAATCCCTAATAGTCTCCCACTGTCAGCACCGAGTCAGGTGCAGGGCTTGAACTCACCAACCATGAGATCATGATCTGAAGTGAAATCACGATGTGAACCCTTAACGACTCAGGCTTAACCTAGGTGCCCAGGATCTAGCCTCTTTTAGCAAGTAGACCAGAACACACCTCATTAAAACTTGCAACACGGTGGACAAGATCCAAACACTCTCCACTGCAGGCAAAGAGAAAGTCTGCAGATGACTGACCTGAAGAAAAGATCAGCCAGAACACAACAGAAGAGAGCAAAAAGCATACACCAGGAACACTTCTTGAAATGCCAGGCCCTGGCCAGTATAGGACCTCATCTTAGTATAGCCATTACTCTCAGGAGTAGGGAACATAACAGGCTGTCCTAACACACAGAAGATAGAGACCTAACAAAATGCCAAGATGGGGAAATTCTAATTCATCCCTAAGGAAAGAACAGGAAGTAGAAGTAATTGGCCAGGGATCTAAGTAATATAAGCAATCTGCCTGGTAGACGGAGAATGGAAGAATGAAATTGGACCACTTTCTTAGACTATACACAAAAGCAAATTCAAAATGGATGAAAGACCTAAATGTGAGACAAGAAATCATCAATATCTTGGAGGAGAACACAAGCACCAATCTCTTTGACCTTGGCCATAGAAACTTCTTACTAGACACATCTCCAGAGGTAAAAGAAACAAAAGCAAAGATGAACTCTTGGGACTTCATCAAAATTAAAAGCTTTTGCAAAGTGAAGGAAACAATCAACAAAGTGAAAAGGCAACCTATAGAATGGGAGAAGATATTTGCAAATGGCATATATGATAAGGGGTTAATATCCAAAATCTATAAAGAACTTATCAAACTCAACACCCAAAAGCCAAATAGTCCAGTGAAGAAATAGGCAGAAAACACAAATAGACACTTTTCCAAAGACATCCAGATGGTTAACGGACACATGAAAAGATGCTCAACATCACTCATCATCAGGGAAATACAAATCAAAACCACAATGAGACACCATCTCACACCTGTCGGAGTGGCTGAAATTAACAACTCAAGAAACAACAGATGTTGGCAAGGATGTGGAGAAAGAGAAACCCTACTACACTCGTGGTGGAAATGAAAACTGGTGCAGCCACTCTGGAAAACAGTATGGAGGTTCCTCAAAAAGTTAAAAATAGGAGTGTCTGGGTAGCTCAGTTGGTTAAGCATCTAACTTTGGCTCAAGTCATGATCTCAAGGCTTGTGAGTTCAAGCTCCATGTTGGGCTCTATGCTTACAAATCAGAGTCTGTTTTGATTCTGTATCCCTCTTTATCTCTGCCCTTCCCTCCATTTGCATGTGCACATGCACACACACTCTCTATCTCTCTCTCAAAAATAAATAAATAAACTTTTTTCCATTAAAAATAGAACTACCATATGAATATGACCCAGCAATCCTACTACTAGGTATTTATCAAAAGGATATAAATACTGATTCAAAGGGGTACATGCTCCCCGATGGTTCTAGGTGCATTATCAGCAATAGCCAAATTATGGAGAGAGACCAAATGTCCATTGAATGATGAATGGATAAAGAGGTAGTGTATATATACAATGAAATATTACTCAACAATCAAAAAGAATGAAATCCTGCCATTTGCAATGACATGGATAAAGCTAGAATATGTTATGCTAAGTGAAATGAGTCAGTCAAAGAAAGACAAATATCATATGATTTCAGTTATATCTATAATTTAAGAAACAAAACAGATAAACGGTAAGGGAGAAAAACAAGACAAGGAGAGAAAATAAGAGACTCTTAACTGTAAAGAATAAACTGAGGTTTGAGAGGGGGATTTGGGTGGGGGATGGCTAGATGGAGGATGGTTATTAAGAGGAGCACTTGTGATGAGCACTGGGTGTTATATGTAACTGCTGAATTACTAATTTCTACTCCTGAAACCAATATTACACTATTTGTTAACTAACTAGAATTTCAATAAAAACTTGAAACAAAAATAATAATTTAAAAATTTTTTAAATTTATAGTGAGTTCTTTCTAAATCTTATACATGTTCAAATTTTTAAAACTTCTAAATAATTTGTGTTTCAATGAAAATTTTGTGGAAATGAAACTTGTGGGTATGAAAGCCTACATGTACCTCTATGGAAATGCATATATGAGAAAAGAAGAAAGCCAAAAAATTAAATATCCCATTTTCTAACATGCGAAGTTAGAAATTGAGTATAATAAATTCAGAGAAAGTAGAATAGATACAAGCAGAAATCAAAGATCCTGAAAATAAATATAAAACAGAGAAGAAAAAGCCAGAAGCTGTTTCCTCCAGAACACTTATAACTATATACAACTCTTGTTATCTTGATCATGCAAGACAAAATTATGTATTTATGTATCTTCTTTGGAGAAATGGCTGTTCAAGTTATTTGCCCATTGTTTAATTGGGTTATTTGGTTTCTGCTCTTGAGTTGTTTGAGTTCCTAATATATTTTATAAATAACCTCTTATAAAGGGGCTCCTAGGTGACTCATGTGGTTGGGCATCTGACTGTGGCTCATACACAGCTCTGAGCTTTGGCTTTGGCACAGCTCATGTGTTCAAGCCTCATGTCAGGCTCTGTGCTGACAGCTCAGAGCCTGGAGTCTGCTTTGGATTCTTGTCTCCCTCTCTCTGCCCTTCCCCAAACTATACTCTCTCTCTCTCTCTCTCTCTCTCTCTCTCTCTCTCTCTCTCTCTCAAAAATAAATAAACATTAAAAAAAATTTTAATAAATAAATAAATAACCTCATGAGATACATGGTTTGCAAGTATTTTCTCCCATTCCCCATGTTGCCTTTTGACTCTGTTGATTGTTGCCTTTGGTGGGCAGAAGATTTTTAGTTTGAGATAGTCCCACTTGTTTATTTCTGTTTTTGTTATTGTCTGCTGTAGATTTTATATCCAAGAAATCATTGCCAAAAACAATGTCAAGAATCTTTTTCCCTGTGTCTTCTCCTAAAAGTTTATAGTTTCAGATTTACATTTAAGCTTTTAACCATTGTGAGTTGGTATTTGTGTATGGTGTAAGTTAGAAATCCATTTTTGTTATTGTTAACCTTAAAAATAAAACTGCTAGTTATTTTACCACCAAAAAGATGGGTTTATTTAGGAATAGCAGAGAATTACAATTGGAGACAAGCAAGCTATAACAAAACCATAGATAGGCAAGTTTAGAATACAAAAGAGAGATACTTTTTTTCATAGGAAAGGAGGGAGTTTAGAAGGGCTGTTATAAACAAAAGTTTCATTGGCATAAACTGGGAATTCAAAGCATAGTGGCTTCTCATTGGCTAACTTATGACAGTCCCTTATTTACTGGGCTGTTGGCAGGGGAGGAAGAAAGTTTCCTTCCTTCTACTGGGATAGGAAAGTACTATCTAGTGCAAAATAGAACTTCTCTTCCTGTTGTATTTGCAGTTGGTAACAAGTGGTAGGATGTGAGAGCTCCACCTACTGGCCTTCCCACTACATCTTAGTGAGGTTTCCCTCCATTAATTTCACATTTTGCATGTGGATATTAAGTTTTTCCAGCACCATTTGTTGAGACTATCCATTCTCCCGTTGTGTAATCATGCCACTCTTATCAAAGATCTATCAAAGATCAGTTGACAATATACACATGGTTTTATATCTTGGTGCTATTGTATGTTCCATTGGTCTATATGGCTGTCTTTATGCCAGTTGCCAGTACCATACTGTTTTTTTTTTTTACTATACTGTTTTAATTATTGTAACTTTGTAGTATCATTTGAAATTAGGAAGTGTGATGCCTCCAACTCCTTCTTCTTTCCCAAGATCACATACATTGCCAACAGGCACATAAAAATATGCTCAATATCATTAACTACTAGGGAAATGCAAATTAAAACTACAATGATGCCTATTATCAAAAAAAGAAAAAAGATAACAAGTGTTGGCAAGATTGTAGAGAAATTGGAATCCTTAAACACAATTGATGGGAATGTAAATGGTGTGTTCATTATGCAAAGTAGTATAGTGGTTCCTCAAAAAATTAAGAATAGAATTACCATATCAGTGTCTCAAAGATTATCTATATTCCCACATCTATTGCAGCATTATTCACAATAGCCAAGATATGGAAACAACCCAAGTATCCACCAACAACTGAATGGGTAAAGAAAATCTGATGTTCATATTCAATGGAATGTTATTCAGCCTTGAAAAGGAAAGAAATTCTGCCATTGTTGACAACATGAATGATACTGAAGGACATTATGCTAAGTCAAATAGAAATAGCCATTCACAGGACAAATACTACAGGATTCCACTTATATGAAGTGTCTGAAGTCAAACTTGGGGCATCTGGATGGCTCAGTTGGTTAAGCATCTGACTTCGGCTCAGATCATGATCTCAAGGTTCATGAGTTTGAGCCCCACATCAGGATCTCTGCTGTCAGAGCAGAGTCTGCTTCAAATCATCTGTCCCTCTCTCTCCTTATCCTTCCCCCACTCTCTCTCTCTTTCGAAAATAAATAAATTTTAAAAGTAAATTAATTTAATTAATTAATTAAAATAAAACAAAATAAAATAGTTATAGAAGCAGAGAATAAAATAGTGATTGCCAGGAGCTGGGAAACAGAGAGTGGTTTTCCATTGGTTATAAAATTTCAGTTATGTTAGATGAATAAGCTCTAGACATCTATTGTGTAGCATAGTGCCTAAAGTTAACAATATGGCATTGTACGCTTCAAAATATGTTAAAAGGTTAGATATCTTAAGTGTTTTACCATAGAAAAAGTAAAACTAAGGCACACAAGGAAACTAGGAGGTATTGAATGTCTATTACTTTAATTGTAGTGATGGTATCATGGGTGTTTGGATACATCCAAACTCATAATTGTACACATTAAATATGTGCAATTCTTTGTATATCAATTATACCTCAATAATACACATAATACACAGAGGAACAGAGGGAGAGACAGAGACAGAGAAAATCAAGTAGGAATATATCCACATGATATAGATAAATCATTTTTTAAAAATCTGTTGCTTTTGTAAAACAATATTTTTAACATTTGTTTATTTTTGAGAGACAGAGAAAGAGAGAGAGAGAGAGAGAGAGAGAGAGAGAGCAGGGGAGGAGCAGAGAGAGAGGGAGACACAGACTCCGAAGCAGCCTCCAGGCCCTGAGCTGTCAGCACAGAGCCCAATGTGGGGCTCCAGCTCAGAACCATAGATGGTGACCTGAGCTGAAGTCAGACACTTAACCAGCTGAGCCATCCAAGTGCCCCTATAATTTTTTTAAAGAATGAAAATGCTTAGGGGCGCCTGAGTGACTCGATTGGTTAAGCATTGGACTTTGGCTTAGGTCATGATCTCATAATTTGTGAGTTCAAGCCCCACATCAGGCTCTCTGTTGTCTGCACAGAGCCTGCTTCCAATCCTCCATCCCTCTTTCTCTCTCTGCCCCTTACCTGCTTGTGCTCACTCTGTGTCTCTCAAAAATAAATAAGTAAACTTTAAAAAATAAGCATAAATAAAAATAAAAATAATTAAACTACTATAAGAAAAACGTTATGCCAATGAATTTTAAAACTGTAAAGATGAAATCTACAAATTATTTTTTAATGTTTATTTATTTTTGAATGAGAGAGACAGATCGTTAGGGGGAGAGGGGCAGAGAGAGAGGGAGACACAGAATCTGAAGCAGGCTCCGGGCTCTGAGCTGTCAGCACGGAGCCTGATGCTGGACTCGAACTCATGAACTGAGAGATCATGACCTAAGCCGAAGTCGGTGGCTTAACCAACTGAGCCACCCAGGCACCCTGAAATTTTTTTAAAAATATTCTTTTGAGTGAGTTCTAATAACTTATATATTTTTTAAAGAATAGTGTATATAAACTTTTAAATTGAGCAAAATGTAACAACATTGTGTATGTATGCTCCTTTAATAAAATTATTTTTCAAAAAAGCAAAATAAGTATAAACAAAGAAAATAGTGACTGTTTCTGGGTGAAAAACAAGGTAAAGGGATCAATGTTGGAAGAATAGATGCAATGATAGATAGGCTCACAAGTATTTATTTTATTGTACTTTTTAATTCAAATATATGTTACACATTTTATAAATATGTAGTATTTAATAACAAAAAGTAGAAAAAAATTAGATCAGTAGATAATATTTTTTATCTTTCAGATTTGCAAAGATTCAAATTATATATCCACTGTTTACAAAGATAAGAGCAACTCATGCTCTGATTCACAGCTGCTGATAGATTTGATTTATTTATTGTTTAATGTTTATTTATTTTTGAGAGTGAGACTACAAGTGGGGGAGGGGCAGAGAGAAAAGGAGACACAGAATCTGAAGCAGGCTCCAGTCTCTGAGCTGTCAGAGCCCTATGTGGGGTTCAAACACAATCTGCGAAATAATGACCTGAGCCGAAGTTGATGCTTAACCAACTGAGCCATCCAGGTGCCCTTCTGCTGCTGATGGAATTTTAAATCAACCTAATCATTTTAGAGGCCACCTTTGCCATATTTAATCAAGCCTTACAAATACATTTTGGCACAGCAATTTCATTTCTATAAGTTATTATAAGGAAGTAATCAAAGCTCTGTATATATAAAAAAAAGTACATCATCTTTCATAGCAGAGTTATTAAAAACTAAAACTTGGAAATAACTTAAACGTCAGCGATGAAGTACTGACTAAAGTAATATGGCTATATTGATACAATAGATTCTATGTAGTGACCAAGAACTTCATGCTAGAAGTGGATTTATCAGCATAAAAAGACTTATACATCATATTGGCAAATAACCAATATCTGTATTGTTAAATGACTTACATATATATTGTTAAATGGACTATAGAACAATGTGATCCTATTTTGTATAATTTTTCATAAGCATAAAGGAAGATTCTAAAAGGAATATAACAAAATTTTAACAGTTACATTTGAGTGAAATGA
Organism: Suricata suricatta; assembly: GCF_006229205.1. Taxonomy (NCBI): domain Eukaryota; kingdom Metazoa; phylum Chordata; class Mammalia; order Carnivora; family Herpestidae; genus Suricata; species Suricata suricatta. Next base: position 73,801,636 of record NC_043708.1, read on the forward strand.
TTTTTGGTGATTTTTTTCTTATCTTCCTTATGTTTACATATATGTAACCTACAAATGTACTTTAGATTCCACATGTTTGTTATCCTGAATAAGCCTAACATTTGTACTACATCTACTAGATTATTCTCATTTCTTTCCGTTCGTTGCAATTCAGAAATGAAGAGTTGTTTCTCTTTCTGTCAGCTTGCATTTACCATCTTCTCTTTGGACAAAAACAAATAATTATTGACTTCCCACGGTAGGTCAGGCATCCCTCCAGGTACAAAGATAAAAAAAATCATGTTTTCTGCTTTATGGACCTTCCTTCCCTGTAGACAGAAACAAAAAATAATTGGGGCACCTGGATAGCTCAATCAGTTTGCCATCCAACTCCTGATTTCAGCTCAGGTTATGATTTCACAATCATGAGATGGAGCCCCGCATGAAGCCCCATGTCAGGCTCAGTACTGGGTGTGGAGCCTGCTCATGATTCTCTCTCCCTCTCCCTCTACCCCTCTCTCACTTGCATGCACACACTCTCTCTCTCTTAAAAAAATTTTTTTGAGAAACAAAAAATAATAAAACAATACAAAGCAATAATTCAAATGGAGATGTTCAACAAAGCATTTGATAGAGAAAAACTAGAGTAGAAAGTCAAGAGGGAACGTTAGATAAGAAGTCTTTTCATGGGGTTGACACTCAGGCTGAAACTTGAATGATGAGGAGACAGCCCTGCCTATACCCAGGCAAAGCTCTGCAAGTGGAAGACTCAGTGTACACATCCCAGACCATGAGCTTGGTGTATTCAAACAACAGAAAGTCCAAAATGGCTAAGAAGAGCAAAAACAGGTCAATGAAGTTAGCAAAACCAAATTTTGACAGGTTTTACCAATCCTGGTTAGGCAGTGAGGTGGAGTAGGTATCTAACCCCCATGATACTCTGGTGTCAATGTGCCCAAAGCCTCCAGAGCTTTCCATGAGCTTCTCCTCGTCCCAGAGCATGCACTTACCTCAGAAGACTGATCAGCATGGGATCTAGCCCCATCCATAACATTCACAAATTCATGAATTCCCTCTACTCATACCCTTTTATTGAGTCTGCTCACCCTACCACACTGCTTACTTTCTTGACATAATTTTTTGCTTCAGAGATGGTTTGTCCCTCTCTACAATTAATTTGCATACTTCGAACACAATTTTCTACAGTTCCTAGCATGGGATTTAGAACAGAGTAAGTATTCAATACCTTTTTTGATTAATTAAAATTCTATTTATGTAATTTTTTCATAACCTAGTCAGCTTGGTAACTTCTGGCACATTAAAAAGCACCATAGATAACCAAAACAAGCTTCATAGAACTATTGCATAGCTATTAAGAAGACAATTTGAAAATAAAACGAAATGTAGAAAGTAAGTTGAATTGTGGCATGTTGAAGTAACAAGGAATTTTATCATTTAAAATACTTGAGTCTTGTTAGGAAAAGAGTACATTCTTTTTTGTTTTTTTAAGTAATCTCTACACCAGAATGGGGTTCAAGCTTACAACTCCAAACCCAACAGTTGCATGCTCCACGTCTGAGCCAACCAAACAGCCCAGGAAGAGTACATTCTTTTTTTTTAATGTTTTTATTTATTTTTGAGACAGAGAGAAACAGAGTATGAGTGGGGGAGGGGCAGAGAGAGAGGGAGACACAGAATCTGAATGAAGCAGGCTTCAGGCTCTGAGCTATCAGCACAGAGCCCGATGTGGGGCTTGAACCCATGAGCTATGAGATCATGACCTGAGCCAAAATCGGACACTTAACCAACTGAGCCACCCAGGCCCCCCAAGAGTACATTCTTGATTAAAGTCTGAGGAATGGAGGAAAGGAAATAATTTGTAGACATCATGAAAGAAGGTCATCAAAACTGTGAAGCGGTTTTAGTGTTTTAATTCACTTTACTGAGTAGGCAGATATGTAATACTATAGACCAAGAATTGTCTAAAACACTTTACAAATATGAATGTGTTTGGTCTTTATAACCTTATAAGAAAGATACCTTTAGCCATAAGGAACTGCCATGTTGGTAGGTCAAAAGCAAATATCAGAAATCTCAGATTGTTCAACTTACCTCTACTTTATAGATGACAGAATTTAGATGTAAAGAGCTTATACTTATATTGCTTAACTAATATAAAAAAGCAATTTGTGTATTAGTAAAAAGCAAAGCTAAGTTTTGAAGTCAGGCAGTCTGGCTCAAGAGTGTGTGCTTATAACCATATCACTGAAAAAGAAAAGAGTCTACCTAACTCTGAGGAATCACTGCTGATTTCTACATAATTAGGGCGAGAATTAGCACTACCAGGACAGAATCATTAAATAGGCCATTGTCTTTGTCCATTATCTGGCCCCATCATTTAAATCTCCTGACAGTAAAGGAAGACAGCTTTGAAAGAACTGGAGTAATTATAAGGCTTAATTCACAGTTGTTCTACGCACTCATTAAAAAGCTTAAGAAGCCATAACACAGTGATCCAATTTCAGGCTGCTATGATTTTAAAAAAACACAAAAATAATTCAAAATAACTTTAGCACTTCGCTTTCATCTACTGAAGGACCATATATATTGAAATGTAAGAGATAGAGGCAGTTGGGTGACTTAGTAGGTTAAGCATCGGACTCTTGATTTCAGCTCAGGTCATGATCTCGAGTTCAAGCCCCACATTGTCTCTGCCTTGACAGTGCTCTCTCCCTTTCTCTGCCTCTCCCCGACTCGCATGTGCTCTCTCTCCTTTTCTCAAATTAAATAAATAAACATTTTTTTTAAAAAGGTGAAGGGCACCTGGGTGGCTCAGTTGCTTAGGTGTTCGACTTTGGCTCATGTCATGATCTTGCAGTTCATGGATTCAAGGCCCACTGAAAGCTCAGAGCCTGGAGCCTGCTTTGGATTCTGTGTGTATCTCTCTCCTTCCCTTGCTCATGCCCTCTGTCTCTCTCTCTCTCTTGCTCTCAAAAATAATTACACAAACATTTTAAAAAACAGAAATGGTCTCCTTTCTCTGAAAAATTAAAAAACTAAATTTAAAAAAAGGTAAGAGATAGACAACAATATCTCTTTAGAATCCTCTTTTGTCTCTTATCTATTGCTCACACACTACAGCTACTCCCACACATCTTACTATAGAACCTGAAAAGAAAAAAAATCCTATCACTAATCATTGCAATTTTGTCAAATTTACAAAGCACTTTTCTTCAGATTCTGCATTACAAACCCAAAAACCAATCTGACAAGGGAAGATTCTGCTCAGAACACAGAGCTGGAAAAGAGATATGAGAGGCCAGTCCAGAATCCCTTTTATAAAGGAGAGGCAATAAAATGTGGAAATAGTCATGGATTAATACTTTTATTCCATCACATTACATAAGAAAGCACATCATATCTTCCTTGGTTATGGGCAGAAAATACATTAAGAAAATTCTGGAATTAATAATTAAACTAATAAATAGAACATCCATGGTGCTGTATTTCATCAGATTCATGTTTGTAGCACAGTCAGGAATGTTAGAGAGGCTTGTCTTTCTTGATATCAAAATTACTTAAAACATCTTCCTGAAACTCAACACCTGACTGAATATTCTCCTCATTGCCACTTTCATCTCTTTATTCCTAAAAGTATAGATGACAGGGTTCAGAAATGGGGAAATAATTACATCAAAAATGGCAAGGAACTTATCCACTGGCACTATGGGAAATGGCCATGAGTACACAAAAATACATGGACCAAAAAATAAGACCACCACCGTGATGTGAGCTGACAGAGTAGAGAGGGCCTTGGACAAGCCACCTGAAAAACGTTGCCAAACAATGACCAAGATGAAGATATAGGAAATAACCAAAATGAAAAAAGTTCCCAGAGAAATGAAACCACTATTGGCAGTGACCATGAGTTCCAATCTGTAAGTGTCTGTGCAGGCAAGCCTAATAAATCGAGGAAGATCACAGTAAAAGCTGTCCACTTCATTGGGGCCACAGAATGGCAGGTTTACAACAAACACAAGTTGGATTAGTGAGTGGATAATTCCAATGGTCCAGGCCACCACTAAGAGTAAAATACAAGTTCTGAAGTTCATGATGGTCAGGTAGTGGAGAGGCCTGCATATAGCAACGTAACGGTCAAGGGCCATGGCAATGAGCAGAACCATCTCAGTTCCTCCAATAACATGAATGAAGAACATCTGAGCAATGCAGCCTTGAAAAGAGATTACTTTTCTCTCCTTGAAAAGATCAGAAATCATCTTGGGAGCTGCAATGGAGGAAACCCACATGTCAATAAAAGAGAGGTTGGCCAGCAGGAAGTACATGGGGGAGTGTAAATGGGAGTCAGAGATCACTGTGAACACAATGAGGAGGTTTCCCAAAATACCTGTGACATAGAACACAGAGAAAACTAGAAATAAGACAAGCTGCATCTCCAAAGAACTGGTGAGTCCCACCAACACAATCTCAGACACCACCGAATTATTTCCTCCCCCCATGGTTTCAGTCACTTTGGGCTCCAAATTTGCCTGAAAGAACAGGAAAAAATAAGAAATTGGGATTATTGGCCATATCAGTCAATGTTCCATTAGAGAAGCAGAACCACTACCAGATAAGATAGTGATTTGTTAGTGATTTGACCTTACATAATCATGGAAGGTGAATTAGCAATCTCTGTAAGTCTGTTATCTTTGCATCCAGTGCTGTAGCTTGAAGTCCACAGGACATGCAGCCAGGAGGAGAAGATGGATGTAAAATGGGGTAAAACAAAAATAAACTGGAACCCAGGGCACCTGGGTGGCTCAGTCGGTTAAGCATTCAACTTTGGCTCAGGTCATACTCTCACAGTTCGTGGGTTGAAGCCTTGCGCCAGGCTCTGTGCTGACAGCTAGCTCAGAGCCTGGAGCCTGCCTTCCCAATCTGTGTCCCTCCCTCTCTGACCCTCCCCTGCTCACACTGTCTCTCTCTCTCTCTCTCTCTCTCTCTCTCTCTCTCTCTCTCTCTCTCAAAAATAAATAAAACATTTAAAAAAAATTTTAATAAAAATAAACTGGAACCCACAAGCAAGAGCTACAGTTTCCAAGGTCAGACAAAAATTAGTGTCAGTGTTCATTGCCTCTAACTTCGATGGTGTGGATGCATTGCAGAAACCAAGGCCTCCACCACAGAGCTGAACACACAGCTGGCCACAAGTCAGAGAAGCTCAAGAAGGATCCCAAGTGGCAGTTACAGACCTGGCCACTGCCTCTCACCAGTGAGATAAGCCAGCAAAGAAATGACAATGTGTGTGAGCTCCAAATATGCCTACTGTTTCACTTTGACCTCAAAATATTGCAAACAAATTTCTCTTACAACCTATTGTAGTTGGAAACACTTAGAAGAGGAATTCTAGAGTATGTAGCTCAATCTAGCCAAGCTGTCACAATATAAAGCCACCACATTGCCTATTTAAAAGAATGTACAAATTTTGAAAATTATTTATCACATCTATTAATTTAGTCAAACCATGATCACAATGGCACCTAAGTGGATTTGAAAAAGGTTCTTAATCCATTGGTCCTAATCTCACTCCATCTCCCACCAACTTCCCTTATTATTACTGACTCCATTTAAATTTTCACCATGGGCTCTCCTCTGATGTCAGTAAGCCCCTTCAAGAGAGAAATGTGGAAGAATTTAAATAGAGTTTTGGCAAAAGGAAAACAAAGGTACTAAGTATTATATGGCAATAAAACTTGTTGCTTCGAATGGCCCACCGAGATTTTCAAAATGCTTAAAAACATATGAAGAAAAAAAAAACTGGTAGAACTACAGAAAGAAATAGAGAAATTTTGTATATCTGTAGAATTAGTGGGAGAATGAAATGCACTTCTTTCAGTGAAAAATAGGGCAAACTGACAAAATATCACACAGCATATGAAGGTTTAAAAACATGATAATCTAATTGGATTATATAGATCCCTGTCGCCAATATATGCAGAATACTCAAGCATTTATAGAACATTACAGAATTTTACAATATGCTGTCTTATAAAGCAAATCTTAACAAATTTCAAGATTGCTACCATGCAAACAATATTCCAGCCCAAAGCAATGAAGGTAGAACCACAAACCAAAATATAACTAGAAAATCTTCATATGTTTGGCAATTAGGTAACACATTTTTAAATAACTCGTGGATCAAAGATGAAATCACAATAGAAATTAGAAAATGTTTTAAATTGAGTTATAAAATATTTTATACCAAATCCTGTAGGATGCAACTAAAGCCGTATTCAGAGGGAAATATATAGTCTAAACTGCTAATATTAGAGAAAAAAAGGTTTAAAATTAATTTAATGAGCTAAGTATCCATCTTTAAGAGCTAGTTAATACAACCACCATACAAAAAAAACTAAGAAAGGAAATCATAAAGATAAGAGTATAAATTAATAAAATAGAAAACAAAAATAAACTACAGAGAATCTACTCAAAAAGAGCTGTTCTTTAATAAGACAAGTAAGGGGCACCTGGGTGACTCAATTGGTTAAGCATCAGACTTCAGCTCAGGTCATGATCTCACAGCTTGTGAGTTTGAGTCCTGCATCACATCAGGCTCTGTGCTGATAGCTCAGAGCCTGGAGCCTTCTTCACATTCTGTGTGTCTCTCTCTCAACAATAAAAGATTTTTTTAATAATAAGACAAGTAAAATTGATAAGCCTCTATTAAAATTAATCAAGGAAAAAAGAGATGGCACATAGAACTAGTATCAAGAACAAAAGATGACCATAAGTAGAGATGTTACAGACTTTAAAAGCCTGATAAGAGACTATAATAAACAACTTTAGACCAACATATCCCAAAGTGTGAAAATATCAGCAAATATCTAGAAAAACATAACATACCAAAACTCACTATGCTGGACATTCTAGAGCCACTGTCCCTCTTCTCCACCCTGCTCTGTACTTCTGGAAAGGATCATTAAGAACTGCGTAAACTGGATTCCCTTACTCTCACTGATGGCTGGTTCTGGTCAATTTGAGGCACTAACAAGAAACAAGAGGCCAGGAGGAGAGGGTGAAAGATAAGGATATCAGTCTTCTAACTGTCCCTTCCAGGCCTTGTGCTTGCAAGGTCTGCCTTTCTTTTTAATGGGGCAGCTCTCTCCTAAAACATAATTTCCTTTACAGATCGCAGCAACTGGGATGCTTCACCAGCTCCTTACTAGTTTCCCTTAAACCTGTTCTCATCTTTCTAAACAGGCTATTCATTGTTAATCTTCCCTCTATTACTCTACTTGAGTATGCTGTTTTCTGTGAGTACAAGTGATAAAATCGGAAACATAAATAATCCTATAACTGCATTAAAGAGATTAAAAAATTTAAATCCAATTTAAAAAAAATATTCCCTGAAATATAACACTGGTTTTAACAGAAAAATCTACCAAAAATTCGAAGAACCAATAATTACAATTCTACTGAAATTGCACAGAAAGAGAGAAGACTTTCTCCCCTACTTTATTTTATGACACTAACATAATGTTGATACTAAAATTTGACCAGAGCGGTATGAGATAAAAAATTATTTAGGCCATTATCACCCACAGATTTAGATCCAAAATAGTAAAAAACAGTTTTGCTATAAGGAGGAAAAGGGGGCAGTAAAGCAGTCTGGATTCTCAAAAGCCAGCTCTGAGATGGAGTTTAGGGTACAAGATGCTCATGGGGAGTTCACACCTTTAAAGGGAAGTCAGAGAAGGCAGGATTGGGCAAAGAACGAAATCTAACTGACGCAGACCCAACAAATCCCCAACACACTGAGCCCTGGAGTGAGTTTTCCTCCATCAAATTGCCCCATGTGGGGTGAAAATAGCTGGGCACTTACACCTCCCTTCACTCAGTCATCCACCACACGTGGGCTGCTCTGGTCAAGGTGTGATCTCAGGGCTGCCTGCTGCTGGCACTCCCTACAGCTGGGCAGCAAGTCCCTCCTTGAAGGGAATCCAGGTGGCAGTGAGGGCAGGAGATGATGGATTCTAGTCTAAACATGTAAAGTGTGAAGTGAAAGATGGACATCCAGCTACAAGTATCCAGTGTATTCATCTTTAAACAATAGGCATCTGTTTTTGCTTTTGCCTAATTTGCATACATATATGATAAAAAAGGAAAAGAAAACACAAGGGATTATTAACACAAAAATTAGATGGAGGTTTACTTTAGGAGAACAAAAATAAAGTAACACAGGAGCTTTATAAAATACTGAAAAAACTTTTTTTAAACTATCTTTTAACTTGAGTGATAAGTGTGCAGGAGTTCACCTTATTATTTTTAACATACATATGTTTATATACTCTTGTATGTAGAATATTTCACACTTTTTAAAAAATAATAGAAAGAGATGGATAGGGATATTCCAGAGAGGAAACAGCACATAGAAAGGGACAGGAATGAGAGTAAGCAAGCAGTTTTGGGGGGAGAACAATGACTTTTTTGGCTTCTATGTAAGGCTGTATAAGAGGAAAGTAAGAGATAAAAGGTAAATATATGTAGGAAACAGATTGCAAAGGCCCTGGAAAGCCAGGCTAGGAAGGACAAAATACTCCATGATGGAGAAGGAGCCATTTGGGGGATTTAAGTTGAGGAACTTCATATATGTAAAATAGTGTTTTTTAAAGAAGCCAAGGCTAGGGTGGTGACTTAGAAATCATCTGCATGAATATGATCATTGAAGCCACAAGAAATATATGTATCTAGAGGAAAAGTCAAATATGCTATGAGAAAAGCCCAAGATTTTATTATTTTTTATTTTTTTAATGTTTTGTTTATTTTTGAGAGAGAGAGAGCGTGAGAAGGGGAGGGTCAGAAAGAAAGGGAAACACAGAATTCGAAGACAGGCCTCAGGCTCTGAGCTGTCAGCACAGACCTGCCGGGGCTGGAACCCATGAAACACAAGATCATGACCTGAGCCGAAGTCGGACACTTAACCGACTGAGCCACCCAGGCCACCCCAACATTTTAAAGTCTGGGAAAAAAACCAAAAGCAGAGAAATAAAATTTCCAGAAAACCAGAGAGTTCGGGGCTCTAGAAGTCAAATGAAATTATTCCAGAAGGTGAATAGTGTTGCAGTGGAATCGAGAAGAATAAGATTTAATTCAGTGTTTCTGGGATCAAAAATAAAAAATTGGCATTTGAGGAAAGACCCTTCTAGGAATTCTTTACTAATGTATTTCCAGTGCCTGGAATGTAACACATCATTTATGCTTAATAAATATTTATGGAATGAATGAATATTAGAAAGAGGAACTCAGATTGCCCAGGATTAAGGTCAAATCAGGTTGTTAATAAAGTTAGTCTATTGAGAGTATACAATTAAAAATTTAAAAAGGAGGGGCACCTGGTTGGCTCATTCAGTTAAGCATCTGACTTTAGCTCAGGTCATGATCTCACATTCGTGAATTCAAGCCCCACATCAGGCTCCAGGCTGACAGCTCAGAGCCTGGAGCCTGCTTCGGATTCTGTGTCTGTCTCTCTCTGACCCTTTCTCTCTCTTTCTCTCTCTCTCCAAAATAAATATTTTTAAAAAGTTTTTTAAAAGGAGGCTACATGGAGAGAGCCCAAAATAAAAGGACTTTTTTAATGATTAAATAGCAGAAATGAGAGTTTCATAGGAACCAATGGGGAGAATATGAAAGTGCCTAACAACCAGAGGTGATTGGCCATAGCTCTCTGGAGTAGCAGAAATGGATGAAATCAAAAATAAAGATAAGAAGGCTTACCTTGCAAAATAAAAGGGCCATGTATTGTTCTGAGTCAGGAAAGGATAAAGAAAAGAATTTATGAAGCTACAAAGAAATGTTGTAATAAGTCTTTTTGTTATAATGAAAAGAACACTGCAGTAGAAACAAGTGAATTTGGGCTGTACTAGAATCAGAAGGTCTGTCTTTTAGTAGCTATACTGTCAGTAAGTTACATGAACTTTAGACTTTCAAGCAGATGTATAAAATGATTTCTGCCTATTACTGTCCCTTTTTTCATTTGATCATATAGCCATCAAATAAATAAAAAGACAAGCCCCCAAACCAAGGAAAAGGTCATCCAAATCCTGCAGTTTTATTACTTGAAAAAGAAAAAAATCAAAATTTTCCATGATTATCTAGAATCTGGTCGGGATGAAATGGGATCAAACAGGGTAGAGAAAACAAACAAGAAATAGGGAGTGAACCAGTAGACCAGAGTTTTGAGATGATACAGTAGTGAGGATTAACCAGCCAAAGATGAAAAATACAAGGTTCTGCAAAATTCTAAGTGGTCCTGGTTCCCAGTCTCTGCCCACCACGGCCCAGTCTACAGCCAATTAATATTCCAGAAACAGTAGTTATTTCTCTCTACTACTCCAAATTGGAGATTTCCCATTGACTAAAGAACAACCCTGATATTCCAGGGCCTTTGTTTTGGTCCAGCACTAACTCACCATGTGTTCAGCTAATTCAGACCCTTCACCATCTCTGAAACTATCTTTTCTTCCTTTTCTTCAAACTATCCCCTCCAAATAAAACACCCTGCCTCATCTATCTTGAAATGTTGCTCATTTTTCACAGCTCAGTTTAAATGCCACCCATTTCATGAAACCTCACTACCCTAGCAAGAAAAGAAACCTCATTCCCTCTCTTTCCCATAGCACTTCGTACTTCTCATAGTACCTTTTGCCCTGCAGTATAGTTACATGTATGTGATTCGTTTCCTGTGTTTCCAAGCACTAGAGGGCAGGACCTCTGCATTGTTCATCTCTGTCTTCATCCTAGCAGTTCCAGAAAGCAGAACTGTCAGTTCTTGGAAGTCAGTGTTTGCTAATTTCAATTTAATTGTTTAAAACAAGATAACTTATGGGGAAGAGCAGTGGGTGTTGTATGGAAAACAATTTGACAATAAAATATTATGGAAAAAAAATAAAACAAGATAATTTAGAAGATGAAGATTTAAAAAGCATACAAAGAGAAGAACTTGAACAATGGTTAGTGATAGAGAGGGACAAAAAGGATTTAATGATAAAGAAAACAAGATGAAGGAAAGAAGTAAGAAAGAGGGAAGAAGCAACGAAAGAATCATGTAGGAGAGAGAGAAAAGAGCAAAGAATGACACTTCACTCAAATTTGGAAACTAGAGACTAACATGACCAAATGGAAAAATACAGGAAAGGATGAAAAACTAGTTTACATATTTAAAATTCCAAAGAGCCCTAGCCACAAACCCAGTAAAATGCTTTAGATAGATAAGCTAATCTCACAAACACAAGGACCTGAGTTTTCCCTCTCAGAAAATATTTGACAGAAAGCGTCAATTTTAAGCCAGATTTTCCCCATTCTTCCCACTCCTTTTGTAGTGAGCCACTTCCCTAAATAATATTGTTCCTTACTTACCGCTCCACCTCTCAGCTCTTCGGGCTCCAGACCCAGTGATGCAATGTAACTTTCTGTCTCCTATTCCCATGGAGTCCAGTTCGTGGGGGTGAGAAATTGTGTATATTTCTCTGTAAGCCCAGCACTCTGGCTAATGTTGAAAACATAACAGAAACTGAAGAAGTATATTTTTGTTGAATGAAAAAATGGATATACAAAAAACCCAGATCTCAAGGTTTTCTGAATTCTTCAGGAAGACGTGGTCCAATTAAATTAATTAGAATATTTGACCTCAGCAATTACTTCGGATTTTTTCTTGTCATTAATTTATTATGATAACTAATCAAATGGTTAGTGTAGGAGAAGAGAACATGCAATTCTTCCTTCTCTGGCAAAGACTTGACTAAATTGAATAATTCTGTTTGCTTGTTTCCCTTAGAAGTTTTGTTCTACAACCAAAACCAGACACGAGTACCACCTCTGGAGTGAATGTTTGCTGCCAAACTAATCTGACTCAGGAGCTAAATCTAAATATTCCACACACATTCTAATGTCATTTATACTCCTGTGTGCCTCCTGGATCACTCCTGACTCTTTCACATCATGTTTCTTACCCTTGGATACGTGACACTGAATACCTCTCTATCCCTGTTTAAAGACTAACATAGATTCCCTGCAGAATATTTTTCAAACCCTGCCCATTGACTCAGTTACTCTTCTCAACTCTTCTAGGTGCCCTCTTCTGCTGGACAACTAAATCACCACTGGAGATTCAAACTCTGATTTAGTTACCAGAAAATATCTTAGTCAACAACAATCTGATTGAATCTGTTCTGCCCATCTTTCTCACCCACCTGTTTTCTAGAAGACCTGAAATAGCAGTAGCATCAGAAAAATCACATCTAGCATATGGAGCTATTTGAAATTCCCCCAGAGTGGAAAAGAGATAGCTAATTAGCAATACAGAAGGTAGTCAAAAATGGTACCAAACAGCACAGGGAAGACCAATATGATTTCAATCTGTGCTGGGAACAGTCTCAGAATAAGACTGATTTTCCCAGAGCAATGTAAAAGGAGACAGTTAATGAGCCACCTAGGGAAAGAACTCCCTCATGAATAAGTTTTATCAGGTTGTTGTTGGTTTGTTTTTGTTTTTATTTTTGTATTGCCTCAGGGCTTAGGTGAAGTCCTAAAATTCAAGAAAAATATTTAATTTTTACTAAAAATCATCTTTACTTTTCTCCTATATGCATACATACAAGACAGACAAAAACACACACAACTAGATATTTATTTTCTAGATACATGCATTTGGACAGGTTGAAAAAAGAAAAACAAATATATCCTGGGGTTTAAAAAATACAACAATTCAAGGAAGAGAGCCATCAAAAACATAAAGACTCCTTGTTCTTGATGCTATCCTGAATCTATCTATTCATCTAAGGGATTCATAAATATTCTTGCCTCCAAATGCCCATTGCTCTGCCAAATAAATATTTATAAGATTTTTTTGAGATATGGTTATATTTTCTGTTTCACTTGTAGCTTTTGCATTGTCTAATTAGTGCTATTGACAAACTATTTTTTTACTTCAAAGACCATTGATCAGAATGGTAAAGAAAAGAGTGAAAATTTCATGGAGTTCAAAACATTTCTAAAAACACTACATGAGACTCTCATATACCAAGTTCTATAATAGATGCTAATTATGCAGAAGAAGGAGGAGGAAGAAGAGGAGACATAGAATCTCCCTCAAAGAATTCACAGTCTGTGAGTAGAGAAATGTGATGAGATATTTTAAATAGAGGGTAAGAGTAGTATTAAAAGTTCCACACACTGCGGCACCTGGGTGGCTCAGTCGGTTAAGCATCCCGATTTTGGCTCAGGTCATGAGCGCATGGTTTGTGAGTTTGAGCCCAGCATATGTGCTGACAGCTCATAGTCTGGAGCCTGCTTCAGATTCTGTGTTTCCTTCTCTCTCCGACCCTGCCCTGTCTCTCTCCCTCAAAAATAAATAAACATTAAAAAAAGTTTTTAAAAAAAGGCTCTATCAAAAAAGTAATAGTTGCGTGATAGTTTGACTTCAAGCAGTGACAGAGGAAGCAGCACATATAAAGATATGAAAACCGGAAACAGTCGGCAGTTTGTACATGGTAGGCTGTGGTTTGTGAAGAGAGCTGAGGATTCTTAGAAATAACTGTGGGCACCTGGGTTTAATGAAAGACGACGTGACCAAAAATCACAGATCAATTTCTTGTCAAAGAGCTCAGACGGTGAACACGGGGGGGGGGGGAGATTGGCCATTTAACAGTCCATAGCCAAATGGGATTGTGATTCCCGTTGTGGCTTTTTTTTTTAAGAAAAACAAAAATAAACATTTTTTATTGAAGTATAATTAATATGCAATGTTACATTAGTTCCAGGTACACCACATATTGATTCAACAGTTCTATACATTACTCAGTGCTCACCAATTTAAGTGTAGCCACCATCTGTTACCAAACAACATTGTTACAGTGTTATTGACTTTATGCCCTAGGCTGTACTTTTCTTCTCCATGACTTATTTATTTTATAAATGGAAGTTGTACCTCTTAATGCCTCTTATCTATTTCATCCACCCCCCTCACCTGCCTCTCCTCTGGCAACAATCAGTTTATTTTCTATATTTAAGAGTGGGCTTTTGTTTGTTTCTTTGTTTCTTATGTGTTCATTTGTTTTGTTTTTTAGATTCCATATATAAGTAAAATTATGCGGTGATTGTCTTTGTCTGACTTATTTCACTTAGCATAATACCCTTTATATCTATCCATATATAACACATCTTCTTTATCCATTCATCTATTGATGGACATTTGGGTTGCTTCCACATCTTGGCTATTGTAAATAGGGCTGCAGTAAAGATAGTGGTGCGTACATCTTTTTGAATTAGTGTTTCCATTTTCTTTGGGTAAATACCCAGTAGTGAAATTACTGGATGGTATGGTATTTCTATTTTTAATTTTTTGAGGAACCTCCATAATGTTTCCCATAGCTGGTCTGATATACATTCCCACCAACAAGGCACAGGCTTCCCTTCTCAACTTTGCCAACACTTGTTATTTCTTGCCTTTTTGACACTAGTCATTCTGACAAGTGTAAGATGATATATTTCATTGTGGTTTTCACTTCCATTTCCCTGATGATAGATGATGCTGAGCATCTTTTCATGTGTCTGTTGGCCATCTGTATATCTTCTCCAGAAAAATATCTATTCAGATCTTCTGCCCATTTTTTCTTAACTTATTCATTTATCTTTTTTTCTCTGCCAAGCATGTGCTTTATTTTTTTCTTTTTGTTTTATCTTTTTTAATTTATAATAGTTTACTGTCAAATTGGTTTCCATATAACACCCAGTGCTTCTCCCCACAAGTGTCCCCTTCCATGACCATCACCCCCTTCCCCCAGCTTCAGTCCTAGGTTCATTTTCAGCATTCAATAGTCTCTCATGATTTGTGTGTGTCTCTCTCTCCCCAAATCTCTTTCCCCCTTTCCATCCCTATGGTTCTCTGTTAGGTTTCTCCTGTTAGACCTATGAGTGCAAACATATGGTATCTGTCCTTCTCCGCCTGACTTATTTTGCTTAGGGTGACACCCTCGAGGTCCATCCACTTTGCTACAAATGGCCAGATTTCATTCTTTCTCATTGCCATGTAGTACTCCATTGTATAGTATTTCTATTTTTAATTTTTTGAGGAACCTTCATAATTCATCAGGTGATGGACATTTAGGCTCTTTCCATGATGTGGCTATTATAGAAAGTGCCGCTATGAACATTGGAGTACATGTGCTTCTATGCATCAGCACTTCTGTATCCTTTGGGTAAATCCCTAGCAGTGCTATTGCTGGGTCATATGGGAGTTCTATCGATAGATTTTTGAGGAACCTCCACACTGTTTTCCAGAGCAGCTGCACCAGTTTACATTCCCACCAACAATGTAGGAGGGTGCTTGTCTCTCCACATCCTTGTCAGCATCTATAGTCTCTTGATTTGTTCATTTTAGCCACTCTGGCGTGAGGTGGTATCTCAGTGTGGTTTTGATTTATATTTCCCTGATGATGAGTGATGCTGAGCATTCTTTCATGTGCCTGTAGGCCATCTGGATATCCTCTCTGAAGAAGTGTCTGTTCAGGTCTTCTGTCCATTTCTTCACTGGATTATTCATTTTTTGGGTGTGGAGTTTAGTGAGTTCCTTGTAGATTTTGGGTACTAGCCCTATATCTGATATGCCATTTGTCACTATCTTTTCCCATTCTGTCAGTTACCTGTTAGGTTTTTTTGTTTTGTTTTTGTTTTGTTTCCTTTGCATTACAGAAGCTTTTTATCTTGATGAGGTCCCAATAGTTCATTTTTGTTCTTGATTCCCTTCCTTTGGGGATGTGTCGAGGAGGAGGAAATTGCTGCGATTGAAGTCAAGGAGGCTATTTCCTGCTTTCTGCTCTAAGGTTTTTATGGTTTCCTGTCTCACCTTCAGGTCCTTTATCCATTTTGAGTTTATTTTTGTGAATGGTGTAAGAGAGTGGTCTAATTTCATTCTTCTACATGTTGCTGTCTAGCTCTCCCAACACCACCTGTTGAAGAGGCTGTCTTTTTTCCATTGGATACTCGTTCCTGTTTTGTCATTTATTTAATAAAGTAACCTCTGCACTCATCATGGGCTTGAGCTTACAACTCTGAGATCAAGAGCCACATGCTCTTCCAACTGAGCCAGCCAGATGCCCCTTCTGCCCATTTTTAATCAGATTATTTGTGATTTTCTTTGGTAGAGTTGTATAAGTTCTTTATATGGTTTGGATATTAACCCTTTACCAGCTATATCACTTGCAAATATATTCTCCCACTCATTAGGCTGCGTTTTTGTTTTGTAGATTTTTGGAATACATTTCTGAACTCACTAAAGTTGAGAAAACTCCTGGTGAGGTAAGGCAGATTTGCAAGTCCTCCCGCCATCAGATGGTGACTGATAGCCACCCAGTTATTTTTGCTTGAACACTGACCCCCAAGGCACCTTATTGACTGGTATCAGGAGTGACTTGTCCCCTTACCCTAAAATATGCTAATTGCACCTTGTGAAGGAACTTATTGTAGGAATTTCTTCTTTTGTGATTATAGAAGCAAATATTCCATTTCCTGAGAAATCTGTTTTACTTCCCCTCAAGAAAATAGGCTTTTGGCCCCTGCTCACAAAGAACTAACTTTTGCTTTTGCTATGCTAAAAACATCGCCATGTATTTGAATGCTGAAGATACCTTTCTTCCCCATATAATAAGCATCTAAATCACTTACATCAATCACTATTGATAAAGATTATGCATGAGTCTTCTACCAATCTATGTTTACATACCAAAGAAATTTGTCATCAGAAATCACTGTCCAAGGCAAATGCCACTTCTGTGCTGACCCCATACATTTTTCCATAAATAAAGCTGACTCTCCAATCAGTACAGAGATGCCTGCCTGGTGAAAGAAACTTGAGGCTCTCTCGCTCTCTCTCACTGACATCGTCCATCCTTCTGGACCCTGAACCTGCTAGAGCTGGACTCCGGCAGTTGATGTGTTCCTTTGCTGGGCAAAACTTTTTAATTTTGGTGTAGCACTAAAAGTTTAATTTTGCTTTTGTTTCTCTTGCCTGGGGAGGCATCTAGAAAAATGTTACTAAAACCAATGCAAAAGAGATCACTGCCCAGGCTTTCTTCCAGGAGTTTTATGGTTTCAGGTCCTACATTTAGATCTTTAATCTATCTTGAGTTTATTTTTGTGAATGGTGTAAGAAGTGATCTGTTTTCATTCTTTTTCATGTAAGGGTCCAGTTTTCTCAACACAATTTGTTGATGAGATAGTCTTTTATCCATTGCACATTCTTACCTCCTTTGTCACTGATTAATTAGCTATAGCCCTAACTTTAGCCCTAACCCTAACACTGACCCAGACCCAACGCTAACGCTAAAACCAGCCCTAACCAAATTCTAAAACTAACCCTAACCCTAACCCTAACCCCCTAACCACAAACCCCAACCCTCTGGAGAGGTCTCTAAACTGCAAAATACAAGGCACGTACCCTAACCATGAAACAGACCCTAACCCTAACTCTAACCCTAAGCCTTGCACTGACCCCCGCATAAGTCTAATATTTTACTGTCTGATGGTTCCTCTGCTCTGCAGAATACCAGGCACATATCATAACCATAACCCTTACCCCTACTGCCTAACCACTAGCCTCCAATCCCGATTGCCAAAATTGACCATAACCATAACCATAACCCTCTGGAGAGGTCTCTGAACTATAAAATTCTAGTCACATACCATAACCCTAACCCTAACCCTAATCCCTAACTTTAACCCTAATCCTAACCCTAACCCCAAACCCTTAACCACTAACCCCTAACACAAATCACTTACTTTATTGTTTATTTTTACCTTTTTTTAGTTAGTTTTTAGTTTTTATTTAAATTACAGTTAGTTTCAAGTGTACAATATAGTGATCCAACACTTCCATACCACACCCGGTGTTTATCACACAAAATACAATCCTTAATCACCATCACCTATTTAACCCATGCCCCCACCCACCTCCCCTCGGTTAACATCAGTATATTCTCTATCGTTAAGAGTATGTTTCTTGGTTTGTCTCTCTTTTTTTCTCCCCTATGATTGTTTGTTTTGTTTCTTAAATTCCACATATATGCGAAATCATATGGTGTTTGTCTTTCTCTGACTGAGCATAATACTCTCTAGTTCCATCCATGTCATTGCCTATGCCTGAGAATTTTTTTCTTGGATGCTAGTTGTTGTGATTTTTATATTGTGGATTATTGCATTTTATTGTATTCCTTTATTTTTTAAGTTTATTTATTTATTTTGAGAGAGAGAGAGAGCAGGGAGAGGGGCAGAGAGAGAGAGGGAGAAAGAAAATCCCAAGCAGGCTCCAGGCTGAGAGCACAGAGCCGATACAGGGCTCAATCTCACAAACTGAGATCATGACCTGAGCCAAATCAAGAGTTGGACTCAACCAGTTGAGCCACCCAGATGCCCCTAGATTCCTTTAAATAGTGTTGGAATTTGTCTTAGAATTTAGGTCATTAGAATATGCCACCCTACTTTTTAAACATCTGTTCTAAGATTTGGTGAGATATTCTCTAAAGAATGATTACAAAGCATAAGCAAGACAGAAGAAAAGCAAATCTACCTTGGTTGATTCAGTCCAACCTAGAACTATTATTTTGTAAGAAATATAGTAAGCTGTCCATGGGCCATATGACTCTGAACCTCCCCGATCTCACCTGATATAGGAAGCTAAGCAGGGTAGGGCCTGGTTAGTGTTTGGATGGGAGAAATATAGAAAGCTGAAAATGACTTTTGGGGTGTTCTTAGGCTACTCAGAGTAGAAGAGCCTTTTTGTTTATGACTTTCTTTAAGTAAATGATGGATTCTATTTCCTGAAACACACAGGAGCTCTTAAAAGCTAAAATAATAAACAGATTTTTTTTTCTTGTTTTAGAATTGTGTTCTATAGAGTCCCCGTCAAAATATATTTCAGCCATGGCTACTAACAAAGCAAGAGATTAAATCTTTCTCACTTCAAGGGTTGTCTGTGGCCAAATTACCAGTCTTTTCCTTCCAGAAAAGTCAGACCCTGAAACACTAAATTCAAGTAGCTAGTTAATGCTTTTTTATATCAAGACCATATCTTTTTATACCATGTAATTAGCTTTCCATTTATGTAACAAGCTTATTGTCTCACTTGTGTTATGTTTACATTGAAAACAGCTGATCCAAGGTCTGTTTAAATGTCTCTTGTTTACTCATTAGCTTTAACTCTTCCATTTGAACAATCAAAACATTTTAAAACCAGTTTTCATCTTTTCTGTTATTGCATTGTGCATCTCTACTTATTCTCCATATCTTTTCTAAACCACATTCTTTTTGGGGCACCTGGGTGGCTCAGTCGGTTAAAGTGCCCGGCTTGGGCTCAGGTCATGATCTCGCAGTTCGTGGGTTTGAGCCCCACATCGGGATGTGTGCTGGTGGGCAGCTCAGAGCCAGGAGCCTGTTTCGGATTCTGTGTGTGTGTGTGTGTGTGTGTGTGTGTGTGTCTCTCTGATCTTCCCCTGCTCACGCTGTCTCTCAAAAATAAATAAAAAACATTTTAAAAAATTTTAATAAATAAACCACATTCCTTTTTTTGACACATTCTTTTTTAAAAAGAAAAATACAAAGAAGCAGTCTATTAATATAAAAGCTAGGGCTGAATAAAAACTGATACCTCCCTGGTTCTTGCAAGTGATATATTATTAAGACATCACAGTCTCATACACGCACTCTCTCTCTTGCATCTGAGAATTAGAACTCTTTAAGAGCAGTACCCTTGGCTACAAGGCTAATAACTTCTCTGGAATACCTTTGATCCTACCACCCCACATAATTCTTCCTGCTCAGGACGGTTTTTTCAAATCCTTTCTTCCTTTTCTAGTGAAGGGTTTTTTTCTCTAAGAAAGTTATATTGTTTTAGGAAAGCTCATGGATTTTTAAGGGAAGAGAAAACTACTTGCCTGCTGCCCAGATCAACCTCAGAGGTCTATTGGATTGTGAACTCCATAGCAGATTATTCTAGCATCTCAGGCACTATCCTCGCCTTCCCTTTTCCTCCTTTCCATCATAACAGTGTGAATTCAAGGAAAATTGCACCTTCAAGGTTGATGTCTTTATGTGTACCTACCCACTAATGTGAAATGATTAAAAAAATATATAGTTATTCCTTAGTTGTTTCTCATATTTCAAAAATATTTTCATTTTTAAATATTTATTCATTTATTTTTGAGAGAGAGAGAGAGAGAGAGAGCAAGGGAAGAGCAGAGAGAAAGGGAGACAGAATTCAAAGCAGGCTCAAGCTCGGTCAATGCAGGGCCTCAAATGCAGGACCTCAAACTCACGAACCACAACATCATGACCTTAGCCAAAGTCGGACACTTAACTGACTGATCCACCCAGGTGCCCCCAAAAATATCTTTAAATCATCCCCAAATGATGCTTTGAAAACATAAGATATTTGGACTAAACTTAGCAGAAGAGAAACATTTCCTTTATCTTGGACAGAGTTTCTGCTTACTTATTAGCTACTTGGATTAACAAAAAGGAGAGTAAGGCAGGGGAATCAATGATTTACAAGGAGAGAGATTTGGACTGAGGGTCCTAATTTTGTCACCTGTATCTGATGTAACCATGTGGAAATCACTTCGTGTACCTGAGCTTTGGGTCTCTCATATATAAATTAAGGAGAAAGGGTGAGAATTGGATGATGTATCCACATATCCACTGACAGCCTCTTCCAGGTTTAACATTCTGTATTGTACATGAGTGTATTTAAGGTATCTGATGAAATAGAAAAAAAACCAGGAGATTGTTTTTTAATGCCTTCAAAAAGGTGACAATTAACTAATTAACTACTGAGACCTACTATTGTATGCCAGCCCTGGGAATTTATCAATGAAAGAAGCAAATATGTCCCTGCCCTCATCAACTTTTATGGCAGAAAGGAGGACAAACATTAAACATATAAATATTATTGCATTCACACCATTAATTAATAAGTAAACTGATACTTTGAGTAGGGCTACCTAATTTAATCTGGGCATTAGAAAAAGTTTCCCTGGGAAACTAATTTTTTTAAATATCTTATTTATTTTTGAGAGAGAGAGAGACAGCATGAGCAAGGGAGGGTCAGAGAGAGAGGGAGACACAGAATCTGAAGAAAGGCTCCAGGCTCTGAGCTGTCAGCACAGAGCCTGATGCTGGTCTCAAACCCACGAACCACGAGATCATGACCTGAACCAAAACCGGACACTCAACAGACTGAGCCACTTAGGTACCCCACCCTGGGAAACTAATTAAGCCTGAGACCTGACTCAAGGAGAATTTCTAAACATGAAGCAGTTTTAAATAAGAAAAATGGGGGAAAGAAGAGATGGGAAGAAGAGAAAAATTATAAGGAAAAGAAAGTTGAGAGAGAGGCTAAAATAAAAATGATATAAGGGGTGGCCAAAATATTCATAATATCTACTTTCATCTTAGAAACCCCAAAATTAACCAAATGTCCAAATTATCCTGGACATTAATCATTGCACAAGTTTCTATTCTGGTAGATAAAGTTGTTAATTAACAGTTCTGGATATAAATGATAATGTATTCTACAAAGACCACATTATGTCATGTCATCATCCTAGGTTTTTATTTAACTGGGAATGAAGTAAATAGAGAACAAACACCTTCTGTGTCTGAGATGAGATAGGCCCCTGGCTATCAGGAAAGGGACAATGTGCAGCACATCTGCTTGAGATGACAGAGACTGGATTGAGATTCCCGTGCAATTAAAAATAGTTCATGTCAACCTCATCCATATGCAGAGAAAATAAACTGTCTAGGAGAGAATACCCCCATGACCTCTGTGCGACAATAAGAAGCTTAACTACTAGTTTACCCACTTCCAGCCTCTGGCTAGAGCTGTCCTCTCCTGTTTTCCTGATGTGAGCATCCCAAGAGACCGTGGGTCTCCATGGTACATCAAGCCTCTCCTTTGTTTCAAGATGTCTTCAAAAAGAGCAACTACTTAACTAGAAACTTGAGACTTAAGCAAAACAATGCCTTTAGGAATGTCCATCGTACCCTACAGATAAACAACCAACCTGAAATACGTATCAAACCATAGGAAAACCAGGAGGTTTTAGAGTTTATACCAAGTTGAACACTTGTGTCAGTGGAAGCAATTTCAGTTCGTAGCAAAATAGCACATGGTTGGATGTGATTTTCCTAGCCTTGATTAGGTAACAGAACATTTCAGATGTTCACTATGTGATCTTTCAGGAAATTCTCTGGTGAGTAAAGATAAAGACAGGTATAAAGATGGTCTCTATCTTACTCACTGCACAGTAAATCCATAGACAGAAATATGACTCTTGCTCTTGATGTGATGAAGGAAAATTATTCAGTAATACCAATGAAGCCATAAATTGACTGCAGGGTTAATGGACAGAGCCATTATCTAAGTACTGAATTGGGACAATTAGTAAGAAAGTAAGAAAAATGAATTGATTTCATGAACTATATGGAATAGCAACTGAGCCTGAGAAAATAACAAATTAAGCCTAGGAACCAAATGAATAAATGAATGAGCTATTTCTTCCCATTGCCACACCCATGCCTTCTTATTTCTCTCCTAAAAAGAAGCTCTCAGCTGCTCACTAGACCCGTCAGAGAGGGGCAGTGCAGCCCAGTGGCTTAGAACACGGACTCCGGGGTTAGCCTGCCAGAGCTGAAACCGTGACTCCATCACAAGTTGCGTGACCTTAAACAGGTTACTTAAGCTCTCAATGCCTCAGTTTCCTCATCTTTAACACAGAGAAGAGTGGCTTAGTCGGTTAACCGTCCAACTCTTGATTTCAGCTCAGGCCATGATCTCAAGGTTCGTGAGTTCAAATCCTGTGATCCTGTGTCAGGCTCCATGCTGACAGTGCAGAGCCTCCTTGGGATTCTCTCTCCCTCTCTCTCTCTGCCCCTCCTTCACTCGTGCGTGCTCTCTCTCTCTCTCTCTCTCACTCTCTCTCTCTCTCTCAAATATATATATTTTTTTTAAGTTTAAAAAAATTAAAAACAAAATGGGGAAGATACTGTCTACCTAAAAATACGGTTATGTGTTATGAGTTAATATTGGCAAAGTGCTTCAAAAACTACACAGTACCTATATTAAGTTCTATAAAAGTGTTCATTGAATAGTTATATGACAATAACAAATCTGAAAATACTATATTTCTTTGAATTTATTATGTAGCCTTTTTATTTGTCTCTATCATTTCAATTTGTTTATCATTATAAGAAGCATCATCAACACCATTGCTGCTAATATTGTTATACCAATATGATCTTGGCCAAGATAACTGCCTCATAATCTATCATTCTCATCAATATCTGTGAGAAATAAATATCATTACACAGAGATACCACAGGATCTCAAACCTAATTTCTGGCTTTTCCCAAGAATCTGTCATAATAGACAAAGGAATTCAAAGTAACAAAACAAAATAATTAAAAGTAATGAAACAGTTTTATCTATTTATAGTGTATACAGGCCTTATGTCAATTATATTTCAATTTGTTTTAATCAATCCAGGAAAAAGAAAACTCACCTTCAAATGGCCACATAGAAAATTTTATACTTATTCCTTGTTCAGAAAATGTGGGGCACTCACAGACCTATAAAACATTAGAGATGAAAAGTAAATTTGGTTATTTTAGAGATTATATCCAGATTTACCAAAAATACCTGTAGCAGGTATGACTCTAGGTTCACAAATTCAGTGATACAAGAAATAATGTGTTGCCTTATTTTCTTCTAATCATCTTAAATCTGACTTTGAACCCCATTCTTCCATGCTACCGGAGATATGCACTTCCATCCATTATCTGGGTTGCCAGTTCCAACCTGTGCCAAGATTGGGGGATGTTTTGGCACTGAAGCATGAGAGGGTTTCTTAGTCATCTATTCAGACTGCCAAGAAGTCAATTGTCCTAGTGAATTGTGACCCCTTTCTGTCCAGCATTCAACTCTTCTGTGCATAGTCAGAACACTGAAGTCTTAGTCTGGGGGTCCTGTGCCTCAGACCCAAGTTTCTAACAAGCATGAGTCCCACTGACTTTCATCTCCTTTCCAGTCTCTAGTATCTTTTATCTTTCCGTGTTTGTCTATTCTTTTCTTTTTCTTACCCACTCAGGACATAAGTTATATTCAGTGGAGGTAATATTGTATCAAAATCAAAAAAGACTTATTGACATCAAAATTTGTATTTATATCCTACAAAAATATCTGAAACCAGGAATTTTTCAAGGGCCTAGTTAAACACTTGGATTGGAGGAGCAGAAATAAATATATGATGGAGTGCCTGGGTGGCTCAGTCAGTTGAGCCTCCAACTCTTGATTTGGGCTCATGTCATGATCCCAGGGTCATGGGCTGAGCCCCACAACTGGCTCCATGCTAAGCATGGAGCCTGCTTAAGATTCTCTCAACCTTTCTCTCTCTCTCTTCCTCTGTGCTCCCTTTCTCTCTCTCTCAAACAAAAAAAATAAGGCTTGCCTAGGTGGCTGAGTCAGTTAAGCGTCCAACTCTTGGTTTTGGTTCAGGTCATGATCTCATGGCTCATGAGTTCAAGCCCCATGTCAGGCTCTGTCCTGACAGCTGTGGAGCCTGTTTGGAATTCTCTCTCTCTCCCTCTCTGCCCCTCCCCAACTCACTCTCTATCTTTCTCTCAAAATAAGTAAATAAACATTAAAAAATATAAAAATAAAACAAAAAATAAACAAACATAAACATAAAGAGGATTTTTAAAGAAGTAAGTATGGGGGGCGCCTGGGTGGCTCAGTCGGCTAAGCATCTGGCTTCAGCTCAGGTCATGATCTCACAGTTCATGGGTTCGAGCCCCGCATCGGACTCTGTGCTGACAGCTAGCTCAGAGCCTGGAGCCTGCTTCGGATTCTGTGTCTCCCTCTCTCTCTGACCCTCCCCTGCTCGCCCTGTCTCTGTCTCTCAAAAATAAACTAAAAACATTTTTTAAATTTTTAATAAAAAAATAAAAACAAATATATATGCAAAAATTAATATTTCAAAAAATTTCCTGCTTCATATCAAAAAAATTCAATTTGATAGATTTTTTATTTGAAAAACTTGGCTTCCAACGCCTTTTAACTATTTCAAATTAATTATTTCAACATCTTTGACAGTCAAAAGACTGCCAACTCCAAGACAGGAGCCAACAGGATTTGTTCTTAAATAGCCTAATCTAGATGCTTTACCAAGTGAATCTGTGTTATGGGCTGATCATTTGTGTTCCCCCCCAAAAATTTATGTTGAAACCCTAATGCCAACAGGATGCTAATTGGAGGTGGGGTGTTCAGGAGGTGGTTAAGTCACCATTGTGAGCTCTCATGAATGGGATTCGTGTCCTTAAAAGAAGCTAGAGAGCATTTTCATTCTTTCTACCACGTGAGGATACAGCGGGCAGTCAGCAGGCTACAAACCAGAAGAGGGTCCTCACAGAATTTAACCATGCTGGCCCCCTGATCCTGGACTTCCAGCCTCCAGACCTGTCAGAAATAAATTTCTGTTATTTAAGAGCCGCCCAGTCTATGGTACTTTGTTTGTTTGTTTTTTTTTTCCCATAATATTTTATTGTCAAATTGTTTTCCATACAACACCCAGTGCTCTTCCCCTCAAGTGCCCTCCACCATCACCACCACCTGTCTTCCCCCCTCCCCCCTCCCCCCAACCCTCAGTTCATTCTCAGCTTTCAATAGTCTCTCAAGTTCTGCATCCCTCTCTCTCCCCAACTCTCTCTCCCTCCTCCGCTCCCCCTGGTTCTCC
>NC_043708.1:73827552-73889778 GCF_006229205.1 Suricata suricatta
ATAGACCAATGGAATAGAATAGAGAATCCAGAGCTGGGCCCACAAATGTACGGTCAATTAATTTTTGACAAAGCAGGAAAGAGTATCCAATGGAGAAAAGACTGCCTCTTTAGCAGGTGGTGCTGGGAAAATTGGACAGCAACATGTAGAAGAATGAAACTAGACCACTTTCTTACACCGTACACAAAAATAAGATCAATATGGTACTCTGTTAACAGAAGTTTAAACGAAGACACTGTGGTTTCTAATAGGACACTGCAAAAAACTGGCTAGTTTCTTAACTACTGTGATGGAGGTTGATTTTGATAGAGTGTGTGTGCCACCTACTGTAATTTTTGTGAATGACCAGCCAACAAGGTGCTTGTACCTAAGAAAATAACTTGGAATAAAACCCCATTAACATTGTTCTAAGAACTAAAAGAAAGTGCTGCAAAAAATATGGCTAGTGTTTGAGATAACCCCAGAATTAATCCCTTTTCTACCTCATCACCAATAAGGACAAAGACAGTAAACAAGGTGGTTGGAGGGCAAATATCACTTTTGTTAGTGAGAAAGCTGATAGCAGAAATGTTGCCTAGAGGTATGAGAGCTACAGAAGCTTCCAATGCTGAATCCCAGGTTAGACTCACCCAGGTACGAGCAGTGCTGAACCACCACAACCCTTCCCAAGTGGAAGCCTGTCCTGCTGTAACCTAGGGCCTCGAGGAACATAAAGGAATGAATGCTGCCTGAGGACAAGAGGGAGAGAGGCATGTCCACTTTTCCCCTCCAAATTCACCCAGCAGATAGGGGGACAGTGTCTCCCACACTCACAACGTTAGGTGAGTGTATGTCCATCCACAGGAAGGGAATGTCAGGAAGGAGGAAGAAATGGCCCTCCCCCCTCCCATCCTACCACATTCTTTGCCTTAAAAGGGCAACAAGATTAAAATTGCTGAGAATGAATAAGTTACATAAACAGTAAGAGCAGGAAGAACAAAGAACTGAATAAAATTTATTTTTAAGTATTTCACTGAATCAGACAAACAATGGGTAAGAGAATGTTAAAGCTCTTTGTTGTGAGGGGCGCCTGGGTGGGCTCAGTCAGTTGAGCGTCTGGCTGTTGATTTCAACTCAAATTATGATCTTGTGATTTGTGAGTTCAAGCCTCCAGTTGGGCTCTGTACTGAAGGCATGAAGCCTGCTTGGAATTCACTCTCTCCTCTCTCTGCCTCTCCCCTGCTCACTCTCTCACCTGCTTGCACGCTTTCTCTCTCTCAAATTAAATAAACATTTTTTAAGTTAAAAAAATTGTAATAAAATAAAATCATATTTGGGGGTCCTGAGTGGCTCAGTCAGTTAGGTGTCCAACTCCAGTTCAGGTCATGATCTTGAGGTTCAAGAGTTCAAGCCCCACATTGCTTGGGATTTTCTCTCTCACTCTCAGTCAGTTAAGCATCTGACTTCGACTCAGGTCATGATCTCACAGTTCATGAGTTCAATTCCCAAGACTGGTTCTGTGCTCAGAGCCTGGAGCCTGCTTCAGGTTCAGTGTCTCCCTCTCTCTCTACCCCTCCCCTGCTCACACTCTGTCTCTCACAAAAACAAACATTAAAAAAATAATAAGATAAACTTTCAAAAGTAAAACTAAAATAAAATAAAATGAGACATAGTAAAGGAAGGAAGGAAGCCAAAGCAAAATCAAGTGCCCTGAGTCAGAAGCAATCTTGCTGTGGGTCTTAGGTCAGGATTTGTAGCAGCAGACTGAGATAAAGATTTATATTCTGGTGAGTTATTGAGAAAATGCTACCCAAGTGCTAAGAAGGATGTGAAGAAAAGGGAATCTTTGTGCACTGTTGGTAGGAATGTAAATTGGTACAACCATTATAGAAAATAGTATAAAATTTCCTCAAAAGATTAAAAATAGAATGATCACATGATCCAGCAATTCCCCTTCTAGATACTTATCTGAAGGAAAAGAAATGATTATCTCAAAAAGATATCCACACCTCATGTCCATTGTAGTATTGTTTACAATATATAAGACATGAAAACAACCTGTGTCTGCTGATGGATGAATGAATAAAGAAAATGTGGCATATATAGATACACACACATACACGCATGTGTGCGCACACACACTGAAATATTATTCGGCTATTAAAAAATCTTGGGGTGCCTGAATGGCTCAGCCAGCTGAGCATCCAACTCTTGATCTCAGCTCAGGTCTTGCTCTTAGAGTTGTGAGTCAAGCCCCACGGTGGACTCCTATTTAAAAAAAAAAAGAAAGAAAGAAAGAAAGAGAAGGAAATCTTACCACTAGTGACAACGTGGTTGGACCTTAAGGGCATTTTGCAAAGTGAAATAAGTCAGACAGACTTATACTCTATGATCTTATTTATATGTGAAATCTAAAAAAAATAAAATAGGATTCATTAATACAAAAGACATATTATGGGTTGCTAGAGACAAGGAAGGGTGGGAAAATGGGTGATGACAGTCAAAAGGTTCAAACTTCTAGTTTTAAGATTTAAAAGTCTTGGGGCAGCTTGGTGGCTCAGTTCTTCAAGTGTCTGACTCTTGATCTTGGCTCAGGTCATGATCTTGCTGTTCATGGGTTTGAGCCTAGTGTGGGGCTCTACTCTGACAGTGCAGAGACTGTTTGGAATTCTCTCTCTCTTTCTCTCTGCCTCTAGTTGCTCTCTCTCTCTCTCAATAATAAATAAATAAACATTAAAAAAGCAAAAATAAGTCCTGGGAATGTAACATACAGCATGGTGATTATAGTTTACTAGACCATAGTGTATATTTGAATGTTGCTAAGAGAGTAGATCTTAAATGTAGATCTTAAAAGTAGACTATCATTTACTATATGATGCTGTATATTTGAATGTTGCTAAGAGAGTAGATCTTAAAAGAGATCTTTAAAAAAGTAGATCTCATCACCAAAAAAAAACCCTTGTCACTATGTGTGTTGATGGATGTCAACTAAGCTTATCATGATGATCATTTCATAATATATATAAATATCAAATGATGTACACCTGAAACTAATATAATGTTATATGCCAATTGTACCTCAAATGCTTAAAAATACAATTAAAATAATTGTAATGCCCAAGATTTCAATTCACCCCAAAACCAGAAACCGCCAGGGAGACCGAGTCACACATGTAAAAGCAAAGGGCATTTATTATTACGGCTTAGGCTGGCCGGGCCTAAGTTCGGTCTCACAGCCTTCACCAATGCAGTGGATCCGTGCTGAGAGCCCCGAGCAAGGGCTGAGTAGGGTTTTTATGGGGTTTAGGAAGGGGAGTTACAAGAAATCGTGACATCCAATCATTATTGTATAACAGCATTGGCAGTAACGCTAACCATACACATTGTCCAGGGTGTTCCTTACTTTTGGCGGGACCCAATTACAACATTTAGAGTACCTTTGAAATTAACCAATTACAGAGCGCGTTAAGCGTCCTGTTTGGTGACTGTCGGGTTAACTTTAACATTAGGTAACAAGGTCCTATCTAAAGTTCCCATCTGCAGGTCTCACCCTTAGGAATGTGGGGAGAGGTAGCTGGCCTTCCCTGATTGGATACCGCAAAGTGGTCCCTTTTGCCCCGGGTAATGTATAACCGCCTAATGGTTCCGGAGAGACTGACCTTAGGCCTTCTAGCTTAGAGGGGAAACTTAAAGCCTGTCATGGCGTCTGTTTGGTTCAGACTCATGTTCTTATAATAATTATGTTGTACATTTAAAACTAATACAATGTTATATGTCAATTTCTCAGTTAGAAAGTTAAATTTCAAAAAAAAAATGACTCACTGGAGCAGTATTTCCTGAGTTTCTGGAAAAAAAAAAAAAAGGGAAGAAAATCCTCCAGAGAGAAACTAGTAAGGGGAAGTTGGGTAGGGCGGAGAGAAAGCCAAGAAAGGGTACAATCTCATGTGAACTCCAGCCAGATCCTGCAGGGGACTTCTGGAATGTAGATAATTGCTCACAGTTCAGAATTTATCCCAACTGAAATCAAAGAAGTTGAGTTCTCATACTTGTGCAGTGGCTAAGAACTGGGAACGATGGGGAGGAGGAATGTAAACTCCGGGTCACTTCCCTTGGCCTCTGCCTGAGCAAAGCAGCTCTAATACTGATTTCATTTCCTTTGGCTGTATACCCAGAAGTTACACGGAGTGAAATAAGCCAGATTCAGAAAAGGAAATGCTGTGAAATCTCACTTATATGTGAAATCTAAAACAGTTTAATTCATAGAACCAAAGAATAGAATGGTGGTTGCTAGGGTTTGGGAAGAGGTTGATCAAGGGTACAAATTTTCATTTATAAGACGAATATGTTCTGGGACTATAATGTACAGCATGGTGACTAGAGTTAATGGTACTATATTATATACTTGAAATTTGCTACAAAAAGAAAAGCTGGGGGTGCCAGGTTGGTTCAGTCAGTAGAGCATGTGATTTTTGATCTCAGAATTGTGAGTTGGAGCCCTGTTTTGCGTGTAGAGATTACTTAAAATAAAGTCCTTTAAAAAAAAAATAAGGTAACTTTGTGAGATAATGGATATGTTAATATCAATCAATAGTTTGATTGTGGTAATGAGGTAGCCATTTCACAATGTATACATATACAAATCATCCCATTGTATACACTACTTAAGAGGGTTTTTATTGTGAAAATAACAGGCTGGGGATGGGCACAAGCAGTTGTAATAGCCCAAGGACAGTCCTCCTAAGAGAATTGCAGGTGCTGGCCATTAAAAAACATTAAGAAATATTTCACAAGGGGTCTAAGAGGATCTAGGCAGGGCCCTGACAGGGGCCACTGCAGTGTGTTTAGGAACTAAATGTCTAGGAAGGGGTGAAGGGAATGGCTAGACACAGGATTGTGATCAGTTTCTAGTATTCTAAAATACTGTGGATTTTTCATTAAATAACCATTTATTGAGTACCTATGTTATGCCCAGATTTTAACATTGCCCCCAAAAACCAGAGATTACTTGGGAGACCGAAGCACGAATGCAAAAGCAAAGGACTTTATTACGGGTTTAGGCTCACCGGGGCCCAAACTCGGGCTCACCGGCATGGTGGATCCATGCTTAGAGAGCGAGCGAGCCCTGAACAAAGGTGGGGTAGGACTTTTATGAGTTTGGGAAGGGGGAGTTACAGGAAATGGTGACATAGGTACAGTGATCCAATTATTATTACACAATATTATTGACAGCAGGTTTATCCAATTACAACATTTAGAGTGTTAACCAATCACAGAGTAGACCCAGGACCCAGGACCCTCACGTAGGGTGTAACTAGCCTTAGGCAATAACTGATCTAGGCCTGCCCTTGGGAATGTTAAGGGTATTACAAGGGTGGTCTCTTTTGCCTCGGGCAATATGTAACCGCCTAATAATTCTGGAGAGACTGACCTTTAGACCTAGTTTAGAGGGGAAACTTAAAGCCTGTCATGGCGTCTGCTAGGTTCAGACTCGTGTTTACACCTACAATGTGCCAAATGCTATGCCAGCCCTGAGGATATAGTGATGGATAATGGAGACACAGTTACTGCATCCTCTTGACACAGTCAAGCACTGTAGGACACTGTAGGACACAAAACAGGAGAACATAAACCAGTTTGGGAGTCACAGAAGGCTTCTCTGAGGAAGTACTATCTGAGATGGGGCAGAAGGGTGAACAAGTTGTAGTCTGACATAGACCGGGCTGAGGGGTTGGTGAGGAGGGGAAACCAGATGTTCAAGGACCAGGAGCCATGAAGAGTGTAGTGAATTCAAGGAACTGAAAGCAATCTCGCATAACTGAGGCAGAAAGAGTGAGTTGGGGATGAAGAAAATGAGCAAACTGAGGAGTAACTAGAGGCCAAGTTCAGGATGATATACTATTGTTATGCCCAGATTTTAATATTGCCCCCCAAAACCAGAGACTACCAGGGAGACCGAATCACGCATGCAAAAGCAAAGGGCAGTTTTATTACAGGTTTAGGCTGGCCAAGCCTAAGCTCGGGCTCACAGACTTTACCAACACAGCGAATCCATGCTGAGAGCCCCGAACAAAGGCAGGGTAGGGCTTTTATGAGTTTGGGAAGGGGGAGTTACAGGAAATTGTGACATAGGTACAGTGATCCAATTATTATTATACAATATTATTGACAGCAGGTTTAACCATTCACATTGCCTAGAGTATTTGTTACTTTTGGCGGGACCCAATCACAACATTTAGAGTATTGACCAATCACAGAGTGGGCCCAGGACCCTCACGTAGGATGTGACTAGTCTTAGCTTCCATCTTTAGGCCCGCCCTTAGAAATGTTAAAGATGTTAGCTGGCCTTTCCTGATTGGGTGTTACAAGGGTGGTCCCTTCTGCCTTGGGCAATGTGTGCCCTTCTATTGTTTCATGGAGTCAGTTTCAGACCTGCATCCTTACACTATAATCCAAGGACAGTGATAGAGTTTAAATGGGATTTGGCTAAGTGGATGTGGAAGTGATGATTTGTCATGCTGGATTTATAATACATATTTCTAAGGAAAACTAAGGTTATAAGAACAAGTTTGGGGAAAGTGTTTTGCTGCTTCATTCTGTTTTCAAATTTCAGTATTCTTACTAGTGTAAAATATTTATTATGATATTTCAAAAACATCTGAAATCTGTTATGTAAAGTAAGATCCCATTTTTGCTTCAAATATGTATGTATTTTTTATATATGAGACAATATATACAAAATTGTAATAATGGGTCCCTCTAGAAAGTAGGACTGCAGATTTCTTTTATTCCTATTTTGCATATTTCTGCAGTTTGAATTTTTCTGAGCATATATTTTTATATAACTATGAAGATGTTGCCTATAATAATAAAAAAGAAAATAAGAATAAAGGAAGATTTTGTGTGTGTGTATGTTATAATTACTCTTTTTTTAATATCTTTTTACTTGAGTATTGTTGACACAATGTTACATTAATTTAAGGTGTACAATAGTAATTTAGCAATTTTATACATTATGCTATGGTCACCACAAGTGTAACTACCACCCGTCACACACAATGCTACTACAATATCATTGACTATATTTCTTATGCTGTGCCTTTTATTCCCATGACTTATTCATTCCCTGACTGGATACCTGTATCTTCCACTTTCCTTCACCTACTTTGCCCATCCCCCCATACCCCTCCTCTCTGGCAACCAACATTTTGTTCACTGTATTTAAGAGTTTGGAGGGGGAGGAGGGTTTGTTGTTGTTTTTTGTTGGGTTTTTCTTTCTTTATTAATGTCTTTTGTGGTTTTTTTAGATTCTACATATAAGTGAAATCACATGGTATTTGTCTTTCTCAGTCTGACTTATTTTACTTTGTGTAATGCTCTCTATGTCCATCCATGTTGTCACAAATGGGACAATCTCATCCATTTTTATAGCTGCATAAATATTCCAGTGATGTGTGTGTGTGTGTGTGTGTGTGTGCGCGAGCACGTTCGCGCGCGTGTGTGACATCTTTATCCATTCACATATCAGTGGACACTTAGGTTGTTTCCATATCTTGGCTGTTGTAAATAATGCTGCAATAAACATAGGTATGCATGTACCTTTTCCAATCAGTGTTATTTTCTTTGGGTAAATGCCCAGTAGTGAAAATACTGTATTGTATGGTATTCCTATTTCTGGTTTTCTGAGAAACCTCCATATAGTTTAATAAAGTGACTGCACCAATATACATTCCCACCAGCAATGAACTTGAACAAGCAGTGGGCTTGAACCCACAAACTGTGAGATCCTGACCTGAACCTAAACCAAGAGTGAACACTTAACTGCCTGAGCCATGCAGGTGCCCCTTTTATCTTTTTGATACTAGGCATTCTAACAGGTGTGAGGTGATATCTCATTATAGTTTTGATTTGCATTTCCCTAATATTGAGCCTCTCTCCATGCATCTGTTCGCCATCTGTATGTCTTCTTTGGAAATAATGTCTATTCAGGTACTCTGCCCATTGTTGTTTTTGTTTTTTGGTGTTGAGGAAAGCTCTTTTTACAGAATGAATGCTACCTGGAAATATAGACAAATGACTGAATTAAGAAATCACTCTTTTTGTAGCATTGTGTTTCAACTATATGCCAATAAAAGAAGACAGAGAGAGAAAAGAAAAAGAAATCACCCTTTTGTTACCACAATGTGATAATGGACACAGGTGGGAATCATCAACGGATGGCAAAATCATCAGGAAAGATTGGTAAGAAACATGATGCCTGTGATAGTCTGATTGTAAATCATGGTCCCAGTTCATCTCCTCTCTCTAGCCATGTCTCTTACAATATGACTTTGAAGCTCCCCTATCAAGAGATGGAGCCTTTTTCTCTACCCCATGAATCTCAACTGGCCTTGTGATTTGTTTTGACCTATGGAATATGGAAGAAGTAACGGTGTCAGCTCCTAAACTAGATGTCACTCATTTCTACTTGCTCACTTAGAACCTTACCATCATCATGAGCATAAGCCCAAGCTTCCCTGCTGAGAAGATTCAAGGTGCGACAGGAAAGAGTGAGTCAACACCCAGAAGCAAAGTCACCTAGCCAATCCACAGTTGACCACAGATAGATACATGAAGAAGTCCAGCTGAAGCCAGAACAACCCTGGAAACTCAGTTTAATGGCCAACCCTCAGAATGCAAACTAGTGCAGCCACTCTGGAAAACAGTATGGAGGTTCCTCAAAAAATTAAAAATAGAACTATCCAATGACCCAGCAATTGCACTACTAGGTATTTATCCAAAAGATACAGGTGTGCTATTTTGAAGGGGCACATACACCCCAATATTTATAGCAGCACTATCAACAACAGCCAAAGTATATGGAAAGAGCCCAAATGTCTACCAACTGATGAACAGTTAAAGAAAATTCCATTATATATATATATAATGGAATATTACTCAACAACCAAAAAGAATGAAATCTTGCCACTTGCAACAACGTGGATGGAACTAGAGTATATTATGCTAAATGATATTGGTCAGTCAGAGAAAGACAAATATCATATGACTTCCATCATATGTAGAATTTAAGATACAAAATAGATGAACATAAGGGAAGGGAAGCGAAGCAAAGATAATATAAAAACAGGGAAGGGGACAAAACATAAAAGATAAAAGACTCCTAAGTACAGAGGACAAACTGAGGGTTGCTGGAGGGGTTTGAGGTGGAAAGATGGGCTAAATGGGCAAAGGGCATAAAGGAGGACAGTTGTTGGGATGAGCACTGGGTGTTATATTTAGGGAATGAATTACTGGATTCTACTCCCGAAATCATTATTGTACTATATCCTAACTAAATTGGATGTAAATTTTTTTAAATAATAATTAATAAATAAATAAATATTGCCAACCCTCAGAATCTTGAGCTAAACAAATCATTATTTTAAGCCACTCAGTTTTGAGATGGTTTTTCATGCAGCAATAATCTAAAACCACATAGATTTATTACTAATTGCAAAGGTGAAAATACGTGCCATTCATTGGAGTGATCCGGTGTTGACCACCTCAACTCTCACTAGTGGTAGAACAAGCTGGCATTATTATTTCCTTAGGCAATACAATGTAAAATACATTAAGTACAATATATTCTTGCCAAAATTGTTTAAGCTGAATCTAATCAAATCTCTAAACCTCCAGTCATGCATATAGGGAAAACAGGGGAGAGAAAAACAGTGATATGGCAGCATGAAGAAATAAGAATTTTACAAGATGGTTGACCTGGGGGTGCCTGGGTAACTCAGTTGAGCATCAGATTCTTAATTTCTGCTCAGGGATCAAGCCCCTGTCAGGCTCTGTCCTGTGCCTAGAGATTGGGATTCTCTCTCTCCTTCTGCCACTCGTCAGTCACATACACATGTGTTCTCTCTCCCTCTCTCTCTTAAAAAAAAAAAAAGAGAGAGATAATAGGCCTGGACCTTTTAGGAAAGAAAACTGTGTCATAAAAAAAAGGAAAGCTAAAGTAATGTAACAGTTCTGGAGGCTGGGAAGTCCAAGATCAAGTCACTGACAGTTTCAGTGTCTGGAGGAACCTGCTCCCTGGATCCTAGACAGTCTCCTCACTGTGTCCCCATGTGGTGGAAGGGGCAAGAGAGCTCTTTAGGTCCTTTTTTATGAGGCATTGATCCCATTCCTGAAAGTTCCACCCACATGACCTAATCACCTCTCAAAGGCCTCACCTCCTAACACCATTACATTGGGCTTTAAAGCTTCAACATATGAATTTTGGGAAGAATACAAACCTTAGGTATATAGCACCAGTCAACCCACAGACTCATGAGATGTATTAAATAATTCTCACCTGGGGGCACCTGTGTGGCTCAGTCGATTAAGCGTCCGACTTCAGCTCAGGTCATGACCTCACAGCCTGTGGGTTCAAGCCTCATGTCAGGCTCTGTGCTGACAGTTCAGAGCCTGGAGCCTGCTTTGTATTCTGTGTCTCCCTCTCTCTCTGTCCCTCCCCTGCTTATGCTCTGTCTCTCTCTCAAAAATAAATATAGACATTAAAAAATTATTTTTAATAATTCTCATTTGAAGCCACTAAGCTTTGGGATGACATGTAACACAACAGTGGATAACTGAAACCCATATACGGTCTTCATAAAAACACTATCATGTAATTGCCATTATTATCCTCATCTTGTATAGGAGAAAACTAATCCTTAAGTAGTTTAAATAACGTGTCCAAGATCACAAAGTTCAGAAGTGGCAAAACCAGGAATTAAAATCTATATTGGTTTGAAGGTCCTAGGTGGCTCAGTAAAGCATCCTAATCTTGGTTTCGGCTCAGGTCGTGATCTCACAGTTTGTGAGATCAAGTCCTGCACCCAGCTCTGCACTGACAGCATGGAACCTGCTTGGGATTCTCTCTGCCTCCCAGGTGCTTTCTCTCTCTCAAAATAAATAAATAAAAATTTTAAATTGAAAAAATTAAAAAATCAAATAAATAAATAAAATCTATATTGGTTTGATTCTAGAGCCTAACTCCTAAGTATTACATTACAAAGTTTCTGTCTGAGGCCAATGTATGCCCCCAAGGTATCCAGTTATAGAATAAAAAAGTCCTAGAGGTAATGTATTCAGAACATGAACAAATGACTTTACTGTAGCATTTTTGTCACCTGCAGACAACATCTCCAAACACAGGGCTTTTTTTAAAAAACATTTTGTTCTTAATTAGTGTTCACCCCAGGCAATGCTAGAGCACAGGGGAACACAGAAACTTTTATTTAAAAAAAAAAAAAAAAGCACCCTCCCACAGAGAGGAAAGGGAAAAAGGATATTAATTAGGGTTAAGCACGAACACTCACATGTGGTCTCAGTTGGTACCATGGTTAAGAGGAAGGAGTCTTTGAAGAAAGATTACAAACCAATGAAAAAAAAAGATATTCAGCATCACTAGTCATTATAAGAATACAAATTAAGACCAAAATGAGATGTAATCACAAACCTATTAAAACGGCTAGGATTTTTAAAGTAGTGACAGCACCAAATGCTATTGAGAAAGTAGGACAACGGAATCTCTCATACATTGCTTGTAACTGTAAAATGGGCGGCCATAGTTTGGCAGTTTCTTAAAAAACTAAACATGCAATTACCATACAACCCAGCAATCACACTCCTAGGCATTTATACCAGAGAAGTGAAATTTGACTCCTACACAAAAATCTGTGCTTGAGTGTTCATTGCAGCTTTATTTGTAATAATCAAAGGCTGGAAATAACCAAACCATCCCTCAATAGGTGAATGGTTCAATGGACTGTGCTACATGCACCGCATGGAATACTAATCAGCAATAAATAGGAATAAAATAGCGAAACACATAACTTGGATGATCTCAGGAGCACTATGCTAAGTAAAAAATGCAAATCTGGTTTTTTTTAAAAGTCACATGCTGTAGGATTCCACTTATATAAATTTCTCAGTGTGACAAAACTGCAGTGATAGAAAACAGATCAGTGGTTGCCAGGAGTGAGGGATGGTGGGGAGGAGAGGGGCAGGTGTAACTCTAGAGAAGTAACAAAGGGAAGGGCAGCTGGGTGGCTCAGTTGGTTGAGCGTCTGACTTTTGATTTCTGCTCGGGTCATGATCCCAGGGCCATTGGGTCGAGCCCCAGGTCAGGTTCCACTCTAGTGTGGAGCCTGCTTAAGATTCTCTGTCTCTGTCTCTCCTTCTGCCCCTCTCCGACACTCAAATGCTCTCTGCTCACTCTATCTCTCTCTCATTCTAAAAAAATTTTTAGGGACGCATGGGTGGCTCAGTCAGTTAAGCGTCCGGCTTCCGGCTTCGGCTCAGGTCATGATCTCACGGTTCGTGGGTTCGAGTCCTGCGTCCAGCTCTGTGCTGACAGCTAGCTCAGAGCCTGGAGCCTTGGAGCCTGTCTTAAAATTCTGTATCTCCCTCTCTCTCTGACCCTCCCCTGCTCATGCTCGCTCGCTCTCTCTCTCTCTCTCTCTCTCTCTCTCGCTCTCTCTCTCTCTCTCTCAAAAATAAATTAAGAAAGAATAAAAAAAAACTTTTTTAATTAAAGTAACAGAAGGAAACACCAGAGATCTTTGTGATGACAGAACAGTTCTGCAACTACTTTTGTGTGGATTGTCATGGCAGCTACCCAAATGTGCACATGAGATATAATGGCATAGAACTACATACACACATTCTACCAATGTCAGTTCCCTAGTTTTCATATTGTACTGTGGTCACATAAGTTGTAATGCTTGGGAGAAACTGGGCGAAGGGCATATGGACCTCTCCATACTGTTTTTGAAACTTCATGTGAATTGATAGTTGTTTCAAAATAAAAAGATAAGAAAAAAATTACAATGTAAAATAGACCTCAATAAAGAGAGGGCGCCTGGATGGCTCAAGTGAGTTGAGTGTCTGACTTCGGCCCAGGTCTTGATCTCATGATTCATGAGTTTGAACCCTGCATCAGGTTCTGTGCTGACAGCTCCGAGCCTGGAGCTTGCTTGGGATTCTGTGTCTCCCTCTTTCTCTTCCCTTCCCCTGCTTGTGTGCTCGCTCTCTCTCTCTCTCTCTCTCTCTCTCTCTCTCTCTCTCTCAAAAATAAATAAAAACATTTTTTAAAAATTTAATAAATAAAAGTGACAAGAGGAAATGAATATAGTATCTTGTTAATCTCACTTATCTGTTCCCTGGTTCTGATTCTTCTATCTTGTTTAGACCCTATTTTGTGTGTTCTGATTGTGAACCAAAAAGAGAATTTGTGGAATACGGCATAAAAAAGTGATAAATGTGACTCTGCATTTAGCCAAGAATGACAAAGCCCCGGGGCACTTTGTGAGGCCCCGTAGACATGACTGATACCTGAACATATGCTCTGCTTTGCCTCTTTGCACCCCCACGCCTCCCCACCTCCACACAGTCCCTAAGCTAGTTCACTCCCACACTTCACTGCTTGTTCTTGGATCTTTCATCAAAACTTAAATGGTATTTCTTAGAAGAACAGAAAAGGGCAGGAAACAGAATTCCTTGGTTGCCCCTAAAAGGGAGAAGCTCGGGACGAAGAGGGATGAGGGAATGATGGCAGAGAAGCTAACATTTTGACAGGGAATATGGAAAGAGTGGGTGTGTGTATGTCCCAAGCAAAGGACTTACTGAACAACAGTCCCATAAACTATATTGTGGTGCCAAATTCAAGACTGTTTATTCTGTACTGGCGTCACTCTGGCAACCCAGATCCCTACCGTTATTCCTAAGAAGGATTAGCACCACTCTAATATCAAAGCTGTAAAACATAGCTCAGACAGTAGTGTTGTCTTTGTAAACACTGAAGACATGCTTTAATTTAGCAGCCTACCCTTCCGTAAAGTGCACTGTGAATGCAGATCTCAGAGCAGTCGCTCAGATACAGTGATCAGTAGCCACTATTCCAGGCCCCTGGACATGCGTGACTCACAGAGGAACAAAGGACATCTGAGATCCATATCAGCTATTGTGTGAGCTCTTTTTAAAATCTGAGACTCTCAAACACCAGAAAACATTTATTAAACATAGGTGTATTCAGCACTATGGTATGCTCAGGGCCACAGGGCAGGAATTACCCCTCCTGCCTTGCTCACGTGTGTCCGAATACAGTAAACTCCTCTTCTAAAACTCTTTTTCTCAGCGAGCCTGGGTGGCTCATTTGATTAAAACTTCCTACTCTTGGTTTTGGCTCAGGTCGTGATCTCATGGTTCATGAGTTCAAAAGCCTGACGTCAGGCTCTGCACTGACAGTGTGGAGCCTGCTTGGGATTCTCTCTCTCTCCCTCTCTCTGCCTCTCCCCTGCTCTCACGCTCTCTCAAGATAAACTTGAAAAAAGAAAACTTTTTTTCTCATCTCAGTCTTGAGTATTTTTGAATACGCTGAAGAGTAACTGTGACTTTCCCCCCCAATCTCTATTTCCCCCAAGGACATCCTGGGTGAATCTAGAATGAAGGCATATGAATTGTGCTATCCCTACAAAGAAGTCTGGGCTCTCAGCTCCTAAAAAAAGAATCTGGCTTGGTATTAAATGAGCTTCTTGCTTATTGAGATTTTATAAAATGGACCAATGATCCTGACTCAAGAATAAGATGGAGTGTAGAAGCTAGAATTCAAGTTCCACAACCACAATAGAGACTGTGTCCAACTCACCGTGTGTGTGTGTGTGTGTGTGTGTGTGTGTGTGTGTGTGTGTGTGTTTCCAGCACCTAGTATGGTGTCTGGTACAAAGGGATTGATCAGTAAACATTTTTTCATTAAATTGAAAGCAGACAAGATGGTTTGTCAGGAGAATTCCCTCCTGATTTAAGGCACCTTGGAAACAAATAGAAATACATCTGAACCCAAAAATAAATGGGAAACTCGCTTCTGATTTTGATTTCTCTACCACATGCACAGACTTCTCCAAAATCTTTATCTCCATCCCCGAGCTCCAAATTCACATTTTTAAAAGGCTACTAGACAATGTCACCTGGATCTAGCTGGTGCCTCCCGATAAATATGTCAACCCCAAGTCATCCTAGTCTCCCAAGATAGACCAGTGGTTTCCAACCTATGAAACAAGCACCTAACAGATTATGGAGTCAGCTAGGTACCAAATGCAGGTTAATGAAGGGGTCAGCCCCAGGTGCAGGACACTTAAAATGTGTACTGGCTGTAGAGAATATAAAAACAGTGAAGAAACTGGCTAGAAATCAGTCAGCATTTCACTATCACAATGCATCAGCAATTCTAAACAATGCCAGTGGTCAAATACTACTCCAAAGAAAATATCCAATGAATCCAAGTTTTAAACAATTGCTGTGG
Organism: Suricata suricatta; assembly: GCF_006229205.1. NCBI lineage: Eukaryota > Metazoa > Chordata > Mammalia > Carnivora > Herpestidae > Suricata > Suricata suricatta. Next base: position 73,842,857 of record NC_043708.1, read on the forward strand.
TTACTTTTGAGTTTTGGTAATATTTATTTAAGCTTCAAGTTGGACATTTTTACTACTTGCCTTTAATAAACATTGTAATCTACATGGAATTTAACTCAAAGAACTCTCAGTTATACAATTGGCCCCAGACACAAACAGATTCAATAGCTATTCCCATTCATTTAGAAAGTTTGGGGGCGCCTGGGTGGCTCAGTTGGCTAAGTGTCTGACGGCTGAGGTCATGATCTTGCGGTCCATGGGTTCGAGCCCCACATCAGGTTCTGTGCTGGCAGGTCAGAGCCTAGAGCCTGTTTCAGATTCTGTGTCTCCCTCTCTCTCTCTGTCTCTCCCCCGCTTGTGCTCTGTCTCTCTCTCAAAAATAAATAAACCAAAAAAAAAAATTTTTTTTAAAGTTTGCATTAAGTCCAGAATCATTCCAGACTACTTCAGGATGTATCTCCAGCCTCTGTGGTACTCCGCATTTCTGCATTTAAACAGATTTGACCTAGACAATGATAGCATAGTGATAGTGTCTCAATCAGCTAACAAAATACCATGGGTAGCTTGAAAAACAAATGTATTTTCTCACAGCTTTGAAGTCTGGAAGTCTGAGATCCTGGTCTGTTTATAGTGAGGACTTTCTTCCTGGCTTGCAGATGTCAGCATTTTCACTGTGCCCTCACATGTCAGAGAGAGAGAGAGAGAGAGAGAGAGAGAGACCACAAGCTCTTTGGTGTGAGGTCCCCACCCAAGGGTCAAGTATGCTAATTATACTACTGCATGAAGTAATTCCAAGGGATCTAGAAATTAATACAAATGCCAAATATTATCTGCAAGATGAATAAATAACAAAACTCACATTATATATGTAGCCATATGTATTCCTGGTCCCTAATTAGTTGACTCTGAGTTAATCAAAAGTGGTATCCTGGATGGGCCTGACCTAATTAAGTAAGCCCTGTAAAAGAGAGTCTGGGATTAGACTATCTGGTGCTGGCAGTAAAAATCAAGTATCATAAATTTTCCAGCCTCATGGAAATGAATTCTGCCAACAACTGAGGGGGCTTGGAAGCAGATCTTTCCCTAGTCAAGCCACCAGATGGGAACATGGCCCTCGCGACTTGTTGGCTTCAGCCTTGGGAGACTGGAGGCAGAGGACCTAGTTAAGCAGATTCAGTAGCTATTCCCATTCATTTAGAAGTTCTGACTTCTGACCTGGGGAAACTGTGATGATAAATAGAGGCTGTTATAAGCTGCTAATTTTAAGGCGATGTGTTATACAGCATCAGAAAACCAGTAACAATGGTTTTTTGCACATAGCAGAATCTCTGACTTAAACTGGTTGAATGAGCAAAGAAATGTATTTTCTCATATAACAGGGAGTCCAGAAGTACTTCAGACTTCCACTTGGTTTGTTCAGAGGCTGGATTCTGTCATCAAAGATCCAGATTCTTTGCATTCCACCACTCTTGTTACCCTAAGTGATGTTTGATCTTCAGATAGTTACAAAATGGCTCCAGTAGTCATAGGTGTCACATTCAGAAACATCCAGAGGATAAAAAGAGACTGCTAATTTGTAAGGCACTTTCAGGAAGAGTAAGGACACTTCCCAGGAGCTCCTCAGATTTTCACTCATGTCTCATCATCCAGAGTCACACACTCATTCCAAATCAGTCACTGACTGGGAGAACAGGACGATGTTGGATGGGTTCCACCTGGACCTGTCTGCCTTTGGGGCACATAGGTGTGTGAGGCAGCTAGGGACTTGAACTAAATCAGGGTTCTGGTAAGGAGCAATGGGGAGAAAAGACTAACACGTCCACTACAAACCCCAATCAAAGAGTTGACAAAAATGACAGAAGTATGAAACATCCAAATGTCCAAAAAAAAAGACAGAAGTATGAAACGCCCAACAAAGACCGAGATGGCTCTGAAATCAGTGATAAGAAATCTGAAGCAATGAAGTAATAACATGTCAGAGAGCAGCAAGGAGCAAGAACATTGCGAGAGACATACAAAGTGAACAGAACAAATGATGGAATGGATCTCCACACCAGACCCATTGCCTAAGGGTTTTCCCTCAGTTCCATAGAATTAGAAATTAGTATCAGGGCCCCTGGGTGGCTCAGTCAGTTGAGCATCCGACTTCGGCTCAAGTCATGATCTCGCAGTTTGGGAGTTTGAGCCCAGTGTCAGTCTCTGTGCTGACAGCTCAGAGCCTGGAGCCTGCTTCAGGTTCTGTGTGTCCCTCTCTCTGCCCCTCCCCTGCTCTGTCTCTCTCTTCCAGAAATAAACATTAAAAAAAAGAAATTAGTACCCAAACTTTGCACATCACTAATAATATGTACAATTTAATGACAGTAATTTGCGCACAATTACTATTGCCGTATAGGTCTGAGTCTTAAGCTTCACAGCTCCTGGTATGGTTACAAATAATTTATGACAAAATATTAAAGGCATAAAAAGTAAATTATGTATAACTATACATTTAATGAATTGCCTGAATTGAAGAAAAAGAAATTGCAATAATATTTTTTAACTACCTGGGAAAACGCAAGGTATATAGAAACCTGCTCTCCCTTAAATAGGAAGTAGAACATATACCTGTATCTTATCACCATGATGTGGAAATGTTGAGGTTCAGAGCCAAGAGCCAAGAAATAATTCTTATGGGTGGCTTACTCGGTTAAGCATTCAACTCTTGATTTTGGCTCAGGTCATGATCTCACCATAAATGAATCGAGCCCCGTATCAGGCTCTGGCGCGCAGTGGCCACGGAGCCTGCTTGAGATTCTCTCTCTCCTCCCTGTGCCCCCTTCCTCTCTCTTCTTCTCTCTCTCTCAAAAAAAAAAAAAAATCTTGAGGTATCTTCATGCACGAAGGTGGTTTTATTAAAGCAGGGAACAGGACTATGGGCTGAATAGCTGCACTGGGACTTTGAGGGGTGACTGATTATATACTTGGGAGTTGGAGGAGGTAAAGGCACGAGGAAGTTTCCAAAGTGATTTTCCCATGCTGAAGAAGACTCATAGCATCCTGGAGGCCTACCTATTGTCAAGTTAAGGTTGTTTTCCACTCTAGCAAAGCATTCATTTTAAGACCATAGAGAGTTCCTGGAGGAATGTCCTACTCTTCCTGTCTCAAGTATCTGTCAATGGGCTGCAGTTTATAAGGAAATTTATCTGCATTTCTTTCTGCCTTTGTTTCCCACATCAATCACACTGTACACCTTAAACATATATATCAATATCATCTCAATAAATCTGGAAACGGTTTTTAAATTTTTTAATAAGTAAAAGTGAGCTATTGAATCTTTTCTTAACAACATTTAAGAAGTAAATCTTGCCTAGAATATCCTTTGAGAATGGTGATGCTCTCAAGAATACAGGCAGGAAATAAGTAAATTATGGGGCTAGGAGGGAGAGAAGGGGATCTAGATAGTGGAGTGACTTCTGACTTTTGCTTGTTCTCCCTCCAATGAAAGATTGATGGTGCTCAATGATCTGCCATTGTCCCCATTGCCCTCAGGAAATGGTGACTGATTGGAACGCAGAAGGGAGAAAACAAGGTGAACTGAAGGCAGCTTTCTTCCACAACCAGGGAGGTTCCCTTTCCCTTTTTGTCGTATTATCACTCTGATTTTGTTACTCGCTGTGTATCTCAAAGTCCACCCCATTTTCTGATCTCATCGTCGCCTGACAACCAGGGACTGATCAGCTTCTGAGTTTTCTAGGACGGTTTGGTGCTCGGGCGTGAAGGGCAGAGAGGCAGAAGTAGGGCAAATGGAGGAAAAGAGACAAGGAGGAAAAAGAAAGCTGTCTCTGCGGTCATCCAGCCTTCCCTGTTCCCACTGCCCCTCCCCAGCCGGGCGTTGCGGCCTCACGGGAAGCACGGGGGCCAGCGTCTCAAGGGCGGCTGGCGCCAGGCGGATGCAAGGGGTCCGCCCAGTAGAACGGGAGGTCCTGCTTAGCGCAGGCTGGACGCGGAGGCGTAGAGGTGTGAGGCACGCCGCGGCCGCCAGAGGGCACGAGTCCTCCCGCGATGGCGTCGCCACCACCAAGAAGAGAAGGTGGTCCGCCAGTGAGGAGAGATGGCTGGCGCCCGCGAGCCCGCGGGAACAGCTGGGCCCCACCCGACCCGGAGCTGCGGGCCTCGGCGCACCGCGCGCAGCTCCTCCATTCCTAGCCGTCCGAGGGCCCCGATCTGCGCTCGGAGGGTGACCTCGACTCCCCGGGGAGGGGGGGTCGGAGAACGCTGTCAGCTCCGCGCCCACCTCTCGGTCCCAAGCCCGCTCCGAGTTGGAGCCCTGCGGGGAGGAGGTGGCGGCCCGATGTTCCGAGAGGAACGCCCGGAGGGCCAGGCCCCGGGTCAGCACACCCCAGGATCCGGCAGCCGCGGAACAATGGCCGGAGGGGCTGCGGCGGGCGCGGAGGAGCCCGAGCCCCTGGGCGTTGGAAGCCCCGCCCCTCCGCCGGCTCCCTGACAACGCGAGCGGGGCCGAGCAGCCTGCTCCCCGCCCCTCGGCACCCGGCACCAGGCGGGGCCCCGGCGGGAGCGCTGCAGCAGCAGTCGCTGCTCTGCAGAGCGGGGCCCGGGGCCGGGGCCAGGGCGCCCTCGCTCCCACCTTCTCCCGCCGCTATGAGCCAAGGAAGTCCGGGGGACTGGGCCCCCCTCGACCCTACCCCAGGACCCCCGACGCCCCCCAACCCGTTCGTGCATGAGTTACATCTCTCCCGCCTCCAGAGGGTTAAGGTAAAGTGTGACCAGGGGGCGTCGGGAGGACTCGTGGGGATAGGAAAAGAAGGCCGTTTAAAGGCCAGGCAAAGATGGGGATGTAGATCCGGAAAAGAGGTGGGTGAGAGGCATGCGGGGCAGGAGTTCGGGGGAGCACACGTGGGGGCGGCAGTGGATGGGCGAGGGGTCCTTGGAGAGGGCGCCGGATTGGGAGATGGGTAGCTCGAAGGTGTGGAAAAATTGACAGTGCGAGGATGTAGGACTGCAGAGACCCAGGGGTAGGAGAGATGAGGATACTGGGGAATGCGGTTTACATCCTGCGGAGGCCAATGAACTAGGATGGAGGTGGAGGCGACGGAAAGCCGGGGTTGGGGGGGTGGGGGAGTACTGAGTGCTTCTCGGAGGCTCTGAATTAGGGAAGAGGTTTTTAGACCCAGAGCCTGCGTCCCTGTGCCCATCTCCACCACCCCTTCTTTCCACTCCCCCCACCCCTGCACTGCAGCACCTCCTGGTGGGGGGTAGGGAGGCTGAGAAGGGGGCAGGCTACAGGAAGTGGAGGGCCGCACCAGCCTTGGGGAAACTGGGGAAGGGTGTGGGCAGGGAGTGTCCAAGGTTTCTGCCGCCCTCGCCGCCCCGGAGGCTGGCTCCTGGGGCTCGGTTTGTTTACCTGCGCTCTCCCTAGGGCAGCCCAGGGAGTCACCCTGGCTCCTGGCAACCCCTCCCCTGCGGAGTAGGGCCATGCTCTTGCTGCCCCCATCCTCTAGCCCTCGGGGAGTGAGTTGCACTAGGCTGGCCTGAGCCTAAAAACTGGACCTCTGTGTGTTTCAACTCTCAACCAACCGGGACCAGAGTAGAAAGAACTGTGCACCTGGCTTCTGTTGGACAGAATAGCTATTTATGGAATGCGACGTGGGGGAGGGACTATCTCCAGCCTATGCTACATCAAGCACTGTGCTGGGCGCTTCCAAAGGGGTTATCATTAAAGGCTCTTAACAGCCTTATCAAGTGCCAGATGCGTTTTATGACTTTGTCGGTAGGGTGGGGACCAGCTGAAAGATTTTAAACATTTCGTTCCGATCCTATTAATGAGGCCCTTAATCGTATTAAGCTCTTACCCTTTAGCCCTTACTGGTATCTTCATCTTGGATTCCAATCCCCTCTTCTGTTCCGACACCACCAGTCTCCTGATCTACAGGGAGTGACGGCTCTATTCCATCCTTGTAGGAGAAGGGAAGAGGTGGGGAGAGTGTCTCCCCATCCTGAAGTGGCATTCTCTCCCACCTTCTGCAGTTCTGCCTCCTGGGGGCACTGCTGGCCCCGATCCGAGTGCTTCTGGCCTTTATCGTCCTCTTTCTCCTCTGGCCCTTTGCCTGGCTGCAAGTAGCTGGTCGTACCGAGGAGCAGCTTCAGGAACCAATTACAGGATGGAGGAAGTAAGTGGGGGATCAGCCCCCAGAGACCCTGCTTCTCACTGCTCTTCCCTGTTACCCATTCTGAAGAAAAGGAGGGAGGGATCTGAAGCTCTGCTATCCATCCTAGGTAGGGGAGATGAGTCAGCCAGGCTCAGACCTGGTCCCCAGGACTGCAGCTATAAGTGAGGCGCCCTGATGTGTCCCAGGGTAGGCAGAGGATAGAGGACAGAAGAAGGGCAGCTGCTTTTCTGGGTGCCCCAGCCTGGGGGGGGCAGGAGGGGAGGGAGGGATTCCCTGCCTCTGCTAATGGCCAGCCTTGCCCTGCAGGACCGTGTGCCACAATGGGGTGCTGGGTCTCAGCCGCCTGCTCTTTTTCCTGCTGGGCTTCCTTCGAATTCGAGTCAGGGGCCAGCGGGCCTCTCGCCTTCAGGCCCCTGTTCTTGTTGCCGCTCCCCACTCGACTTTCTTCGACCCCATTGTTCTCCTGCCCTGTGACCTGCCCAAGGTTGTGTCCCGAGCTGAGAACCTTTCTGTGCCTGTCATTGGAGGTGAGAGAGTTTCGCAAGAGGAGGTCATCTCCAGGGGAGAGATGACCGCTCTGAGCAAAAAAGGCAAGCTGTGGGGAGAGCTGGCCTCCAAGGGGAAGGGAGAAGTTAGAAGGGATACTGACTGATGCTGGCAAATGAGATGCAAATGGATACCTTTTGTGAACCAACCTCTTAGATTCTGAGGGCTGGTGCTTACTGGGTTGGAGGGATCTCTGATAATTTCCTAAAAAACAATGTACAATAAAAGGAGTGTCCCTGGGGCAAAGAGATAACTGAGAAACATCTCCATACTGTTGAGGGAGGGGAAGCTGCAGGTGTTAATGCCCCTGGTAGGAATTGAATGATTCCTTGTATCCTCTCTGGACCCCAGCCCTTCTTCGCTTCAACCAAGCTATCCTAGTATCCCGGCACGACCCGGCTTCTCGGCGCAGAGTAGTGGAGGAGGTCCGAAGGCGGGCTACCTCAGGAGGCAAGTGGCCCCAGGTGGGTAAGGGTTTCAAGAGATTCTGGCCTTTTAAGTGCTCCCAGAGAGGCTTCTTTCTCCTCTCTCCCCTTCAGGCTACCCCACCTCATTCTGGTCCCTTGGTTTTTTTTTCTCCCCCCAGGTACTGTTCTTTCCTGAGGGCACCTGTTCCAACAAGAAGGCTTTGCTTAAGTTCAAACCAGGTGAATAAAATGATAGTGGGTGATAGGGTGATAGGAAAAAAGGAGCCCCAAATTTGGAGAGGGATTCTGGACCAACCCAAGAAGTGGAGTGGGGAGGGAATAGTAGGGAAGAGAAATGAGGGACTTCTAGCTAACCCTGAAAAGTCTCCAGGAGTCAGGAAGGAACTTACCAATGAAATGGAGCAAGGCCAGGTGTCATTTCAGTCTTGTCCCGACCCCAACACTTCATGCCTTCCAGCTTCCTGAGTGAACTAACCTCTGCCTGGGGGTGGGGGGTGGAAATGGGATTCAGGAGCCTTCATCGCAGGGGTTCCTGTGCAACCTGTCCTCATCCGATACCCCAACAGTCTGGTGAGTCTGAGTCTGAGAATGGACCCTAAATGGGAGTCAGTGGAAACTTTGAGTGTTGTGGTGGGATGTGCATGTGGGGCTGGGGCGGGGCCTCTGCCCAGAGAGGATGGGCCAGCTCCCAGGGAAGAAAAGTGATGCCTTTCTCCCCTCACCCCTGCTTCTCTTGTAGGACACCACCAGCTGGGCATGGAGGGGCCCTGGAGTGTAAGTCGGTGCTCATTCTTGGGGTGAGGGTGGGGAGCAGAGCCCATCAGAGAATTCCTGGCCCACCTTCCAATCTCTAGACAAGGCAAATGGACCTTTTTCATTCTTGGGTCGAGAGAACTCTAGAGAAGTGGGGGATGCCCATTTTCCTGTTTTGTTCCAATCTCCTGGTATAATCTGGAAGTGCCTTCAGCTATCCCACCTAATCATTCCTGCTGTGATTATACCTCCTTTTAACTTCCTGCCCTGTGTTTTTAAGCGATCTTCTCCCTCAGCCATTTCTTCCTGAAAACCAGCAGGATTGCCTCACCTTTCCTGCAGTCACTCACACGTCTCTGACAATTCTTCCTCAGGCATATGCCTGCGGTGCTCTCTCCCTACCACCTTCCGGCGCTTCCTTCTGTCTCCCAACTGACATGGTTAGGAGTCCATTTTTATATGAATAGACAGAACTTTTCCACTCCCCTCCTCAGGGTGGGAAGACCCCCTAGTTAGCGATTGGTGAGCATCTGAGGTCTCTCTTCTCTTAGACTTAAAGTCCTCTGGCTCACAGCTTCTCAGCCCTGCAGCATCGTGGATGTGGAGGTATGATAACCCCCTCACTCCCCTGCCACCACCATGGGTGGGCTAGGGGAATGGACATCAACTGACCCCTGACGGGGAAAGGGGGTGGGGGTGGTCACCCATAGCTCTGCGGTCCTGACGACAAGTGGACATGTGTGTATGTGTATGTTTCAGTTCCTCCCTGTGTACCACCCCAGCCCAGAAGAGAGCAGGAACCCCACCCTCTATGCCAACAATGTACAGAGGGTTATGGCACAGTGAGTGTCCCATAGAGTATTTCCTGGAGCAGATATACAGGGCATAGGAACCACAGGAGGGGTGGAGAGCTGAGGTTCCACAGCAGGGGGGAGTGGGCAGTGGGATGGACTCTGAACAGGTGATACCTGGGGTGGGGGCAGTTAAAGGGGCGTGGTCTCCTCTCCGTGTTCAGCAGCCCAGACTCCTCAGTAGTGAACCCTCAGAAGAGTCTTCTTCCTCACCCCTCCTCCATTCCATGATTCTTCATTGTCTAGGGCCCTGGGCATTCCAGCCACCGAGTGTGAGTTTGTAGGGAGCTTGCCCGTGATCGTGGTAGGCCGGCTGAAGGTAGCACTGGAGCCACAGCTCTGGGAACTGGGAAAGGTGCTTCAGAAGGCTGGGTAAGTGACCTTGAACATAAGAGTATGGGCAGTGTCACTTATAGATAGGAAAAAAAGAGGGAGAAGTGGGAAGAAGGAAAGACTTTTTTTTTTTTTAATGTTTATTTTGAGAGAGAGTAAGAGAGCACCAGAGGCGGGGGGCGGGGGAGCTGGGAGAGAGAGAGAGGGAGAGAGAGAGAGAGAGAGAGAGAGAGAGAGAGAGAGAATCCCAAGCAAGCTCCATACTCAGTGTAGAGCCCAACTCGGAGCTCAATCACACAACCATGAGATCATAACCTGGGCTGAAATCAAGAATCAGATGCTCAACTGATGGGAGGCACCCAGGCACCCCATGAAGGAAAGTCTTAAAAAAGAAATAAGAGGGAAGGTAGAGGAATTTTTTTAAGATAATAGAGTAAAAGAATTGGTAGAAAGGAAGGGAAAGTTATGTAATAACCCCAGGGAGAGGAGGAATGGCTCTCAAGGGACTGTGAGTGAAAGTCCATTTTGGGAAAATGCCAGGTATGTCTATGGTGGAGGCTGGGGCCAAGGTAGTATGTCCAGGAAGAAGCTGAGTAAGCTGCCTGCCCACAACAATTTTGTTGTAGGCTGTCCCCTGGCCATGTGGACGCTGGGGCAGAGCCAGGCCGGAGTCGTATGATCAGCCAGGAGGAGTTCAGCAGACAGCTGCAACTCTCTGACCCCCACACGGTGGCTGGAGCCTTCAGCTACTTTCAGCAGGTAAAGGAGCTGGGACACAGAGGCCAGAGCCCAGGCCCTGCTCTCCAGGCTGACATGCTCAGGACTTCAGAATACCATCAAGTTGGCCCCATGGTTGGGCAGTGTCGAATCTGCTCTGTTGGATGGTCATCTCCTGAGGTCCTCTGGGGGATTTGTATTTTATAGAGTGCGTTGAGGAACAATGTTCTAATCATTGTGGGAAGGAACAGTGAAGAAATAATCTGGTTAGTGAGGTCCATTCGTTTTTGAAGCCACGTTAGGGATTTGCCCAGACGGAGGAACAGACCACCTTGTGGGGCACCTGTGTGAGTTTCAAGGAAGAATCAATAGGTTGGATGGGAAGGTGACCTATGGAGGCGACAACATGGGACAGGTTAAAGATGAGTGGGAGACTCAGATCTTTGCAATACTTTTTGAAGAGAGCCCTTGGCTGCTCTAGGGGATTCCTGAACTATCTAAAGAATTTTGGCACTCTGTATATTTCCTGGGACTTAACCAGGTTTTCCTGTTGAATTGTAATAATCCCAAAAGAGTCTTAATGTTTGCAAACAACCACCACTGCCCCAAAGAGCTCTTTTTGGTCTCAGATACAAACCGAGGCTCTCAACATCCTCCAGAGGGGAACAGAGTGGTCCAGGTGTATTCATTGCTTAGATTGGGGCAGACTGTCCCTCAAAGGAGCTTCTCTGCTTAGTCTCCAGCAGAGCTGAATAGGAGGGCTCCCCTATGGCGGCATCCTCCTTGGGTTTTTTTTTTGTAAAATTATGCCAGTGGCCCCCATCGGTCTGTCGGACCAGTTCTCCAGCGTAAGCTGAGTCAGAAGGGAACCAGTTTTTCCAGCTTAGGGTTTGTCAGAAACATGATGGTAACTTCAGCATTTCTGAGGGATTCCTTCACATTCATACGAGATGCCTTAGAGGAGAGCGGTGTTACCAAGTGACTTGCCGGTGGCTTGACTGAGTGTGACCCGAGAGAAATGCTGGGGATCCTAGAGAGTTTAGGGCTTAGGGTTTTGAGGGAAGCAGACACAGGTCATCCCTGTTCATGCTGAGAAGAGGGAGGAGCAAAAGAGGGAGGACACAGGGTTGGTCCTCATAGTGCCCTGGTTTCTCTTTCACCATCCAGGATGCCAAGGGTTTGGTGGACTTTAGAGATGTGGCCTTGGCACTGGCGGCTCTGGATGGGGGCAGGAGCCTGGAGGAGCTGATTCGCCTGGCCTTTGAGGTATCAGGAAGGTGGAGGGATGTGTGGTGGCCATGCCTACCCTACCCGGAGGCCTGTATGTGGTGCTGCTCCTGGTACCTTCTAGGTAGCAGGTGCTGGCTGTGCACCACAGTGCCTGTGTCACGGCCTAGCTGGGAACAGGGCAAGGGCAGGAGCTGGGAAGTTTACAATTCTGCAGAAAGGGCCAGGGTAAGGGTGGCTGGGGAGACTGGGAGCCTGTCAGGCAGACCCACAGGGTGGTGTGGGGCGATGGCCTGAGGACAGCGCTTGACTTGGCGTCCCTTTCTGTCCCAGCTCTTTGCCGAGGAGCAAGTAGAAGCACCTGGCCGCCTGCTGTACAAAGACGGCTTCAGCACCATCCTGCACCTGCTGCTGGGGTCACCCCGCCCTGCTGCTGTGACTTTGCACACTGAGCTGTGCCAGGGGGGACCCCACCAAGGCCTCTCCCTCTGTGAGTCACCACCTCCTCTGCCAAGAGGGCCTGGGCCACCATCAGCACAGGCTGGGAGGGAACAAAGGCAGGTGGCCAGTGCTGGCAATCCTCATATGAGAGGTGAGGCTGGGAAGGCAGAGAGGACATGAGCTGGGACTTGTGAAGTGAAGCAGAAAGGAGAGGGACGGGACATACCGATCCCCAAAATGACCTGGCCGCCCTCTTCCCCTCCTTCTTAGAAGGTTTTACCTTTCCACCTTGGCCCTTCTCACCCTTTCTCACCCCTCGTCCAGGTCAGTTCCAGGACTTCTCCCTCCACGACCCACTCCACAGGAGGCTCTTCAGCACCTACCTGCGCCCCTCCCAGAAACCACATGCCTCCTCCCCACGCACCCCTACTGCTCTGGCCAACGGGACTGTGCAAGCTTCCAAGCAGAAGGGCGACTGAGCGCCTCAGACCACCCCCAGCTCGCCTCTGGCCTACCCTGTGCCTCAAACCTGTTTGCTCCTGCTTGATTTTTTTGTTATTGTTGTTTTTTTTTTTTAAGTTGATTTTTGGTTTTTTGTTTGTTTGGGTATTTTTTTTTGTAAGAAACTATTTTATATATAAATATAAATATATATCTATATCTATTTAAAAAAAATAAGGCTGTTATGTTGATGGTATCAGCTGGGAACGAAAGGGATTAACGGTTGTGGGCTGCCCATCGGAAGATCCCAAAGGTTCCCAGGGTCAGTCCTCTTGGCCATTGCTGAATGAATCCTCGCTTCCAGTTGGACAGGACGGGGCTCTTTCCTGCACAGAAATCATGCAAATCTCACATCCTCCTCTCCTGCTGTCAAACCTTATATATGCACATTTTAACAGGCTTCCTCATGAACCTCTTTTCAGTCTATTCCCTCTTGTTCTGTCCTCGTTAGAAATTAAAAAATAGCTAACTACCAATTTATATGTAATAATCCTACTGAGAATGATTCCCCCGCCCGTGATGGGAGCAGAGCCTCCTCCCTGCAGCCCAGACCAGCCTCGGGAGGGTGTTTTATACCATGAGGTCCCTTCTGTCCAGCACCCTTTCAAGGCAGGGGGAAAAAAATAAGCAGCCTCCTCCCCTTAAAAAGGTGCTGTGGAAAACTCATTAGGTGCAGAAAATTAGACATCTAACCCGAGATCTGACAGGGTTCTTTTGTTTGTTTTTTTAAAGCGTCTTTCCATCTTAAAGATTTGTGAAGGGAGATGGATAATGATGGCCTGTCCTGGGAAGCGCCGTCTGCATGCCTGGGCTTCTCATGAGGGAGGGATGAAGTGATCACTGGGGCTTCCCACTCCCGGAACTTGTCAGGGAGCCTCAATAAGGCTGGAGGCGGGAGTGGTATCTAGATCTGGTGAATCTGGAGCCACCTCCACCTCCTTCCTTTTCAGTACCTCACCCCATGTAGCAGCGGAGACGCGAGTACACAAGGACACACTGCAAGGATTTTCCAACAACCGGAAAGTCTTTATTCTTTTTCCCCATACAACTCCTTTCAAAAGTACTTCACCTCCCACCAAGGGGACCACCTTCAGCCTAGCCAGTGTGACCTCCCTTCCCACACTCCCTACTTTTGCAAAACAACAAGATAACATGGGGTTGAGAACCAGCGTGTTGGTACGAAGCCAGGGTGAAATCCACCCTGGGGCCTCCCACCTTCCAGGGAGCAGCAGGTGGGATCCTTTGGCTCAGCTGTCCCCTACTGGCTACGCCGTCGTTTCTTTCTTCTGCCCTTGACAAAAGTATCTCGCCGCCTTTTATGGGACTGTGAGGCCCGAGCCCCCTCCAGAGCCAGGGGTTTCTCCCCAGAGATGCCTAGTTTAACTCTCTGGCAGGGCCTCTTTCCAGCAGGAGCTGGACTGAGGGTTTTCTTCCCAGACTTGGCCATAGGATATGGAGGCTGGCCAAGGTCCCTGGCCTCAGTGGAGTGGGAGTTGGATGCTCTCTGGACACCCTGCCCTCCCGTGGAAGCTGGTGGGCCTGAGGCAGGGTGAGGACTGAAGGGAGGCCCCCTGGGAGATAGGCTAAGTTTAGAAGCCAAGAGGTAGGCCAAGCTGGCGATTTCCCCATCCTTCCCCTCCTTCTCCCGCTTCTTCTTTCCTTTGGCCCCATCTCTTGAGCTGCATGTTTCACTGACAGGAGAGGCTTCTCTCAGAACTAAGGCATCGCTGGCTCTGCATCTAGAGAACGTGTTTTCAAGGCCCTGATGAGAAATTGATTTGGGGGTCCCATGTGCATAAGACTCTTGATTTCCTGGTAAGGGAGCAAGGTCCTCGGGCTTGGATACATCAGTAGCCTTCCTGCGCTCTCCTTGGGGGTCATAAGAATTAAAATTGGGCAGGCAGGTATCCTCAATGACCCGTAGATGGAGGCCACAGGCCTCTCTAATATCTAGTATGTTGACATGTTCTATGGTTTCCAACAGAGGAGAGATGGAATTGCTCCCACTCCCCGCCTCTAGGCTGACCTCAGGGAAGGAGGAGATACCCTGGGTCCCCAGCATAAAGATATTGCCTTGACATGCAGGCTGAAGGGTTTCTTTGGGAGCCCCCAGTGTGCGGGTGCTGATGCTACTCTCCAGCAACGAGGGGCAGCCTTCGGCCCACAGCCCACTGAGACCCCTTATAGCCCCAGGGCTCTGCTCTCTATTTCCTTCAGGCCTCAAGGATGGGCTGTTGGCCCTCAGAGGTCTGGCCAGGCTGCCGTAGTTTCTCTTGTGCACGGCAGCTGTGCCGTCCGTGCCTCCACTGGGAACTGCACTGCTCCCCTCTTCCCTGGGTGCTGTGGTTTCTCCAGGACCCAGAGAAATGTTGCCTCTGAAGCCTAGCACCTGGCAGCCTTCCTGATGCTCAGCGACACATTCCCTGGGAGTGGAATTCACATGGAAGTTCTCTATAACCTCCTCAATTTGTAAGGGTAACTCCAAACCCACAGCTTCCAGCTCACCGCTCAGCCAAAGTCCTGGACTGAGAGAGGCTGTGTCCCCGTCTCCATCCCCAGCTTCCCTAAGGGAAGGGCTCTGATCATAACTCTGAACCACAGGAGGACCTTTGTCATCTCCCCACACGGCTCCTGAAGCGCCTTCCTGGGGCGCTGCCAACAGCTCCTCCCCTTGAGGAAGCGCTCCCAGCCCCTCTAGCTGCTGTCCTGTCTGCAACCCCAGAACTTGCTTTTCTAAACCTTGTCCTTGCAGAGGAGCCAGCTCTGCCAGTCCAACATCCAAACTGGGAACCATCTCAAGTTGGGGGCCTTCCTGCCAACAAACACATGGAATCTCAGAAGTGCTGTCCACCACCAGGGAGTGCCTAGGAGACCTAGCACCTCCCAGGTGGTCATCCTGATGTGGGTATATTTGATCTGTCACCTTCCCAGATCCCCCTCTCTCCATTTTGAAGGACCCTCGAGTTCCCTGTGCAGCTGGAAGTTCTAGCCGCAGGTGCCAGCTGCCAGGAGATGGCATAACGCACCCATCTCTGCACATCCCCCTCAGGCCATCTAGGGCCTGCTCCTCTCCACCATGTACTTTCCGGGCCCGCTTGGCTGGGAAAGCAGCCTTTCCAAGGCAAACAGTGCTGCCCCCAGCCACTCGAGGCCCAGGTGAGGGCCGAAGCTGCCCACCTCCATCTTCATCCTCATCAGAAACGGAAGGACTGGAGTCCCATTGAGCTCCACTACAACTAAGAGATGCCTCTGCATCCTCTTCCAAGGCCAGGAGTCTCTTCTGGACCAGCTGCAAGGAGAATGGACAAACATTGTTCTGTAGCTGAGAAGGTGGTAAAGAGATGGTACTTAGAGCAGGGAACAGAAACAGGTGGCAGAAGTCATGGCATCAAAAACATAACCGTAGCTCTTTTCTGCCTTCTTGGGCCTTACTCCCATGCTCTGACCCCTTGGGCTCGCTCCCCTTTTCCTATGTTTCCTGGAATCCCTTGCCTACTTATTCCACACCTCAACCTCGATCCTGAAGCTGTCCTCAGAAGCCATGCCATCCAAGAGCATGTAGAGTTGGATAAAATCATACAAGCTTTTTATTCTGTTGTTTCCTACCTCCCAAGTTTACCTGGGCAAGACTGAGTCCCTCTTCTTGCTCCAGTTCCTCAACTAAGGCCAACGGGTCCCTCTGCTGTTCTGGGGACAGCAGATCTGCCAGAAATTGTGGATGAATGACGGCCTCCACCTGGAGAACAGAAGGAAAAGTGATCTGAGTCCTTGACATGAGGTAACCTGTGACCAAGAAGCTCTAGAGAAGCAGCCATGTCTCCCCTCCCCCCCTCCCCTGGGGTTATGAACCATGACCACCACCAGCTATGCACATTCACTGCCTAAGAAGACAGCAGGAAGACGGCCTGGTTCCTAACTGCCTCAGGCAAAACCCTAAGTCTTTGGGTTCCCTGGCATTTCCACCCCAGGATCTATTAGAAACCAGACACCCAGGTCCAGCCCACCTTGGAGACAAAGACCTCCTGAGAACAAAGCTCATCCATATAGCTCAGGAGGCCTGGATCTGGATACATTCCTTCCTCCTCCTGCTGCTGCTTTTCTTCCTCTTCCTGTTTTCCATCTTCCCCAGTGGCCAAGTGACTCCCCATGAGCCCATCCATGATGTCAGCATACTCTTTCACGGCTTCTGGTGGAATCTCCTTGGGTACCTCAGGAACTGGAGGCCTCCGGGATTTACGCTGCCGCCGACGGGGGGCCCGGGCCTTCGAAGCCACCTTTTTGGGAATGTACACTGAGGGAAGAGACAGAAAAGAGGAATGTGGGGTGGCACAGAGACTGTGGCTTCTTCCCCACCGCAACCTGTGTTTGTAAAGGGCAGCAACCTGGATGCACCAGAATGGTTACAGACTAGAACAGGCCTGAAACAGCACCAGCCGTGGGAGATTTTGGAGCTAGAAGGTCTAAGAAGATCACTGTATGAGGTATGTGGGGAAACTCTGAAATTCCAAGAAGTTCTCTGATCCAGTCGCCATTTCTTAGACAGATGAGGTACTCTGTGCCTCATTTATTTACAGTATCAATTAGAGACTCGGTTTCTGTGGCCAAGATCAAAGTTTGGGACAAAGGGAAACTGAGAACCCAGCCTCCTATGTATGGATGTCCTGTTTGGAACATCAGTGGCCCTCCCTGGAGGGAAAGTGACAGAGGCAAGGGCAATGCCGTCCCTAATCCACAACTGCTCTGTGCACTCTGCACGCCTCCCCTTGAGCCTTTGGCCCAGGGCTCCTATTTGGAATTGGGTAGCCTCACCTGGCTGCTGGCCAACCTCAGGGGCCAGGAGCCCTGGAGGATCAAGTTTCAGAGGGGTGGCTGGAGGCAGGCCCTGGGACCCAAGCATCAGTTGTGTGTTCTGAATCTGCATCTCCTCCTCAGCCTCAAACTCCATGAACCTGCAAAGGGTGAGGAATGCCTGGACAGTTCTGAGAAGGTCAGACACTGGGAGGGGGCTGCTCACAGATGACCAAATAACAATTCTGTAGAAACCACCAGGTCTCCACAAAGTCCCTTAGTCATCACTTAGGAAGCTTGTTAAGAATATGAGTGGTCTATAACTTGTTAAGCTCCTCCAGGAAAGAACCGTGGCTTTCACTTCTATTTCATACCCTATCTCGTCCAGCATCATGGAGGGTACACAGCAGCAATTAATTCAGGCTTGTTGAAGCCAGTCAGGCCTCTGCCAAAGCCTAGCAGGATTCCCACCAGCCAGGTTGCTGGACCTGGAATTGCAATTCAAGGCAGTTCCCACCAGAAGGCAGTACTGAGATCCAAGTCCTGAGTCTAGGACTGGAATCCTACAAGAGTAATTCTAGGAGATATGGATCCAGAAAATTGGGAGGTTGGAAATGGAAGCTAAGCTGCAGAAGAAAGGGTTCATTTTCCTTAGGAGTTACTTCTTTTTTTTTTTTTATTTTTTTAATGTTTTATTTATTTTTGATACAGAGAGAGACAGAGCATGAGAGGGGAAGGGGCAGAGAGAGAAGGAGACATAGAACCGGAAGCAGGCTCCAGGCTCCGAGCTAGCTGTCAGCACAGAGCCCGACGCGGGACTCGAACCCACGAACGTGAGATCTGACCTGAGCAGAAGCCAGAGGCTTAACCGACTGAGCCACCCAGGCGCCCCAGGAGTTACTTCTTTAACCAAGGAGATTATCATAGAGAAATGAGGACTATGAGCCAGACCACTCTGGACACCCAGGACTTTCCCATGACCAACCTATGCAAGCACCAGGCCCTCCCTGGGATAACAGGGTCAATGATTTCTGTGTTAAGTACTTCACAGATATATACTCTTTCCAGGGGAAGTGTGGTCTCAAAGTCTGCATTAGTAGCCACTTGCTGCTACTTGGTCAGTGAGATAGGAAGGAACCCACCTAGTAGAGTTTACCTCCCCGTTGCTAGGTCCCTTTAGCAAAGAATTTTTACACCCATTGGGCTCCAATATCGAGGACCTATATAATTCAGGATTTGGGGGAGGGAGAGCTTCCAAGGGACAGGAAAACCCAAGAGTCAAGGTGAGGGAAGCAGTGAGAATCCAGGAAACCCCGTTCTAGTCCAGTCTCCTCCTCCTAGCTTCCCTTTGAATAATAATTCCCTCCGTACCCAGACTCAAGCTTCTCTTACCTGCCCCCATCCCTCAGCTACACAGTGCCCATCAGGAGAATGTGGGTGGTCAGACTCACTTTTCTGCCATCTCATAGAAGCTCATCCGGTCATAGTTGCTGGTATGCTCCCATTCTTGCACAGCCCTTGGCAGTCCCTCCTCCAGGGTCATCGTGGGCTTCAGCCGAGCCAGAGAGCGAAGCACAGGACTAAAACCCCCATTGGGTCAGTCATGGTCTATAATGCATGCCCCCCATCCATCTGTCCTGACAGACACCTCAACACATACCCCCTTGTCCCCTCAGATCCAACTTGCTCCCAATCCTTGTCACATCCCACCTCCGGTTAGACTTCCAGACCCCCAACCTCCCATCCATCCTCTCCCACACTGGACTTCTCACTGACATGTTCAAATCTCATGCAAAATCAGATGATTGGCACTGCTCCTACCTTTTGAAATCAACCACCTTTAATTCTCACAGTGCTATCCTCAATTAAACATGAGGAAGAAAGCACTCATGTTATTAAATTAATGGATTTGTTATAAAGTAAGCTTACCCCTGCCCGAAGGCTCTTGCTTTTCGAAAAAGGCACTACCTAACCCAAATGGATCTCTAATTAAAGGTTGTGTGGTGTTTTTATTTGTTGGTTTTTAAGTGTTTTTTGCCTCTAGGAAGCCCTTCACAGATAGTCAAATATCAATATTCTTTAATCTCTTTTATGATTCATTTTTGCCTTTCTGACTCACCAGAGTGCTCAGGCACTGTGCCTAGAATCACCTGGTGAAGCTTGTTTTCACTATGGATTCCAGCGCCCCAGGACTGAGGATTTTACTAGCTTCCTGGGCGACTGATGCAGACGGTCTGAACTGCATTGTGCAGGAGCCCCTGCCCGAAGCCCCAGAGCATGGAGAGCAGGAGGCCAGGAGTTAGAAATCCAGCCTGCCAGGCTCCAAGAGAACTCAGAGCTGTCTGGAGAAATCAGGGAGCTGGTAAGTTAATCTACACCAAAGACTTGGGGGAGACTCTTGATTTATTCACTCCAGAGTCAGGGTGGAAAGGGAGATTCCTTTAGGCGGTCAGTGATGGAGAGAACAATGTACCTGTATTTTAAGTTCAGTAAAATGTGGCATGTGTTACATAGTGGTTTACTCAAAATGTTGAGAGTGCAGTATGGTTAAGAGCAGCTGTGGGTCTGGGTGGGGAAAAAGAGAAAATTCCCCAGATGGCTGGCTAATGACTCTGCTTTATAAGCACAACAGACAGCCCATGACACCCAGGGTTCTTGGCTAAGCATCCCCGCACATAGGCATTCTGGCCTTTTGTGAATTCTTTTCCTCTTCTAGATTGCCTTTTTTTATAATGATAGTAATAATAATAGAAGATACCACTTAATGAAGCATTAGCTGTACCAGGCACTCTGCTAGGAGATGTTAATTCATCATCTCAGCAACCTTCTCAAGTAGGTATAATTATCCCCTTTCTAGATGAGAAAACTGAGGCAAAGATAGTAAATGTTGGGCCCAGGATCACCAATCTAGCAACTAGTGGAGCCTGGGCCGTTGGTCACTGGGCAAGCTCTACCACCTCCCTAGTTCAACGTGAACTGTGGCTAAAATAGGGGGTTGTGGGGGCGGGGGTGGCCCACACAAGGTCCTTCGCCAGGCGGCACATCCTCCTCCGTTCCTCCAGGAGGGTTCAGGGCCCAGCACTCATCCTGCTGGTTTGGACGGCTCAGCTCCATGTTGGGCGGTAATAAAACAAAATGGGAAGCCCCTGTGCTTAGTGTCAGAGACCTCAGCTCCGCCCATGGCTCCTTGCTTTATGACAGGGAACCTCTGAGCTCCAGTCTTCTCATCTATAAATGAGGACCACATAAAAATGCCTGCCTCAACCCACAGGGTTGTGAGGATCACTTCAGAGAAGACACCTGAAAGCCTGTTTTACCCTGGAAAGTGTGTAAAGAGGCGTATCATCATCATTGTTATGCTTTTTCATTCTCACAGCATCTCTAGCACCCTCATGACCTGCCCTCACCTATTCCCAAATAGCCTCACCTCTTGTCCACCCCAAATCCCTCCTTGTTTAAAAGCCCTAGGATAATCCATGTCAGATCTCCCCACTTACATAAGAAAGCAGGAAAGGGCTTCCACATCAGGACTTTGAGAGAAGTGCCTCCGAGCCAAGGCTTTGTAGCGCTGCCAGCGTCGGAAGTTTTCATATACACCTTTGGAGGTATAGGCGAGGTCACCCAGTGAGGGCTTGGATTGGGTGGCCAAAGGACCTCCTTCTTGGGTTGTCCCATGTGGCCTTGGCCAAGCCTTTTCCAGGACACAGTGGGGGCCAGTTGGGCAGCTGGTGGTGGAGCCTGAGCAGGAAGGCCCGGGAGGCCCTCCCGGCTGACCCCAACGGCCTTGGTGGGTAGAAGGGTCTTTATGTTAGTGGCTGTCATGAATTATGGGGAAAGACCCTCAGGGCCCCCTCAGGGATTGCCTCAGGCAATCCAACTGAGGGCTCACTGAGTAAGGATAAAGTTCTGAGTTTGAGAGGGTTCAGCCAGTCCCACTTCTGTCTTGACTTTGACAATGACTCCAGCCCCAGGGGGTCCAGGGCCCCCATCCCCTGTCACCATCCATGGGCTGGGGAGAGCAGAGAGCACCAGAGGGTTGCCTGGAGAGAATGCGGAAGGCATGGGAGACTGCTGAGGCTGCTCCCAGGGTGGCTGGTCTGGGGGACCAGAAGCAGGTTGGGGAAAGGGAAGTGCAGTGAAAGGAGACAGGGCAGCACCTGGTTTCAAGGTCATATCTGGTTCTGGCAATGGAGATGTTGTTGAGACAAAGAAAAAGAAGGAATGGAGTAGGAGAAAAAGAGGTCACCAGGGCTCCATTTAGTCCCTGAACAATCAGAGCACTGATCCTCAACAGGTGAGGGAGGGGCTATGGGTGGGGAACTCGCATAGTCTACAAATGTCCCCCAGGTGATTCTGTGGTCCCTCGCTCCTTTTTGAGAATTCTTGCACTAGAGGAGGTGCAGTGACCCTTGGGCCCATAAGCTCATACTCCATAACTCGTGCCACCCAGCATACATCTCTGATTCTCACCCACTCCAAACACATTCAAACCACCTGAACCCTGTTCCCAGCTCCTCTGTGGTCCCTGCCACCGCTCACAGAAGCGCTGTTCCCTGGAGAGGATGTGTGGATTAGATTTCTGGTTTCCAGAAATTTTGTTATGTAACAGCTAGGAATGACTAGAGATAAAGGCCAGGACATAGGTCAGAGGAGGGCTGTGCAAGAAGGGAGGTTCCCAGAGAAGCTGCTGCACATGCTACAATTTGGTGATGTAGACTCTCTGTGTCCTGCCTGGAACTCCTAATAGCAGACATTTAGGGTCCACGAGGAACAAGGCACAGACCGTGAAGTGTGAAACACAGTACCTGCTGATGAGGAGCTATGTGGACTCTAGTCAAAGGGACCAAGGAAAATACATAAAATGTGTACTTAATTAATCAGGACCTGTGTCTCTTAGGATTTTTCATTATAATAATAGAAGATCATTAGCCTAATTTCATACAACTCTCCTCACCCTCTAATAAATAGCTCCCAGTGGCAAATTAACAACACTCTGCTTCTGCTGCCTGACCACGAAGGAGACATGGAATATGAGCAAACTCGGCATCTCAACCACACAGCAGAGGGCCAGGAGCCTTCCACCATGTGTGGCCAATGGAATGTGTCTGAAGGCCTGAGCTTCACAAAAGGTAGAAAAACAGAGCATCTCAGGGAAACCTCAGCTCTCATTCTGATTAGAGTACCCACATCCCTTGGCCCTGGGAAATCAAGGAAAACTGCTTCCCTGAACTGGAAGAGAAGTCACCTCTGGGGCAAGAAGGAGCCATAAGGCTCTGAGCAGAGGCACTTATATAGTCCCTTCCAGTCCAGCTTTGGGGAGGACATTTTTCTACAGACGTGGCAACAGATAACCCAATGGAACAGTTTTCCAGTTAAGGTCTCCCTCCAACCACCTCACTCAATAAGATGAAGAGTGGCTCCAGCCTGGTCCTCTCAGGGCAAAATTCTAGAGCAGGCTCCAATCTCCTAAAGAAGACATAGGAACGTGGACCTTCCCCTTGAGCCCTCTCTGCTATTCACAACACACATAACCCGGCTACACAAACACATGTAGAAGGGGGTTCCTCTTCCAGAGAAATGAGCTGCTAACTTTCCTATGAGGGGCTTTGATTTACCTCCCAGGAAGCTCTTGTCATCCCGTCAGCCTAGAGTTAATAGCACAATCTCCTTCCCCAGCCTCCTCAAGACAGATGCCTTGGCTGGGGCCTAGTGCTCTCACATCCCTCTAGGACATCCCCAAAAGCTGGTCCCCAGGTAAAACGTTGAATTGGAACCCCCAAGGTGTGGGCAGGTAACCAGGACCTTCCCCATCACCTGCAGACTTACCTCCATCTGAAGCCATCCTCTCAGATTTGGGCTCCAACTGCAGCTGTGTGGAAGCTTCCAGAATGAGCCAGTCAGGTCCAGGACCCAGAGAGCAACCTGGCCCCAGTAGATACACAGGGACCCAAGGAAGGGAGATAAAGATCAGATCAAAACAGAACTAGAATCTAGGACTCAAGGCATTCTACAGTGGGGGAGGGGAAAGGAGCTGGGGCAGAGGTAGAAAGAGATTCCAAAGGGCTCCAGTAAGCAGGTGGGAACCAGGAATTCCCTCCAAACCAGAGTATGGCAACACGATTTTTGTGCATCTCTTTAGGACAATTTGTAAATTCTTTCTGATTCCCGATATTACAAGTTTTACCTCTTGGTTACTTGTACATTTCTTCACCAGGGTATATAGTTTTGTGCCCTTCAGTCCCACCCAGTTCTGTAACTGACTTCCTATTAATAGCAGGCTGTGGCAGACGCTTGAATTAGTTCAATGTTGGCTATATTCTTTAAACCAAACTCAGAGCATATAGTCTGCGTGAATTGTCTCAGAAAATCAGGGTGTTTCATTGGTAATATGCATATCATTTCCTTAAAAACTGTCCTGGTGTTCCCAAACAGTCCACTACCATTAGGTCTGCAGTCCACAGAAGGTTTAGCCTTACCCTTGGCTGAAAAGCACCACTCTATCAAAAACTGCCGTTCAGCCTAAAATTCCAAAAGCAAAAAGCTCTTCTTTTTGTTAAATTATTTCATTGTTTAAAATTTTTGTTAAATAATTTTGAATTTTTGAAATGGGTCAAAAGTAAACTATGCAAAATAGAATATACAGCAAGTCTCCCTCCCACCTGTTTCCTCTGGAACTGAGTTCTTAACTCTGTTTCTTTCTGTCTCTTTCTTTCTTTTGTTTTTGGAACCAAGTTCTTTATCTCAGAGGAAATCAATAGTGTGTTTCTTGTGAAATTTTGCAGATATTTTATGCAATTACAAGTAAATACAAACTATATTCTTTTAAATAAGAAGGCTTTGAGGTTTTTCCTCGATTATAAAATTCACCTATGTGCCACTGTCTTCGCCATTATAAATCACACTGCAATGATCTTCTCTGTAATGATATCTGGGTTCCAACTCTCATTCTTTTAAAACCGGAGTCCTATAAAGAGAATTTCTATGTTCCTTTAAAAATCCGAAATAACACTAGGAGGTGCATCTTATTATGCTATTATTAGCTACTCACCACTATTAGAAAGAGCGCTGAATTTGTGGTACAAACCTGAGTTCAAATCTTGGTTCGACCACTAAAATCTACTGCGCCAGTTTCATAAAACAACTTCACGCTCTCTTCGCCGTACATAATATCGAATACCCATCATGCACTCTTTACCGCCAATATTTTGAAATAGGGCGGGTGAACCGAATGTAAAAGAGGGGAGGGAAGAAAACTTTCTTCTTCTACCCTAAGGTAAATAGGCTCTGAATCCTGGAGCCTTTGTTTCTCCAGGCACGAGAAACCCACGGCCTGTGATATGGGTGTGCATCTCGATATAAAGACAGGATTCTATGAATCAGTGTTAAAGCCATATCGATTCCTACCCCCCTCTAATTCCTAGCACTGTCTTGCACACAGTGGGCACACTCCACGTATCTCAGAACTCCTGCAAAGTTGCAACTAGAAGCCAACGCGCAAGGTTGCAACTGGGTTGCAACTGGATCACATCCTGCACTAATTCGCCCCCTTCTGGCCAGCAGGAGAAAGGCCTACGTGGACTACATTTCCCGGCATGCCTTGAGGGAGAGAAAGAGAGAGAGAGACTTCTTCCGGCTCCACGGAAGGGAAATTGACAAACACGTGAGACCAGCGGCGGTTAGGAAGAGCTGCAGACGAAATTGGAACTTCTGCCTATGGTGAGATCATGTTTCTCCAGTATTACCTCAACGAGCAAGGAGACCGGGTCTATACCCTGAAGGTGAGAAAAGAAAACGGGTTGTAAATGGTTATGGCGAGAAACATGGGTGGGAGGAGCTGTTGAGAACAGCCACCGAATTGCCTAGGAGGGTGAGGGGAACTAGAAAGCCCAGAAACCAGGCATGATGGAGGCAGGAGTGTACGACTTGTTGATCTTACCGTCGCGTCTGCTGGCTT
Organism: Suricata suricatta; assembly: GCF_006229205.1. Taxonomy (NCBI): domain Eukaryota; kingdom Metazoa; phylum Chordata; class Mammalia; order Carnivora; family Herpestidae; genus Suricata; species Suricata suricatta. The sequence continues at coordinate 73,867,542 of NC_043708.1, forward strand.
TTCTGTTTACCTTTTTTTCGCGTAGCCTCCTCCCCATCCTAGCCGCTGTCTCCCTTATGACTCCAGTGATTGAGTTTTCCCACCACTCCTATACTGAGCTCATGTTTTTTCTTCCTCGAGCAGAAGCTTGACCCTATGGGACAGCAGACCTGTTCGGCTCATCCTGCACGGTTCTCCCCGGATGACAAATACTCTCGACACCGAATCACCATCAAGAAACGCTTCAAGGTGCTCATGACCCAGCAACCGCGCCCTGTCCTCTGAGGAGGGCCCCTTAAATTTCATGTCTCTTCTGCTACCCTTCGAGAGACCTTCCGAAACCAAGCCCTTCAGTCTGTGAGCCTTGAAGCCTTCTTACCATCCTTGCTCTTTGGAATCCGGTTTCATCGTTGCCTCTGATCATGCTTGTGTGAAACAGTCATAGTAGCATATCCCTTAAGCGAAAAAGTTCGAATCTTTCCATATTGTGAATTACTGCCAGGTTATTAAATTGGTTTGAAAGAGCCTTGTTTTGTATGTTGTGGGAAGAAAGGAGGGAGATGAGAGGGAAGGGCACCTGCGGGGTACACCAAGACCACTTGGAAGAAGACCTTCAGTCACTGTGGGAGCAGTAGTGCTGTGCGTGATGGAGTGTCGGGGAAGGGGAAGAACGGTTGAGACTTCCACAGCCGTCAGCATTCACTGAAAAATACCCCTCTTGTGACTGAAGTAATTCCCTGTCCCTTGAAATGACCTTTTGAGGAGTTGCTTGAAAACTAACAGCAGCTATATTGTAGAGGGGTGCAGTGAAGTGGAAGTCAGGAGACCAGGATTTTTCTCTGCATGCCTTTGAGAAAGTCACTTAACTTGTTTAGTGTCATTTTTTCCTCATCATTTCTAAATTCTCTTCAACTCTAAATTTGACAGGGTTCAGTGGTGGATCTTAATATATCCCACTGTGTTGTTAATAGCACCGTTGTGAATATTGAATGCCTTTTTATGCATATTTACTGCCTCTGAAAATATTCCCAGATTTTTAGCTTTCTCTATCAAGGAATTGTCTTCTCATATACACCTAACTCACATACACCTAACTTTATATTCTCCTTAGCAGCCAGCTACTTTGTGGAATTCTACATGGATCTTAATTTAGAAGATCGGGTATGAGAGATTCAAGCAGGGGTTTTGCTGGTTTTTTAAACTTTTGGGGTTAATAAAAAAAAAAACTGTGAGATTGCTTAGGACTTAAGCTGCTTTTATGGGGCAATGGTAAAATTTTAATCCTATTCATAGTAGAGGGATGATGAGGGAAAATGCTGTATTTAAGCTTTCAAGAAATGCTAGCTTGCTTCTTCCTGTCCTTGTCAAGTTAGTCACCTAATTATTTCCCAGTTTTCCATTTGTGGCTTTTGACATTGGATTTGAATGCTTAGTGCCACTGATTTTAAAATTGCTTTATGGAGGTTGTGTTCTAATTATACAGTCTTCTTCTTCTGCATCAAGATTTCCAGACTCTAAAAGCAGATGTAACTTAAATCAGCATAGATTTGATTTATCAATACTGGTCCTGGAAAGGGATAATTATGTTTCTCCTGGACTCTGATGTCTGATGATCTCAGTAAAAAAGTTAAGGATAGGGGCACACGGGTGGCTCAGTTGAGTAAGCATCTGGCTTCGGCTCAGGTCATGATCTCACAGTTTGTGGGTTTGAGCCCCGTGTCAGGTTCTGTGCTGACTGGTAGCTCAGAGCCTGGAACCTGTCTTCGGAATCTGTGTCTCCCTTTCTCTCTGACCCTCCCCTGCTCATGCTTGCGCTCTCGCGCTCTCTCTCTCTCTCTCAAAAATAAGTAAAAACATTAAAAAAAAATTTTTTTAAGTTAAGGATAGTTGTTGACTGTTGAGAAAAGGAAAATCTCTTGACTTGGGTCATAATTAATAGAAGACAGATGATTTTTGAATCACCTACTTATTGGAATAGTAAGATGAGATACTTGTTTCCTGTCAAGCAATTTTTAAAAAAATTTCTTAGCATGTTCACTTACAGGGTTCTTTTAGCATTCTTTCTGAGGGATTTTAAAGTGTTACCCTATCCTGGGGTTCCTGTGTGGCTCACGTCATGATCTCACAGTTCCTAGAGCCCCTCATGGGGCTCTGCACTGATAGCTTGGAGCCTGCTTGGGATTTTCTCTCTCTCTCCCTCCCTCCCTCCCTCTCTCTCTCTCTCTCTCTCTCTCTCTCTCTCTGTCTTTCTCTCTGTCCTTCCCCCAATCACATATGTGCTCTCCTTTCTCAAAATAAATAAAAACATTTACTTACTTTTAAATCTTTATTTTTTGAGAGAGAGAGAGACAGAATGTAAGCAGAGGAGGGACAGAGAGAGGGGGAGACAGAATCCAAAGCAGGCTCCAGGCTCTGAGCTGTCAGTACAGAGCCTGACTGGGGACATTAGGCTCGAACTCACAAACCTTGAGATCATGACCTGAGGGGAAGTTGGATACTTAACTGACTAGCCACCCAGGTGCCCCAATAAATAAAAACATTTAAAGTGTTACCTTATTAAGGGGATAGATGATGGAAGAAATGTTAATTCTAGAAAAATGATCTGCAATGGAAGGTCCTTAAGCACCAAAGTCAGTAAATGAACTGTTACCAATGTTTTATAATATTGACTGTAATTTTGTCTTTATAAGGAACCTACTACCCACCCCCACTCCCACCACCCAAAATGAACTACCATTGTTCTATGCTACCTGCTTTGTAAACTGTAGACTTTGACCTGGAAATATTCCTAATGGAAGTAGAGAAAAGGCAGATTGGTTTGAGTATGCTCAGGGCTTCTTACCTTAAGAGATTCTGTAGATATTAACAGCTTCTGAAATGTGCTCAAAAACTGGAGAAGAATTTTAAAAGTTATAGTATATTGGTATTAGGTAGTATTTTTGCAGAAATCTACCATTTCTTTATAAGCAGAAAGTCTGTGAGATTTGAACTACCAGCAGGCCTACCTGAGGAAGACACTAATCCTTCAGGAAGTGAATTTCTTCCTCAGGAAAGTTGTGAACCTGAGTTAATAATCACAGGCTTTGAAGAGCAAGAATCAAGCTTGTAAGAATCAAGCTTTAAGGAAGTTTACATTTTTTTTTAAAGTTTTATTATGTCTTTATTATTTTATTTTGAGAGACAGAGTGAGCGGGGGAGGGGCAGAGAGAGAGAGGACACAATCTGAAGCAGGCTTCAGGCTCTGAGCTGTCAGCACAGGGTCTGACGCAGGGCTCAAACCCATGGATTGTGAGATCATGACCTGAGCTGAAGTCGGATGCTTAACTGACTGAGCCACCCAGCACCCCTAAAGAAGTTTACATTTTAAATGGGAATTTACTTCTCATTTTGTTACCTGGATATTTTTTATTTTGTGGTTTTGCTTTGTTTTATTTTTTTATAACCTGGATCATTTTAACCAGATTTTGGACTTTGTGTGTCATTTGCCAAAAAGGGATTTCCTGGCTCAGGTTTTCAGTACAGTTCTGATCTATTGCTAAGAATGATGCTTAAACATTTACACTTGGGAGGTGTAAGGACCCAGGTAAAGCCAGGGCCAGATTGTTAAATTTAAAAGTCTTATTAAAGCTACAGGAAGTAATTTTCAAGCAAAAAATTGATGAGTCAATTTATTGAACACAATTCATATATTAAACATGCTAAGAAAAATATTCTGGTGGCAGTAGTTGAGAAAACACTGGGAATCGAGCAAAAAAGTATTGTTTTCCCAGGTCTAAAATTAAAGACATTTTATTTAGAGTTGCCTGTATGGCTCAGTTGATTAAGCATCTGACTCTTGATTTCATCTCAGGAGATGGTACCAGGTCTGTGGGATCGAGACCCGTGTGGGGCCCTCCACGGAGTATGGAACCTGCTCACTCCCCCAAATTTTAAAAATGAAAAAAAAAATTACGAAGACATTTTATTTAGTGGAGCTTTCGGTCTAACTAGAAAGTGAAAAATAGCATTTCCCCCACCTTTATTGAGCTGTAATTGACCAAATTGTATATATTTAAGGTGTACATGATGGGATGAAATATGCGTGTGGTAAAAGACAATTTAAGGACCGGAAAAAGAAAAATATATAGCACAAAATGTATATAGATGTGAGGATACAGTGCTTTAAAAAAACAGACATCTTAAAATTTTGAGTAACGGTCATAGGTATATGGTATGGGAGGTTTGTGGTTTTTTTAAAGAAATTATGAACGGTATTTTCAGAGACAATTTTATTAAAAAGAGATGGGTTTTGAGGTTCTGTCGGCAGAAGGCAGAAGATATGGTCTGCTCTCAGATGTTCCCTAAATGCCTCCAGACCTGAGTTTGTGCAAGACAGCAGGAACGAGAAGGAAAAGGATTTGTTTTTTCCTGTGCACCCAACTCAGGCCCCAACACGCAACTACAGTTCCCATCGTCCTCTGGGCCTTCCACGTGTAGCCCTTCAGTCCCTCTGCGAATCCCGGCAGCGCATGCGCGCAGCCCTTTTCGTCGCCTCGCAGACTGCAGAGGCTGGGCGGGGCTCCTCAGCACTCGCGGGACGGTACCGCCCTCCGACCGCTCCCCCAGGCTTCTCTTCGGACCGTTAACCTCGAATGAGGAACGAGCGGAGAGGGAAGGGAGGGGCTGCGGCGGCGCTGGTGCAGCCCGCCGGGCCCGGGGCCGGGGGCGGCGAGGTCACGTAACGGCTGCTCTGGCGTCTGCCCGGGGAGGGGGCGCCCTCCCCGGCAGCCGGAGCCCTCCTGCGCGCCGCGGCTCCGAAACAGTTACCGGCTCGTAAACAACAGCTGCGCGCGCACCCGCATCAGCTGGCGCCGGGATCCCGCACCTGCGACCTCCTCTTCCCCTTATCCCCGCCGCCCACTCCTGCTCTGCCCCGGCCAGCCTACGGGGCCGTCTCCTCTCTTGCTAGGACCCGAAGGAAGAAAGGCAAGGGCCTGACGTGCGCCGCGGCCCTGTCGGGGAGAAAGCGCCCTCCGGCAGAAGGGTGGCCCGTCCTGTCACACGCAGGAGAAACCCAGCGAGCTGGCTGAGGGCTCGATGGACTAGACGACCTGCCACGACCCTGAGCTGCAGTCCGAGGGGTCTCGATCCGCTCGCTGGCCGCCTCCTCTCAGATCCTAGGGACCGTTTTGCCTGAAGAGCGGGCGGGCCACCCCCGCAGACCTCTTGGAGACGACAATTCGCTCTACCCCTGCATCCTCTGCTCACCCTTTTCTCCTCATTCTCCTGTATCCAGTAGTGTGGGCTATTTTCCCCGTTATGCATGCGCATCTCTCCCATCAGACCCAAGTGGATTACTGGCCTCAAAAACGTCGGGTGACTCTCCACACACCTCCCAGCCAAACCTGTGGGGTATTCACCTGATACACAACAGGTGGCCGGGTGTTCACCGTGTCGCAATCTGATCTGTGCTGTATTCGCCTGATAAGGGTGGGCCTGCTCGCACTTTGCCCAACTGGAACCCTGGGACATTTACCGGATAAAAAAGACTTAACTACCTCGGTGGAAACCTGGGGGTCGAGGGGAGAAAGGCTTCACCTGCTTCTCTGAGACCATGGCACTGAGCCCGAAGCCCTGGACCGGGGGAGATAGATAACTTTTTTTACTTTTTTTTTTCTGAAGAAAGGAAGTTACACGAGATTGGTATCGTTTTGTATGTTTCCCCCCTTAAATATTTAATGGCAGTGCACTTTCTGGGATAGTCTGTTTGAATTCTGAATAGAAGGATTCTTATTTGGGACTTTTTGTGGTATAAATCAAGATTATTGAAGGTTTCTTTTTTTAAGTTATCTTTTCTATTTTGCAATCAAAAGTAGCTAGCGTAGGAGGAAGGATTTTTGCGGGGGTTTCCTTTTTTCTTTGTTCTTCTAAAGGAAAAGAAAACCAATAATGCATCCTCCAGAAACCAACACCAAGATGGCTTCAGTTCGGTTCATGGTGACACCAACAAAGATAGATGACATTCCTGGTTTGTCAGATACCAGCCCGGACCTCAGCTCCCGGTCCAGCTCCCGAGTAAGGTTTAGCTCACGGGAAAGTGTGCCAGAAACAAGCCGTAGTGAGCCTATGAGTGAGATGTCTGGAGCCACCACTTCACTGGCAACTGTTGCACTGGATCCGGCTAGTGACCGGACTTCTAACCCCCAGGATGCAACTGAGGGTAAGTAGGAACCCAGACGACAGGACCCGTTGTTCCTGGCTTACTGTTCTGGGAAATCACTTTTCCATTATCCAGTAGTCAGGAACCAAGGTACCTCTTTTTGAGAGGCCTGGAACCTTTTGGAATACTGGTCAGCACCGGAACTCTCTGCAGCAGTAATCTGGCTTGTGGGAAGGTATATGGAAAGGAGAAAAGCAAATTGATTTTCCGATTTCTCCATTTTGTCTCCTTAGAATTTAATTAAGTGTTTTGGTTTAGGATGAATATCGAAGAATTTAATAGTTTTTCAGCACAGAGAATCCTGAATTGTGAAATTTAGTGGAGAGCTAGCTTTGGGGTTCAAAATATTACAGTTGGCTTTTTAAGGCTAGTGACCAGGAGTAGTTATTGATCTTATTTTAGTTATTGGTTTTCCTACAAAGATTTCAGATACTGTGTCACAAAATTCCTTGTAAAAATGTCTATTTTACAGAGACACTAGTTGAAGAAGCTTAGCTCACCCTGGATGAGGCTGGTGGATCTATTGTGCTATTCAGTCTAATGGAGAAATTCTAAAGAGGCTTGTGGGGCCAAATTCTCGTATAATTTTGTAGAGAGGCTTTTAGGGTCTGATTTCTACATACTTTATTCACTTGGAACATTAGATGGAAGGTGTTGAGCCTTTGTAGTCAGGAAATAGTAGTACACAAGCCGCTTCTGACTTCTCTTGACCACTACAGACCTTAAGCTGCCTACACTAATTTGTGTTAGCTGGTTTGTAAGTTTTTACTGGATTTAGTGGGAAGAAGTGATGGAAGAGAGAAAGGAGATACAATGGAGAGATCATCACATTTTTAGACCCTGAAGTACAAAAGTTTGAGAATTACCGTACTGCTTTATATGGTTAGTTTTATGTTAAATTATAATGTAGATATGTCTAGTAGTGAAAATTTCTCTTAATCTTAAAGATTCTTAAGATGGTATTTTACCCAAATTTGAAAACGATAGCTTCAGCTACTGACTTGACATTTTCCGGTATCAGGAAGTATTGTTCCTCTTGACCGAAAGGGTGCAGGAAACCAGAATGACTTTAGTTCCTTATTTCTGTTTGTGTTTTTGAACGTCTGGAGACAAAGTAGATTTGGTAAAGTTTGGTCCTAGAATTCACTTATCCTTGACTATTTTATGGAGATATGGACTTAACTATTTTCAACTTTTTGACAAACTTTATACCATGGAATGGAATAAAACATAATTTATCATGTTCTCTTCCTCCAAGTTAATTCTAAATTGTAGCTTTAGTTTATATCCATTGTACTATATTTAGGTTGTAAAAATACCAGATAAAGACTATAACAGTGTTTATTTTTTTTTAATTCTGTAATTGTCATTAAGCAATTTATAGCTAGATTCTGTTTAGTCTTGTGACTTACATATTATGGAATTGTATTTTTATTCTGTTTAAAAAGTGAACTTATTTCTGTAATGTGTTGTTAGCCTTGTGGAATAGGATCCTTATCCAGGCTGCTGTCTTTACCTTATTTACAAGCATTATTTACAGGATAGAGTGGTATCGTTTTACCCTACATAGCTAAAATTTGGGACCTATCTAGGTAAAATCTATGTTTTTTTAGATGGGTGTAGAAGTTAAAGCATGGCTCTTTAACATATCCCTTAATGTTGAAATATTACGATACCAAATGAAAGAGAAATTAACAGTCCAGCCATTAGATTGCAATTTCCATTATATTCTCAGGAAACTAGTTCCCTATTTTACTAATGACCTATTTTTTTCTCTGTTTTCTAAAAAATGATGACAACTTTTACAAGTTATTTCATCTTTGGCTTCTTAATACACGGATGCCCTTGTTAGACTTAGATATAGATCTTCACAGAATCCTGTTGTCAAGAAAACCAAGGACATACTAATCTACATTTGTTTCTGGGCTGTAATTAAAATAGGAAAACAACTCTGCATTTTCTGCAGTGGATTCTGTCCTTAAGCTTATAGTGTATTTCAGAATTGTGTTTGCTATTTTAATATTTAGAATTCTGTGATTTTTTTGGCCTTTTATGTATACATCCTTCTGTATTTGTGACATTGGTATGATTATCTCTCCTTTTTCTACAATTCCCATGCCTCTCACATTTCTTCCACATGTAAGCTTCCCACCTTAAATTTTTTTTCTCATCATACACTTTTTACTCACATTACACTGTACAACCAAGGGGAGTGAAACACGAAGTTGTAAGTACTTATTTCTATCTGTGTTTTAAGTTTTTCTACTGTTGGCCTTTTGAGTGGGTAATTCTCTTTCTACTACCAAAGCATTTATAATTTTGCTTTCATTTTGTCAAGGTTCCATTAGAATATATGGGATTGTGCTGTTGGTAAATAAAAACAAGAATCTTAGACTGTACTTGGTTTTACATGAAGAATGCCTTAAAGGTACCAAAGGAACTGTTGAGAGTGCATACCTCTGCAGAGTTATGAAAATAGGGTGGAGAACGGGACTTTTCCTTTACCTAAACAATTCAGAAGGGCATGTACAGTTTTTAGATTGAGGGTGTATCATTTTAATAATAAAAATTTTAAGAGGCATAGCATGTTAGGGAACCTCAGATGACCAAGAATTGAATTCTGGTCAAACTCTATTTTAAAAAGGGGCAGGGAGGGGAGCGCCTGGGTGGCTCATTCTGTTAAGCATCCGACTTTGGCTCAGGTCATGATCTCATGGTTCACGGGTTTAAGACCCACCCACATCGGGCTCGGTGCTGACAGCTCAGAGCCTGGAGCCTACTTCAGGTTCTGTGTCTCCCTCTCTCTGCCCCTTCCCCATTTGCGCTCTTTCACTCTCTCCCAAAAATAAATAAACATTAAAATGGAAATGGGGAAACTAAGGTTTACAGAGATGGTTATTTGTAGATCACAGAGTGGGAAGCCAAGACTGAAAAGTGCAGGCCCCCTGACTTATATCCAGTGCTTATATAATTTTGTCTCTGCCATGATGAACATTATTTACACTTGTCTTATAACTGTTGAGTTACCTTAAATGGTTGGTAAGATAATAATACCAAAAAAGAGCAAGGAACATATTTTTATATGTCTTACACAGGCTCCAATACATTTCATCCTTTTACAATTGAACAAATGCTCCCTGAGACTCTGATATGTGTTAGGCACTCTAGTAGGAATTATAGGAAATAATATGTATCAGACAGTCTCTGCCTTTGGAGAGCTTGTGGTGTAGTGGTAAAAATGACAAGAACACTTTCTCCATTCCTTCACCAGACATTTACTGAACACTTATTAGGGGTCAGACCCTGTTCTGGGTGTTAAGGATGCAGGAGGACCAAGAAAAAGAATCCCAATTACTGTTGTAAGGAAAGTTAGGATCTAATAGAGAAAACAAACAAATGTTCCTATAAATTGTAACGCTGTATCATAAATACAAAAATAAAGATACCGCAAAGTGCCAAAAAATGAAAAATACAGCACGTTTTAGAATAATACAATAGAAAAATATAGTGAAGGAAAATGATGAACTGAGATAAAAATGGAGACACTTAAGAGACTGGAGGACCTGATAGAGTAAAGTGGTAGTGAAAGATGTAGAAGGATTAAAGATTGTGGTCAGTTGAATGTTGGAGTTAATTGTTTCAGAGGTGGGGCAGGTCCAGTGTTAACATGATTTAATGTGCAGCCTTGAGAGTGAGTTTCTCAGGTGGGATAAAAGTAAAACCTATTTAAATCAAGGAGAACTAAGTATACCAATTCCGAGGGTGACTAATACCAAGTTTTTATTGGGGGGCATTAGGTGGTAGAGATGCAAACATAATTTAGAGAAGTCCATCCTTCAAAGAGTCACCTTCTGTCTGAAACTTTTTCTGATTCACCCCCACTCCCAGTTCACTAGATCAGTTCTCTATGTCTCTATATCCCTTAGGTTACTGTCCACCTATTTCACTTAATTTTGTTGTTTTTTTGTTTGTATGTTATCTTTCTCACCTAGGCAGTAAGGTTCTTGGGAAAGGGACACAAAGTTGTCTTTGTATCATCAGCACGTAGTATAGTGTGTGATGCCACATTTAATCTGCACTCAATAAAATACATACTAAGTTGAAGATCTTCTAAGCTAAAAATAGAGATAGAAATAGGGACGCCTGGGTGGCTCAGTCAGTTACACATCCGAGTCTTGGTTTTGGGTTTTGGCTCAGGTCATAATCTCCTGAGTTTGAGTCCCACATTGGCCTCTGCAATGGCACAGCCTACTTGAGATTCTCTTTCTCTCCCTCTCTCACTGCCCCTCCCCCACTCATTCGCTCTCTCGCTCTCGCTCCCTCTTCCCCCCCCCACCTCTCTCTCTCTCTCTCTCAAAATAAATAAATTTTAAAAAAGGATAGAAATATAAACAAAAAATTAAAAACATACCATGGTAAAGGCAAATGAAATGTACCCACTAGAGCAGTGATGCTTCATCTGGTTGCATATTGGAATGATCTAGAGATCTTTTAAAAAAATACCTCTACCCCTTTCCCAGGGATTCTGATTTAATTGCACCAGTGGTTTTTTTTTTTTAAAAGCTTTTCAGCTCATTCTAACATAAAGCCAGCATTGAAGACTGTAGCCCAAAAGGGAAGAGTGATTAATGCTGTGCATTTGAGAAGAGCTTTCCCACCTGATTAGGACTTCACTAACTAGATAGTCACAGCAGACTTTTCCTTAGATGTCAGTAGGTCTTATAGAATAGAATTTATCTCCCCGTGGAGCCATTACACTACACATGCACATTTAGCCTAGTCAGCTGATCTCGGGTTAAATCAGAATAGTGATAGACTAAGCAACTTGGAGAGCTATCTACTTGTTTTGTTTTTCTCCATAAGAACATACTTCAAAGTACCAAGCACTTTTTTGTACTTTTCCAAAAAACTTCTAATTTTTTGCCCCAAACCAAAATAAGTGAATTACACTGTATTACCAATCAAAGGTGACTATTACCCGTATTTTATTATTTTTTAAATTAAAAAAAAGTTTTATTTATTTATTTGAGAGAGAGAGAGAGAGACAGCGTGAGCAGGGGAGGGTCAGAGAGAGGGAAACACAGAATCTGAAGACAGGCTTCAGGCTCTGAGCTGTCAGCACAGAGCCTGAGGAGGGGCTCAAACCCATGAGCCGTGAGATCATGACCTGAGCTGAAGTCAGATGCTCAGCTGACTGAGCCACCCAGGCGCCCCTACCCTTATTTTAAATATAGCTTTCATATTATAGTTGGCCCTTGAACAACACAGGGGTTAGGGGTACCAACTCCCATGCAATAGAAAATTTGAATGTAACTTTGGATTCCCCCAAACTAACTGCTAATAGCCTACTGTTGACCAGAAGCCTTACCAATAATGTAAATAGTTAACATTTTTGTATGTGTTATAGACTAATATTCTTATAATAAAGTAAGCTGGAGAAGAGAAAATGTTACGAAGAAAATCATAAGGGACAGAATGTGTTTACAATACTAAACTGTATTACTTACAGAAATCCAAGAATAAGTGGGCACATGCAGTTCATACCTGTGTTGTTCCAGAGTCAAGTGTATGTGGTTCTTGAATATTGTTCATTTTACTTCAGCTATAACATTGTAGAAGGTAGTAAGATGGATAGTTTCATAAAAACACATGGATTTGGCACCTTCTTAGGTCACTGATAGCATCCTCTGATTTTATACATGTAAGTTTTTTTTTTTTTTTTTGAAAGAGACAGACAGACAGTATGAAAGGAGGGAGGCGGAGAGAGAGGGAGAAAGAATCCAAAGCAGGCTCCAGGCTCTGAGCTGTCAGCACAGAGCCTGATGCAGGGCTCAGGTCTACAAACCGTGAGATCATGACCAGAGCTGAAGTCAGATGCTCAACCAGCTGAGCCACTCCAGTGCCTCTACATATATATATGTGTGTGTATATATATATATATATATATTTTTTTAAGGGTTTCCAGTGTTACTTCTCTGAAACATTTTGGTCATAGACCACATCTGTTTTTCTTCTTTGTTCCATACTTTACAGCCAATGATTAAACTTTATAATATACTACTTTACACCACAGAAAGCAATCAGCCAAGTCCAGAATGTAGGAAATTTTACTGAATAACCGGATTCTTCAAAAACTAAATGGCATGGGGTAGGAGTAATGGGAAGAGAGGGAAATCTGTTACACACAAAAAGCAGACCAACCAAATGCAAGGTGTGGACTTTATTTGGATCCTGATGTTGACAAGAATGAAAGATACCTTTGGGGTAATCAGGGAAATGTACTTGGTATTAAATGATTTCAATGAATTATTGTGAATTTTCTTAGGTATATTTAAAACATTGTGTTAGAGTCCTTATCTATAAAGATACATACTGAGGTATTCACAAGTAAAATGAAATGTACTCCCATCACCCAACCCCCCCCCCAAAAAAGTTAAGAAATAGAACTACCTTGGTAAACGTTTATATTTTGAATTGGAGCAAAAGGTGTATGGGGATTCATTTTACTGTTTTATCTGCTTTTGTGTATATTTGAAACTATCTATAACAAAAGATTGAACTGTGATTAAGAAAGCTGCTTTGATAGAAAGAACTTCTTATACAGAGTCTGTCCTAGCATACTCTATGTTTTAGCACAAATTGGTAAAGTGATGCTTCAAGTTTGTGTCTTTTCTTTTTGGTAATTTCTTCTATGCCCTCACTAATTCTTTTCCACCAAAGGCCTTATTCTTTCCCTGTCAGTGGCATGTTTCTTGCTTCCAGATGCTCATAAACCTTGCTTTGATATTATCTCTACTAGCATGGAAGAGAAGGAAGAGGACACTCCACGCACCGTTAAAAGTCATACTTTCCCATTTCAAGGCTGTTAGAATAAGGGGATGTTTCTTTCTAATGCTGACATTTAAGATAATTTGTAATGACCTATGCGGATGATATTTTGCTGTAAACTTTGGATTGTAGCTGCCTCTTTTTTTGTCTCTTCTGCCTGGACTCTGAAATAGTAAGACCTTTATGCAAATTCTCTCTCTCTCTCTTTTTTTAAGTTTATTTATTTTGAAAGAGCACATGTGGGGAACAAGCAGACAGAGAGGGGAAAAGAGAATCCCAAGCAGGCTTCGCACTGTCAGTGTGGAGTCTGATGCAGGGCTTGAACTCACAAACCATGGGATCATGACCTGAGCTAAAATCACTGAGCCACCCGGGTACCCCAACCTTTATGCAAATTGTAAAAAAGACAGCCCTTCCAGGCTTCGCTAGAGAAGGACAAACTGGATTTCAGCACCCAACCCCTGCCCTTTTGGTGTGACACCGTTGCCACAGCAGCTGCCCCTGGTGGGTTTGCTGAATCAGTGTAATGCAAATGATAGGTGTTCAAGTTCTTGGAGAGGTCTCCTGTTGTTGTTGTTTTTCTTTTTTGTAGAGAAAGGTCAAAGGTTTATGTGATAAGAGAAACCAGAGTATGGTGAGGGGTTTGGTAGCAGTACATGTGAAACCTTGGAGGGGTATATTGTGGACATTATGAAAGCATTTTACTTTGTGAAACAATGTGTTATTTTAATGAAGTTTCATAAGTAAATAAGAAAAGAAGATGTTCCTCACGACAATCCTGTGATGAGTGCTTTGGTGTATTGTGTGGAACCCGAGCAATTACAGACGAAGTTGTGAGCACAAAACTGCCAAGCATACAGCACACACACAGCAGACACACAAGGTACCTTGCTTTAGCTGCCGAAGTTCAATAGTTGATGAATAAGAAATAGTATTACCACATTTGCTTCGTTCTAAGGCGTACATTTGTCATCTTTTTAACATTTCTGCCGTTTAGGTACATTTTACTTTTGAAGATTTTTAAATTTTAAATCATTGGTGGAACTTCGAGTTAGCAAAATTTCAGAATTAAGTCAATATTGTAAGTAAATCAGTCTGAAAGGCTGTGCACAGTCTGATATTTTGAAGTTACCTTTGGATGTCTACTGAAAAAATGTGAGGGCTGAAGCTTCTTTTTCTTCTTAAAATGGAAGTTTTTGTAGTTGAAAAGCCCAGAGACAGAAAACAAAAGGTGTCTTATTAGGAGATAACAGGTATGTTTAGGTTTTAATCCTAACTTTAGTTTTTTATTTTGTTTTGTTTTTCATTTTAAAATTCCCTGTTCTTTTAGAGAGATGGGTTTCAGCCTGCAGTTTATTGCTGAATTGGTCAGTGGCATCTTCTGCTTTGCATTTTTATTACTGCATTGCTAAGCCTTATACTTTTCTAATGGTCTTGAGAAATCCATGCAGGATATTCAATTGGTAGCATTCCTCTTTTTATCTTAGTTCTCTTTTTATTTTAGAGCATGTGCGAATGGGACAGAGGGGCGAAGGGACAGAGAGAGAAAGAGAGAATCTCATGTAGACTCCACCTTCAGCACAGTGCCCGACGCAGAGCTGGATCCCACAACTCTGGGATTATGACCTGAGTTGACATCAAGAGTCAGATGCACAGTGGACTGAGCCAGCCAGGCGCCCGCCACATTCCTCTTTTTACAGTCAGAACCATTTGGTTGATAGTTTTAATTTTTGGCCACGTGGCACCTGAATTTCCTAATTTTCTCCATTTTATCAAAAAAATCTGCTTTTACTTAGGGGTAAGACTATTCAGTTTTTATGCAGCTGGTTTGAAAACAGTAAGTTTAAAAACTCTTCTATATTGTGGTGCCTGGGTGGCTCAATCGGTTGAGTGTCCAACTTTTGATTTCTGCGCAGGTCGTGACCTCACAGTTCAGGAGTTTGAACCCTGCATCTGGCCTCTGTACCTGCAGTGCAGAGCCACTTGAGACTCACTCTCTCTCTCTCTCTCTCTCTCTCTGCCCCTCCTTGCTCTCTCTCTTTCTAAAAACAAATAAACTTAAATAAATCGTTTAAATTCTTGTATAAACATATACGTTTTCACGTTCAGGAGCTGAGAAATCAGGGCAAACTGAAATTTATCTTAATTGAGAGCATTTGCACTTAACATCCAAACTTTTTTTTTTTCACATCCAGAAATAATACTTATTTTCACAACTGGTTAGTTTACATCCTAAATTATTTTTTAAATAGTTTTTATTTTTTTTTAATTTTTTTAATGTTTTATTTATTTTTGATACAGAGAGAGACACAGCATGAGAGGGGGGAGGGGCAGAGAGAAAAGGAGATACAGAACCGGAAGCAGGCTCCAGGCTCTGAGCTAGCTGTCAGCACAGAGCCTGACGCGGGACTCGAACCCATGAACGTGAGATCTGACCGGAGCCAAAGTCGGAGGCTTAACCGACTGAGCCACCCAGGCTCCCTAAATAGTTTTTATTTTAAAGTATTTAGGGGCACCTGGGTGGTTTACTTGATTCAGTATCAGACTCTTGATTTCAGTTCAGGTCATGATCTCATAGTTCATGAGATCAAGCTCCGCATCAGAGCCTGCTTGCCATTCTCGCTCTCCCTTGCTCTCTGCCCATCCCCACTTACTCCTACACACTCTCACACCATCTCTCTCAAAATAAACATATTTTAAAAATAAAATAAAGTTTTTTTCATAGTTTTGCAGTGTACTAATTTCCAATAGAATTCTAAGAATTACTAGGAAGTAGAAGACATTCTTCCCTATTAAATGAAAAATCATGTTTTGATATTTTTTTCATTTAAAATAAAGTCATTTTCTTCAGAGCTATGATGGGATTTCTCATCCAGGAGAAAATTGAAACTGATAAGGTTAAGTAACCTGCCCAAGGTCATACAAGTAATAAGTTGAAGAATAGTAACAGTAATAGTTAATAGAATAGAATAGGGATAGTTAAATAGTAATTTAAACCCAGATGTGTGTGATTTTAATATCAGTATCCCTGTTATTACACTTTCTCTACTAACATTAGTTGGCTGTACTAAAGCATTTAGTAAGCAGGAAAGGTAGAGTAGAAGTAGTATAAAAGTAATACAATTTTAAGTTCAGTGTACATTTTTGCAGTTTTTTTGTCTGGATTGGGGGCATGAAAGGAAATAGGATTTTTGTTGGTTTTTTCAAAAGAAGGTAGTAAAATGACATGTTTCCTGAATAATTTTAAGGTTCTGTGTTCCTAAAAGGAAATCTGGCCTAAAAGTGTGTCTTTTTTTTTTTTAATTAAAGATTTTATTTTTAAGTAATCTCTACATCCCAACATGGGTCTCAAACCTACAACTCTGAGATCAAGAGTCAACATGCTCTGCCACCTGAGCCAGCCAGGTATCCCTATTTCAGTGTCTTTTAAATAAATGGCCTGCATATACCCAGGGCAATTTAATAGTGATAAATTATACAGTTACTGATTTATGCACATTAGTTCATCCTCTCTAAAGTTAATATTCATATGTTGACCCAAGTTTCAGTAGATCTATTTGTTTTATGGTTTTGGTTTTGGTTTTTAGTAATCCCTACCCCCAACGTGGGGCTAGGTCACAACCCTAAAATTGGCAATCACCTATTCTACCAGCTGAGCCAGCTAGGCATCCCATAGTATATCTCTTTTATTTTTATTTTTATTTTTTAATTTTTTTAATCTTTTATTTATTTTTGAGAGTGAGAGAGTGTGAGCAGGGGAGGGTCAGAGAGAGGGAGACACAGAATCTGAAGACAGGCTCCAGGCTCCCAGCTAGCTGTCAGCACAGAGCCCGACGCGGGGCTCAAACTCACGAGCGTGAGATCATGACCTGAGCCGAAGTCGGAAGCTCAACCGACTGAGCCACCCAGGCGCCCCAGTATATCTCTTTTAAAATGGAGTTTTGGGGGTGCCTGGGTGGCTCAGTCAGTTGAGCATCCAGCTCCTGATTTTGGCTCAGGTCATGGTCCTAGAGTCATGGGATCGAGCCCTGAATCAGGCTCCGTCCTGAACCTGGAGTCTGCTTGAGATTTTCTCTCTCTTCCCCATTCTGTTCTTTGCCCCTCTCCCCTACTTGTGTGCGTGCATGCACTCTCTCAAAATGGGAGTTTTGTTGGAAGGTTAGCAATAACTTATTTAAAAACAAAAACTCTGAAGTGAAATTAACAAGAAAATTTTGTTTTGAATTGTATTTTCATTTTTAGAAATATGTCTTAAGTTTTGACAATATGTTGCAGTTTCATTTTATATACATTATTTGTAGAGTTGACTAGAAGCCTATCTTGCAAGTATTTCATAATAATTTTTTTTTAAGTGTTTTATTTATTTTTGAGACAGAGAGAGGCAGAGCATGAGCGGGGAGGGGCAGAGAGAGAGGGAGACACAGAATCTGAAGCAGGCTCCAGGCTCTGAGCTGTCAGCAATATCTAGGCTGTAGCTGTAATCACATTAGTCTAATAAAAAAGATGGGCACTTTATACTGGGAGTTGTAATATCATGAAGAAGGAAACAGTGGAAGCTGAGGACTCTTGACTACACAAAGGCTTTTAATAATGCCTTATTTAATATTTGGGTCAGAGTGGTTGGTTGTGTGTTGTTCGTGCTGGAGAGTCGTGATGGCGGCGGTGGATTCAGATGTCCAGTCGTTACCTAGTGGGGGTTTCCGCTGCTGCCTCTGCCACGTTACTGCAGCCAACCGAGGGTGGTTGTGCGTCTTCATCTTTGGGTCCTAGTTATTATCAAGTCGGTTGGTAGGGTCACTTACCTCCGTTTTCACTCTGCCTATATAAAGGGATTGGAGCGTGGGGAAAGCCCCACCACCTCACCCCCTTCTTCCTAGTATCCGAAATCCCTACAACGAAAAATTTCATGATCGTATTCCCTCTGCGACCGCCATCTGTTGGACACTCCCTTTGTGCCTGTTACTTGGACTTTCGGTGGGGTGAGGGGATTCAGAGATGAAGGAGCTCACCATCTAGAGATGGAGGCAATTCCAGTGCTCTGTGGATACGTTTAGACAGCTGTGGGATCATAGAGAAAGTAGCACTTAACTCAGGGGAGCCCTACACAGGAGCTACGCAAAGGCAGAGCTGGGTGGAGTAGCATGGCACGCATGACGCATGACGAGGAAGTGGGTTTGGCAAAGTAGAGGGGATTCTTGTATGACAGCGCAGGAGACTCCGCGAAACCTCACATTCCACTTTTAAAATCTGGAACTGTGATCTTCGCTAAACTGGAATCATGATCTTCCTTAAACAGGATCTTCCATTCTTTTTGTTTGTGAATGGCAGTACCACTGTTTGTCCCAAAGGGCAAGCCGGAAATCCAGGGCTGTCTTCCCAGGCCCCACATACACAGTTGTGACAATAAGAAGCAGTCTCCAAATTTAATAAAAAATAATAATAGCAGCTAAAAAAAATTGGGGTCAGCAGCCAAAATAGGTGATGTAGCTATCAAATTGGCTAGCCATCAACTATCCTCCTACTACATCCTTTCCTTTAGTGAAGACTCACACCTGTAGGTCCCTGAAGTAACTGGGCAAAGTAGTGGTGTGTTGTGCCCTCAAGGTTCTATGCTTACATCGTATTGTACTTACAGAATTGGTTTAACGTTGCCTTTTATTAAGTGAGGTAGATAACATGACTGTGAACTCTTTGAGGGCAGGAACGGTGTTTTTTTTCCACTGTATTCCTATTTCATGGCACATAGTGGGTACTCAGATATGTATTGAATAATGCATGACTTCTTCAGCTTCAGTAAAGCATGAGATTTTCCTGACATTTTGATTTGGAGAAGCCTCTGTCTTTCTCACAATGCAATATTATGAATCCATCAGAAAATAATGTCTGACGTATTTATTATCTTTCAGTTATTAGCCCCAACACATGTTATATGTTTGTCACTGATACCATTTTACAAAAACCCATTTTTATAGACAATTTTGTGGAATTCTGAGACTTAGGAGATCTTTTTTTTAAGTCTTTATTTTATTTTGAGAGAGAGAGTGAGTGGGACAGGGACAGAGAGAGAGAGAGAGGAAGACACAGAATCTGAAGCAGGCTCCAGGCTCTGAGCTGTCAGCTCAGAGCCAACACAGGGCTCAAAACCACAGACTGTGAGATCATGACCTGAGTCGAAGTCGGATTCTAAACCATCTGAGCCACGCAAGCACCCCTTAGGTGTCTTAAGTTCTGACTATCCATGATAGTTGGTCTTCACCAAAGTAATTGATTAACTCTCTAATTCTTTCTGTAGTTGTCTACATAAGGCAAAATTTAGAATTTGTGATCATTTCAATACATATATATATGTATATTATATTTAACATTTATTCATTTTTGAGAGAATGCAAGCAGGGGACGAGGAGGAGGAGGAGGACGAGGAGAGAGAGAGAGAGAGAGAGAGAGAGAGAGAGAGAGCGCGAGAGAAAGAATGAGAATCTGAAGCAGGCTTCAAGCTCTGAGCTGTCAGCACAGAGCCTGATGCAGGCTCGAACTCACTGACCATGAGATCAAGACCTGAGCCGAAGTCAGATGCTTAACTGACTGAGCCACCCAGGTGCCCCTCATTTCGATATTTTAAACCACTATTTACTGTCCAGTGTCTGAAGGGGAAAAAGGGTTTGCTGATATGTTAAGTAAAGTAATATATATATATACATTTTCTACTTAAGAATGAGAATCTGTATACTTTTCCAGGTATAGCTCTAAATTTAACTAATGAACTGCCAGTAAAATGTTTATAATATTCTGTAACATAGCCATGGAATGTAGTGTGTAAATGGTGCTGGTCCATGAGCTTTCTGTGAGGAGATAAGTTCAGAAATTGAAAGCTTTAAAAAGTAGCTTAGCAGTTTAATAGAGTAATTTTATGTCAAATCTAATAATAAAAATTAGAACTTGTGTTTTGTATATTATTCTATTTTTCTAGCAATTCATTTTTATTACTTTTTATAAGATTTTTAGCCCACCATGAATTCTGAATATAAAGAAAAATATTCCTTTACCAGCGATCATTTGCAAAGCACTGTTCTTTTGAATGTTTGCCTAACCTTCTGAATGATACTACATGAGATAGTGTTTCCCTACCAGTGGCCCTTTAAAGCCTGAGTAACTGAATGGGGGTCAGGGAGTACATGAGTCCTTTATGGAAGTCTGATATTTTCCTTCAGAATGCCTGCTCTAATACATGACCTTTTTTCTTCTCTTAATATTTGAAGATAAGTTAAAATTTTTAGAAATTCTGTGCTTTTTTTAGAAGTGTTATAATTCAGACATTTTAATGAAATTCTATAATTCAGATCTTTTCCTGTCAAATATCTCTTAATAAGAGGAATTTATTGTTAGATTTATAAAATAATGAGTATGAAGGGTTTATTTCTCTGTAAACTTCATGAAGAGTTAACTGAGGATACAACATAACCTTTGTTGCTCAAAGTTCATCATTAATGTACCTTGATCAAGAAAATTAAAGTATAATGTAAGTTTCTACTTATATTTAGTTGCTGGCTGGCAGTTACAATGATTTGATGAGAATGTCTATCCTGAATATTTTGAAGTGGTAACTTACTACATTAGAAGCAACTGCTTGGGGGTAAGAAAAGCAACTGATTGGAAGTAGGGTCCACTTTCCTTACTATTTGTTGTAAAAACACCATTTGTAATAAACCAAATACTGTGAGCACAAAACTGTCAGTTGGTTTTTATTTTTGAGAGACAGCACAAGTAGGGGAGGGGCAGAGAAAGAGGAAGACACAGAGTCGAAGCAGGCTCCAGGCTCCAGGCTCGAAGCCATCAGCACAGAGCTGTCAGCACAGAGCCTAATGCAGGGCTCGAACCCACAGACTGAGATCATGACCTGAGCCAGAGTTGAACACCCAACTGACTGAGCCACCCAGGTGCCCCAGTTGTTACAGTTTTAAAGGTTCTCTCAAGTGTGGCTGTATCTCAGTAGTAGATAAAGCACCCTAAATGGTATCTTCAAATTACAAGAGTTTTGGAGAGATTCATCAGATTTGAATCTGTTTCCAAATCAGAATCCATTTTTCTTTGCACACCATCCCCACTAAATTTGTGTGTGTGTGTGTGTGTGTGTGTGTGTGTGTGTGTCTATGAGAGACAATTCTGTGAAAAGGTGTAAATAGATGAAGTAAGTCTATATTGTGTGTGTCGTGGAAGCTACTGTTCTATTTTATACTTTTCCAGCTTTTTAATAGCATGCTAGACATCTAGTTGCATTTTTTTAATACTATTTAATATGTTACTAAAATCCTTAACATCATATCTTAAAAATGCTCTCAGGAATGAACAGGATGACATTTGGTAAAACTCACGTATTCAAAATGTATGTGGTTTTTAATTCCAGAGACTTTGCTTATTGCTCACTTATAGTTTTCTTGCATCATGAATTCATTTTTAGCATGTATTACTAGATTCTTACAAATCACTTCAGCAAGACATAGTGTGGTTCTAGATTATTTGCGTATGGCTTTTGTAGAATACAGTTCTCAGGTTCTAAGAAGGAAGAGGAAATGCATATATAATTTGCTCTAAAATTGAGTAATGTAGTATAACAGTATAGTACAACCTAGAAGAGAATCCTTATGTTGAAAATAATTTCCCACTTACTTTCCCTTAATTCTTCAAGTCTTTTCACTAAATCTAATTTGCTTTTGCTTTTTTTTTAATAAATGATTGAATAAAACAAAATGCTGGTTGTCATGAGTTGTTACCTCTGATTAAAAATAAGTAATTGGATAGTGTAGCACAGTAAATTGTACTTTCAAAATGTTACCCATAGTAGATCCATTCTTCTAAAGAATGGGCATGCTTTAAAAAAAAAAAAGTCACAAAAAGTTTTACTGAAACTAGTAATATAAATAATGTATAATATTTGGTCTAATATACAAAGCACTATGAGAGTAATGTCATTATAAGTGCCCTTTTGCCCCAGCCTGCGGTTATGTCTTACTACTAAAAGATACCATAGCGGCGACTGGGTGGCTCAGTCGGTTAAGCTTCCAACACTCAGTCTCTGTTCAGGTCATGGTCTCCAGGTTTTGTGAGTTCTGGCCCCAATTCGGGCTCCGCGCTCATGGTGCAGAGCCTGCTTGAGATTCTTCTCCCTCGCTCTCTGCCCCTCCCCCGCTCATGCGGTCTCTATCTCTAAATAAATAAACTAAAAAAAAAAAAAAA